>NC_140955.1:54856735-55456735 GCF_014529385.1 Adiantum capillus-veneris | reverse complement strand
ATGTCACATGGTGTGAGTGGAGGTCATAAGTGACTCTCGATGCTCAAAAATGATTGAAATGAGCGTCGCAATATATATATATATATAGATAGAGAGAGAGAGAGAGAGAGAGAGAGAGAGAGAGAGAGAGAGAGAGAGAGAGAGAGAGAGAGAGAGAGAGAGAGAGAGAGAGAGAGAGAGAGAGAGAGAGAGCACTCTGTCAAATATTCACAGCCACATCAAACACCCACACCTAACCAAATTTGACAGGCATGCTTCTCTTCAGTGCTAGAACCTTTGTGGATTGTCAAAACAACAAAACACTTGCACAAAAGATTGTATCAATCAAATCAAAGCAATGATCTGTGCAAATTATGAAAGGTCATTTGGGGAGTAATTAAATTCCAAATTCAATTACTTTTTCATGAGAACCCTTACTGAGCAGAAGCTGGCCATGTAATCAAGCTTTCCAAAGGGGGTGGAACATGGATCACAATCCATGTCCCCCACCTCAGAAGTCAGAAAAAAGTGAAATGCTTGAAAGCGCTTATCCACTATTGTGATCATAGTTGTTAACATGCCAGAACATGGAAAATTTTGTTCAGTCAGATTAACTTTGCCGTGAGAAGTGTGCCATGCAAGTTTCGGGCAAAATGGGCCCTAGGACAAACAAAAATCAAGGAAAATTGGAAAGTTAGTCTCAAAATGGTAATTTTGGCCCATGATGAGAGAAAATGATGACAACTAGCTTTAGGGGGCATGCCAAAAGCCTTCCCACAAAGTCTTGTTCAAAATGGTCACTAAACATGGATCACTATCTATGTACCCCTTGAGCACATTTGTCAAAAAATGATTGCACATTGTTTGTAATGGTTAATGACTGTGATATTTGGCAAGAATTTAGTGTTTGATCTTTTAAAAGTGACCCACATGTCAAGTTTAGCAATTTCAGAGTGCCAGATTCAAAGATTATGAATTTAAGCAAAGTATTGGTGTTGGAAGGGATAGTGGTCTTAAAGTATCTCAATGAATGCAAAACTTGCATGAAAAGTGGGCCAAATCTACTAGATGGCTTGGGAGGTTGAGGATTGAGACCCTTTTCCAGCTCTCAAGCATCACAGAGATAAAATCTCATACATAATAACCACTAGGACGGATCAAAAATGACATCCAAGACCAAATATGGCAAAGTCGGACTAAATTGTGCTATAAACTAGGAATTGCAAAGATTTCACCGTTGTATTAGGATAGGCTATCGGAAAATGTGCACCAAGTTTCACCTCAAAAGGCTCCCAAACACGGATCGCGATCCATGTATCTTTTTCAAAATTTTCAGCTAGAATAATACCATCATGTCCTAAATGTCAAGGAAAGCCTAACCCTAGAGTTTCAAGCCATGTGGATTCAAAAACCCTAACCAAAATGCAAAATTTCTCTAAGGCCGTGGAAAAATTTCCAAGAAATGGCATAAAGCTTCAATAGTGATCCAAATTCCAAAAATTTGAACCGTAGCATCCCCATGCCATGCTTAATCAAATGGTGTCATCAGATTCTAAAATATATTCCAACATGGATCACGATCCATGTACCTCATAGCAAAATGTGGCATGTAACCACATGAACTAGGCATGTAGTTGTCCTAGATGCACTGGTGAAGTTTGGTCAAGTTTGGACTTGTTTGATCAAGTTATAGTCATTTTTTATTTTATGGAAAAGTTTGGGTTTTTTCAACTTTTTTGCCTAGTTCAGAAGCTAATTTGCTGTTTTTTTGATGCTATAATGCCTCACAAAAGGCCACAGAAGCAGTGGGAGGTTGCACCCTATGAAGTGGTTGACATTTCATCAAACGAGAAAGCCCACATTTCAGAAGAAGAGCTAGCAAAGATACTCGCTAACGTGTTCATCAACAAGTCCAAGCTGTCGACGCGACCAAAGTGAAGGCCAGATCTTCCCCAATGAGTTGGGACACTGCATCAACAGGAGGTCATAGAAGGGTCAATGTGCTTGTAGTTTGACCCTTTCCTTCGGCTACGTCCTTGGGGAACAGAAATTCAGAGAGCACGTGAATTGATGAGCTCTATTCAATACAATGGAGAGGCTACCTTAACATATAAAAATGGAGCCACAGTGAAAGTTCGAATCACCAATGAGCATCAACGAAGGCCTCCACGTACCACCAAGCAACCACAACCTCCTCCACAAAACCAAGGCAACTAATACTGACAAGGCATTCTTCAAGCAACAAGGCCACAAGTTTACATACAAGGACCTTATCTATTCAGAGAGGGAGCTACCCTCGCGGCTCATTTCTCAACATTTGAAGGTGCAAAAGCCCCCGAGATACACCGAGCCCAATTTACATATTGCAGTGGGCATGGCCATGAAGCTAGCCGAGCAATGAGTTATAAGATGTGACCTCAACAACTATATCTTTGAGAATTTGGTAGAAGCTAATTTGAAGGGAAGCGACTGCAACAAAACGACATTAATGCTGGCCCATTATTGACACGGATTGCCTTCCAGGCTTTAGGAATGATAGACCATCTACCGCCTCCAGAGTCTCAACTCGATTTACTACAAAATCCAAACACTCTATCAAAGTGGTGGGGGGATCTTCCTCAACTCCAACCAAAAGGAGAACTAGAGGCAAGAGTTCCAAAGCAATGGTGATAGATAGTCAAACCACGGAGTCTAATGTACAATTCAATGGTGAAATCAAGTCAGAGAACAGAGTAACACGATCGAAATTCTAGTCTACTGTTGAGGAGGAGGAAGAAGAGGACATCACCATTCCCTTGGTGAGAAACTCAAGGAAGCCAAAGGAGCAGATTACCATAACTCAAACGCAAAGATCTATGGAGGAAGCTCAACAGTTGCGAGAGGAACGATGCCAAAAGCTGGCACATGAGAAAAAAAAGTTGATAATGGAAGTCCTGAAGCTGATAATGAAGAGAAAGCTAACCTTGATAAGATACTAGAACAAAGAAAATCCAAGCGGTTAGAAAAGATCAAGCATTACAAAAAAACAAAAGAGATGGAATAAGTGGAGCTCGCCAGCACCATGTGGCAACACATTCACAAGGTACTCAAGAGGAAGGCCGAGCAAAGATCCAAAGACAATTTAAAGAAATAGAAGATCGATGATTTAGAGTCTCTATAGAGCTCCCCCAAGGGCCAAGACAAAACAACTAAAGAACCAACAAGGGAGGAGACGACATATTATACTCAAGAAACCTACACGGAGAGCGAATAGCGGTTTTCTCCTAGGCCAACAACATCGCCACCTGCTGCCGAAAATAAAGAAGAGTTTGAAAACAAGGATACACAGCAAGAGTAGGCTCAATCTGAGCCTGAGCCAAAAAATCTTGCGGAGATTGATGAAGGTCAAGAGCAGAAGGAGACCACTCTTGAGGATCAAGAGAACAAAGAAGTTGAAAAATTTGATCAGTCTCAACCAGAAGACAAAGACCAAGGCAAAGCCCAAGATCAATATGAGAAAAAGGAGTCGGAGGTTGGGACCTCTCAACAACACACCAATCAAAGAGAGGCCTAGTATCTCCGCACTTTCGCATAGTAATTGAGGATAATGGCCCCCTAAACAAAGAACTTCAACTAGAGAATCACCTCAAAGCTATTAAGCTCCGGTTTCATTGCCAGAGAGTGGTATCCACCCTTCGAGACTTGGATACCCAAGATGCTAAAGCAGAGGCTCATGCATCAAATGAAGAAAATAGAAGGTTGCAACAACAGATTGAGAGCTTACAAGAAAGTCAAAACAAGCTGCAAGAGGAGCTGACGAAAAAATAGAGAGAAGCTGCCAATTATTACAAAATACTTCAGGAGAACATTCAGCCAACAACTAGATGCAAGTGGAAAAGCAAGCCTTTGAGGAACAACTGGAAAAGGAACAACAAAAATATACAAAGCTGGGAGATTCTTATAGTGTGGTCAAGCACAACATGACACAGCTCTTGGCCATGCAAAAAGATACACCGACTTCGACTTCTACATAACAAGCTCCACCTGTTGTTCTCGAGGAGTTTAATACGGTCAAAGCGGAGTTGACATGGGCCAAATTTGATAGACAGGTAATGATAGCTGGTCATATGGCCATCCAAGGACAAAGCAACCAGGAGATTCAGACTTTGAAGGACCAATTAACAAAAGCACAATCAAATCTAGCTACTCAGATTGAAAAGCATGCACAAAAGCTCAAAATGAAAGATTCGGTAATTGGTGCGCAACAAGCAAAGGCAATGCTACTAGCCCAACCAGCTCCTGAAGCAAAATCCATACAAGTAGACCTTCCCCCCATTAGAATTGCCAAGTACATCTACTGAGAGTGGGCTACATGAATGAGGGAACGGAGGAGCTTATGAACGCGGAAGACAAAATCAAAAGGCGGATAGTAGAGATTCCGGACTCATTCACACAAAGATTACATGCAATATGAATTGAAGGTCTTGGAATCTACCGCATTGTTGAAGATTAAGCCACATGAAGTGGTGTAGAACTTTGGCCACAAGATGATTCCCTTACCACTCATGAAGCAAGAAGCACTCTTATGGAAACAAAAGATTTTGTTAACATTAGACCCAAACAAGAAGGGGGATTACAAAGATGTACCAGTGTCAGTAGACCAAGTGCTAATTGATAACATAGTGACCATTTCATTAAGACCAAGTTCTTATAACGAGCATAGAGAGAGAGTACTTAATGGAGAAAGAAACATAGCAATTTACACCTAGCTAATTTGGCATTGACAATACTTGAAAAGAGAGAGAAATAGAACAATTGACCACAATTGAGGACTGGATTTACATGGAGCCGGTGGTCCCCCCTCCATAAAGGCTTTATATTATAGTTTCTCCCATCAAAGGAGACTTTTGTACAATAAAATTCTTGTGTTCCTTGACAAAACTCGTTGGTGCAATGAAGATGGAAGCTTCATGCACCAAATTATGTTTGAAAATCACACCTGGTGTCCCAAGCCTCAGTCCCAAGACCTCACAGACCTTCAAAAATGGGGAGAGCTAGCAGGGAATGAGGATAGATTGAGAGGAAGAAGAGGTATCTTATAAGATAGAAGTATTCTCCTCACATAATCACTCTAATAGAATAGCTTAGCTTAGTAATTAGCATGGTAGAGGAGATGAGCATGCCATTGAAGCTTGGCTCTTGGTTGGATTTGCATCACAAAGCCAAGAGTTGTTGGTGTAGGCCTCCCTTCTCAAAACCTTGGAGAAGACGATGAGCTTTCCATTAAATCTTGGAGAAGGAGAGAGATTTATTTGCTCCACACATGAGTTGTGTGAGTGTGTGTGTGTGTGTGTCCATGCCTTTGCAAAATCAGCCCCCTCTCTCTCTTGGTCGACCCCTCTTGCTATTTGCTCATGCTGGCATCCTATTGGCCCCCGTAGAGCTTAGCCAATGATAATTAAGAAGCATAAGTGATAGCCTTGTGACATGCATCCCCCTTTCCACTTTTGTGAGAGCTTTAGGTATTTAAATAATTCATCTAAGCTCTTATTGGACCTTTTTGTCTTCTGGCCAATAGGAATCAAGCAAGCCATTGGGCTGTTGAATGCTCATTGGACCCCTTGGTAAACTGTCTAATAGTCTTCTACGGGGCTTAATTAATATTGGTTCTTTTATCAAGCATTTTTAAATTGATTATACTAAATCTACTCTAGCCTAATCCTCATTGATCCACCTCTATGGCCATCCAATAGGATTTGAGGGGAGGTTGGGGGCAACTAGCCTAGGAACGTGACATGTGTCCAGTATTCCCTTTGTGGTGAAGGGGGAAGCCTTGGATTCTGTGTGTATTTCTCTCTCATCCCCTACAAATTGGGCTCGCCCCCTCCTTCCTAGGGATGTGGGAAGACTTTTATTTTTCCCCATGACTAACCAATTCCCCTACGCTTTGGCCATTGGATAAAAGGTTTAATTTTTGGAACCTTAGCCTATGGCAGTCTTATGGAGTTGAACCTTAGGTCTTTTAAGCCCCATTGAAGCACATCGCTATTTTGTAGGCTATCCCCCTTTGGATCCCTATTTTCCCTTCTTTGGGTCCCTAACAGAGACCGGTCTGCAGCCTTACCAATGTTTTAGCTTTTACTCTCCTGGTACTTCCCTATATTAAATGATCAATTTAACATGAGAAAATCATTTGGGAGTATTATATATTAGTTTTTATGACATTACCTCTCTCTTGAAATCATAGTTGTCCTCAAATATGAAGTAGAGAAGATAAAGCCTAGTCATTAGTCCGTTTTCTAGCGGGTAGAGAACCCCTATTTTACCCTACGACATCTTTCCAAAATGGATGACTAGTCCATTTGGTGCTTGAGAGCCTTAGCTGCCGCAAGCATGTTTGCACATTAGTCCGTATCAATATCTCTCTTGAAATCATAGTCATCCTCAACTATGAAGTAGAGAAGATAAAGCCTAGTCATTAGTCCATTTTCTAGCGGGTAGAGGACCCCCTATTTTACCCTACGACATATTTCGAGAATGGATGACTAGTTCATTTGGTGCTTGAGAGCCTTAGCTTCCGCAAGCATGTCTGCACATTAGTCCATATCAATCTTCCATGGTAGAGTGACAAGCTCTACTTGGTGTTCAGGAGACATCGTCTCCACAAACATGATCCTAAGCATGCATACTCATTAACATGTGTGCACAATAAAGAAAAAGAGAGTCTTATAAGACAAAAACTTTGTTCATTTAAACATATTTACATTTGCTTACTCTAGGGAAGCATTGTAAGCATTGACAAGGTTTAGGTTATCTTTAATTGTATGGCTTGCATCCATCTAGCAACTTAAAAAGGATAGTTTTTAAATTTAATAAGATATCATTGGATAATCTTACCACCTCGTAATACCTTGTCTTCATGACAGAGAATGGACTCGGGCTGCAGCACCTCTTCTTGGTCCTCGATGTTGGGTTAAAGGCCCATGTGCCCGGCTGCCCGTTGTTCAGCCGCCCATGTACAGCCATTCATTTACTCATTCATAATAACTATACTCATAACTACACATTGTAGTGTGAGTACCGCCCCGCCACACACTGTGTCTATCTCCTTCTTCGTGCTGGCTCTCTGTGTGTGTGCTCTCCGATCCCAACAAGTGGTATCAAAGCTTGGTAGTGAGAGCATTGAGAGCTTCATCATCATTGTTGAGTGTGTTGAAAATTGTTGTTGTTTCATTGCCGTTTTTCGGTTTCGCGCATGCGCGCATTTCTAAAGAGTAGAAGGTTTTTCCGAGCTTGGCATTGGAAGGTTCAGCACTCCGCGAGTATTTTCACCAGGCGTCCTGGTTTAACCCTCCTTTCGGAGACATTTGTGCCATTAGAAATCCCATCCGAGCTACAGACTAGGAGCTGCGTTTTTTAGCTCTCTTTGGTAGTTTTCTGCTGCCAGAGCTTCCATAGCCATTACAGGTGCCATTGCTGTAGTGTCTTCCACGTACGTGAGCCCACAACTCATTTGAGAGTGTGTAGACTCTTCTTGGAGTGGCCTCATACACACAGATAGAGTGGGAGTTTGGCGGCATTGTCTTCTTCGACTACATGTACAGGTACAGGTACGGGTACATGTTACAGGTTACAGGGAGATTTGGATACAGGTTTCTTCTGTGGTTACAAAACATGTATTTTGACTGTGGGACAGCCATGTATATGGTTGTGGTTTGAGTGGGAGCTTCTACTCTTCTGGGCAGTCTGTTTATGCGTGTTCTTGAGCTATAGGTTTACATCATCTATGTATGTTGATGGATGTGGATATGGCAGTTTGACAGACACTCTTTATGCATGATATTGTGGAGATTTGGTTCACTTATACATAGAGCGGGTTTGCTCTTGCTTGCAGTGTTGCGGTTTGAGTACGGACAGGTACTTGGTTGACAGTAGAGATTGGACTTCGTTGAGCTTGTGCATTGGTTATATGCTCACTTGGATCCATTTATGCTCATGGATTTGTGTAAGCTTGGTCAGCTTATGTCTCTATTGTGGTTATTCAGACATGGAGTATGTTTATGCCTCTATGACAGCTCATTGTTGATGCATTTTGTGGCACGGTTTGCCTAGGCCGGTTGAGTTACAGGTGTCACGGGTTTATGCATTTGTTTGTGGATTTCTACGTATGTTTTTTGACCATATTATGGGCTGATTTATAATCTATGCGTTTGCTCTCTGATTGAGCAGCAGGTGTTGTCAGATTTGCAACACTACTTTGTTGTGGTAGTTTGTTGGTTGGTTACAGGTTTCTCATTGTTGCATTCTTGTTGTAATGGGCACTAAAGAGGACACAATTTTCAATATTGAGAAGTTGGATGGTGCTAACTTCTCATATTGGAAAGATCAGATTTGGGATGTCTTGGTGCAGAAGAAACAGATTCGACCTCTAAAGTTGCAGGGAGTTAAGCCAGAGAACATGGAGAGGGATGATTGGGAGGAGTTGGATGAGATGTGCAGGTCTACCATTAGTCTTTCCCTTTCAAAGTCTGTTTATTACAATGTGAAAGATGCTCAGGGTGGAGCCTATGAGCTATGGCAGCGGATTTGCGATATGTATGATAAGCATTCTGCTGCTTCTATGGTGTATTGGATTAAAAAGCTTATTGATTTGCGAATGGAGGAAGGTGCTTCCATGAATGCGCATTTGAATGAGTTCAATACAATTTTCAGCCAACTTGCTACGTAGAAAATTACGTTTGAGGACAATGTAAAAGCTATGTTTTTACTTGTCACATTGCCTGAGTCATGGGACACATTTAGGACAGCCATAAGTAACTCGGTTCCTGCGGATGAGTTGACAAGTACTAATGTGGAGTCTAGTCTTCTCACGGAAGAGATTAATCGAAAGAATAATGCAGGTAGTAAGTCTTCTAGTGCAATGGTTGTCAGAGGCAGGACTATGGACAAGTATAAGTCCAACAGGGGTAAATCTAGAAGCAAGTCCCGTGCAGGCACAAGTAAAAAGGATGTGGAATGTTTTCATTGTGGTAGAAAAGGCCATTTCAAAAGGGATTGCTACAAGTGGAAAAGGGAAAATGGAGATGGTAAGAAGAAAGACCATGATGCTAAGGACAAGCCTAAGTCCAATGTCAAGATTGAGGAGTTAAATGCAACACAGGGAGATGACCATGTATGTGCTCCGACTAGTGCTACTAGTGAAGAGCTTGGTGATGTGTTGCTTGCATCCTATTTTGATGATTCTTTTCTTCTCACTCATGAGAGTAGTATGCCTATGGATTGAGTCATTGACAGTGGTGCTTCTTTTCACGTTACGCCTCATAGGTCGTGGTTTCATGACTATGATGCTTCGAGCACAGGTACTGTCAGGATTGCCGATGGGCGTTCTATGCAGATTCATGGCATTGGGGATATTCATTTGGCTATGCCAAACTCTACTACGTTTGTCTTGCAGCGTGTGCGTCATGTGCCGGCTCTTGCAAAAAGCTTGATTAGTGTGGGTCAGTTAGATTCACTTGGTTTCAATGTATCTTTTGGTGATGGAGGTTGGAAGCTCACTAAGGGCAGCCTTGTTTTGGTTAAAGGTGCTAAGAGGAATACGTTGTATTCCCTTTGTGTAGCTAGTGTGGCTGATCACATTGTGGGGATCACTGAGCAACCTCCTGCTTCTTTATGGCATCAGCGTTTGGGGCATATGTCACTGAAAGGTTTGAAGTTTTTGGCACGTGCGGATTACATTCCCGTTTCAGATTTTGGTGGTTTTGAGTTTTGTGAGCATTGCCTTTATGGTCGACATGCTCGGTCTTCTCATAAGAAGAGTGTTCCACACATATCTTTGGAAAAGCTAGCTTTGGTGCATAGTGATGTATGTGGGCCGATGCCCAATGCTTCTCTTGGAGGTGCTATGTACTTTGTTACGTTCATTGATGATGCTAGCAGGAAGGTATGGGCATACCCCATTCGTAAGAAGGATATGGTGTTTGATATATTTAAGCAATGGTTGGATCTTGTTGAGAACCAATCAGGTTGTAAGTTGAAGTGCTTACGTACGGACAATGGGGGTGAATTTATGTCTCATGCTTTCACTACATTATGTGTTGAGAAGGGTATACGGCGTGAGCTTAGTGCTCCCTATACACCTCCTCAAAATGGTGTGGCAGAGCGCATGAACAGGACTATACAGGAGAAAGTCCGTAGTATGCTTTCTATGGCTGGTTTGTCAAATGGATTTTGGGCTGAAGCAGTTGCCACTTCTGTGCATTTGATAAATCGTTCACCTAGTGTTCCTTTGGGCTTCAAAGTGCCTGAAGAGGTATGGACAGGTTTGCCACCTTCGTATGGTCACCTTCGTGTTTTTGGTTGTGAAGCTTATGTACATGTACCTAAGGCAAAACGCAGCAAATTGGATCCAAAGAGCAAGAGATGTATCTTCTTGGGTTATGGTAGCTCTGGTGAGATGGGTTATCGATTGTGGGATCCTATTGATAGGAAGATTGTGCGCAGCCATGATGTTGTTTTTCATGAGGACTCTATGTATAGAGCATCACCGCGAACGGTTGAGGTTCGGCGTGTGATATTTGAGGAGGATGGTCATCGGTATGATGGTCCCATGGTTGCTCGTGGGCAGCCCATTGACCCTCAAGTGGGAGATCAGCCCTTGTTGGGAGATCATGTAGATGTGGGACAACCAGATGCACCTCCTGCACAGTCTTTGAGGCGTTCAGAGCGGCGTGCAAGACAGCTCAGCGTTTTGTGCCTTCTATGGATCATGTATTGTTGACTGATTGCGGGGAGCCATCATGCTATGATGAGGCCATGTCTAGTATTGACAAGCTCAAGTGGGATTAGGCTATGCAGTCAGAGATGGATTCGTTGATCCAAAATGAAACGTGGGAGCTTACTCCTTTGCCAAAGGGTAAGAAGGCACTACCATGCAAGTGGGTTTACAAGATAAAATTGTGTTCAATGGATGCAAAGCCTAGGTACAAAGCAAGGCTTGTGGCTAAAGGATTCAAGCAACAGAAGGGCATTGATTTTGATGAGATCTTCTCCCCAGTGGTGAAGATGTCTACTTTGCGTATGTTGTTTGCTTTGGTAGCTACAGAAGACATGGAGTTGAAGCAAATGGATGTAAAGACAGCTTTCTTACATCCGGACTTGCACGAGGATTTGTACATGGAGCAACCAAGTGGGTTTGTTATTCATGGTTCAAAGAAGATGGTATGCCGGCTTCTTAAGACCTTGTATGGGTTGAAGCAATCATCTCGTGAATGGTATCGTAAGTTTGATGCATTCATGAGTTCATTGGGCTATGTACGTAGTTATGAGGACCCATGCCTCTATACTCGCAAGGCTGCAGATGGTAGTCTTATTGTTTTGGTTTTGTATGTGGATGACATGCTAATCGCAGGGAAGTGTATTTCTGATGTGGATGCCTTGAAACATAGGCTACATGAGACCTTTGCCATGAAGGATCTTGGGGATGCCACTCATATTTTGGGTATGCGGATCACTCGTGATCGTTCTCGCAGGATGCTCTTTCTTAGTCAGAAAGAGTACATTGACAGGGTGCTTGAGCGTTTTCATATGGAAGGGGGGAAGGCCATTAGTACCCCGTTGCCTCCATATGTAAAACTCAGCCATGATGATTGCCCTCAGACAGATTTGGAGACTACAGAGATGTCTCAGATTCCCTATGCGTTAGCTGTTGGTTGGTTCCTTGATGTATGCCATGGTGGCTACGCGTCCAGATCTTGCTCATGCAGTTGGTGTGGTTAGCAGGTACATGTTTAACCCGGGAAAGCGTCATTGGGATGCAGTGAGAGGTATTCTCAGATACTTGAGAGGGACTTCAGAGTTGTCCCTATGTTATGGTGAGAAGGATATGTCTGTTTGCGGATATACAGATTCAGACTATGCAGGGTCAGTGGACTCGAGGAAGTCTACTAGCGGCTATGTGTTCACAGTTGCAGGTGGACCGGTTTCGTGGGCATCACGTTTACAGCCATGCGTTGCTTTGAGCACTACAGAGGCTGAATATATGGCTGCCAAGGAGGCCGTATGGCTCTCACGACTAGTGGGAGATCTTGGTATGGCTGGTGATGCTCCGATTCTACATTGTGATAGCCAGAGTGCCATAGCGTTGGCACGGAATCCTATCTTCCATGCGAAGACAAAGCACATTGAGGTGAGGTATCACTTCATACGAGAGGTGCTAGAGGACAAGCGCATAGAGCTTGTCAAGGTACACACTGACGATAACCCTGCTGATCTACTCACGAAGTCGTTAGCCTCACAGCGGTTTGCACACTGCAGATCGCTGATGGGTATGGCTTGACTTCTTTTGTTGTACTTTGGCCACTTTAAAGGCACACTGCCTTTAAGTGGGAGATTGTTGGGTTAAAGGCCCGTGTGCCCGGCTGCCCGTTGTTCAGCCGCCCATGTACAACCATTCATTTACTCATTCATAATAACTATACTCATAACTACACATTGTAGTGTGAGTACCGCCCCGCCACACACTGTGTCTATCTCCTTCTTCGTGCTGGCTCTCTGTGTGTGTGCTCTCCGATCCCAACACTCGATCTCCGGTGGGTCTTCAATAATTGGTTCTTGAGGTGGCTCTCCTTTGTAAGGCTTTAGTAGGCTCACATGGAAAGCATTGTGTATAAGCCAATGGCTGGGCAACTTTAGTTGATAGTCCATCTCTTTGATTGGTCTAAGAATATGGAAGGGACCATAGTACCTTTTTGCTAACTTAGCATAGTACTTTTGGTGTCACGTAGGATTCTTGCCCGTTGTGTGCCTTAATTGAGCCTTGGGAAACTTAAGCAAGACCCAATCATTTTGTTTAAAGTCTAGGGCTCTTCTGTGCTTATTAGCAACAGCCTTTTGCTTTTGCTGAGAGATGGATATAGCATCCTTAATCTTTTGGAAAGATTCTTGCAGGTCTCGGCTATATTCATCTACAGCGAAGATCTTCCCATGTACCTTGAGTAGCAAGGGACTTTTTGATCTTCCTTCTATCACCTCAAAAGGTGCTTTTCCCGTGGAAGTAAGTACAGTGTTATTATAAGCATACTCCACTAAGGGTAAGTACTTCTCCCATTGGGACTTTTGATCTACTTTTGTGACATAAGCTTTTAGTAGATCAAGAATGGTTAGGTTAGCTATTTCACTTTGGCCATCCATTTTGGCCATCCGTTTGGGGATGATAGGCTGACGAGAAGTTTAGCCTTGTACCTAAATTTTCAAAGAGACCCTTCCAGAAATTATTGGTCATTCTAAGATCTCTATCCGACACTATGGACATTCGCAAGCCGTGGTACTTGAAGATTTGTGATATAAAGAGGGTTTCCATTTGATGGGCTTTGATAGTCTTTTTCACATGTATGAAATGTGCTTGTTTGCTAAACCTGTCTACTATCGTCCATATTCCTATGTTCCCATGGATAGACTTGGGCAATCCAAAGATAAAATCCATGGATATGCTCTCCCATGGTGAATTAGGGATTGGAAAGGTTGAAGCAATCCAGCTTCCCTCTATCAAACTTCGTCTTTTGGCATACCACACATTTTGAAACATACTCTTGTATGTTTGCTTTCATGGTAGACCAATAGAAATATGTTTCTATCCCCTTTAGGGTAGACTAAATCCCTCTATGTTCCACATAAGGAGGAGCATGCGATTCATACATTACTTTCTCATGGAGTGAGTTAATAACACATAGTCTATTGCCATAGAGAAGATAACCATCTTGTAGGGTAAATAGTTCTTCCTTCTTCTCGAGTGCAAGGGTTGAAATCACATCTCTAAAATCGAGATCAATAGCATACTCATCTATCATAGAAGATAGACCATTGTGAGTTGCTATGGAAACAGTATTCACTCTCGGTCATCTTGAGAGTGCATCGGCTACTTGATTATGCTTGCTAGCAACGTGAGCAATATGAAAATGAAATTGCTAAAGAAAATTTACCCACCTCATTTGTTTGTCAGAGAGCTTTGGTCTACGTCATGAAGTATTTAAGGCTTTGGTGATCCGCTCGCAGAATGAAAGGAGTCCCCAAATAGTGCTTCCACGAATCTAGAGCATGTATAATTGCTAAGAGTTCCTTCTTATATATGCCTAGAGCTTGCTCAACAGGGTCGAGCCTTCGACTTTCATAGGCTATGGTGTGCCCTTCTTGAAGCAAAACAGCTCCAAGGCAATCACCACAAGCATCGCATTGGAACTCAAATTGCTTTGAGAGATCCGGTAGTGTAAGCACATGTAGAGAGATAAGCTTTTCTTTAAGCTTTACAAAAGCATTGTTCTCCTTGGTGGACAATATATACCTAATGTTTTTCTTTGTTACGTCATGTAATGGTCCTGTGATTTGTGAGAACTTTTCTGTGAAGCGTTTATAGTATGCACACATACCTATAAAGCTTCTTAGCTCGTGTAGATTTCTTGGATTAGGACATCCTTTTATTACCTCTAGCTTTGATGGATCCATTTGGATGCCATCTTGAGAGATAACGTGACCTAAATACTGAATCTCTTGTAAGAAAAACTCACTTTTCTTTTGATTAATATAAAGTTTATTCTCTCGTAAAACTTGAAATATTACCTGGAGGTGTTGCTTGTGTTCGTCTAATGAATTAGAGTAGATGATTATATCATCAAAGAACACTCCACTAAAAGTTCGATGAGGCCTGAATAGCTTCTCCATCAAGCGTTTAAATGTGACTAGTGCATTGGTCAAGCCAAAAGGCATGACAATGTACTCGTAATGACCAAACGTAGTGCAAAATGTGGTCTTTACTATGTCTTGATCAACTATCGTTATTTGATGGTAGCCACTTTTTAGGTCAATCCTACTGAAGTAGGTCGACCCTTGTAGCTTATCAAATAGGCCTTCTACCCATGGAACGGGAAACCTATTTTTGATAGTGATCCTATTTAGTGGCCTATAGTCGACACACATAGGATATGTGTCGTCTTTCTTTTGCACTAATAATACTGGTGAACAAAATGAAGATGAGCTAGGCCTAACCATGCCCTTCTCAACTAACTCATGCAGTTGCCGCATAATCTCCTCTTGTTGAGCTTGAGAAACTCTATAAGGAGGTTTATTAGGCGGTGAACTTCATGGAAGAAGTTCAATTGCATTGTCATCGTTGCCTTGTTTAGGAGGTAGTTCACAAGGGACGTCGTCAATAAAAACATCTTGAAATCCCTTGAGAAAGAAAATTGGATAACTCTAATTCCTTGTGATTATTTATATTTTCTTTTGCTAAAACATTAGGTTCATTTTGAGAATCTTTAACAAAAATCATGTACACGGAAATAGAGCTCTTTATTGACTTATTGAAAGCTTGCGTATGTACAATGTTACCCAAATCCTTAGCATCTATGTACATATCTTTTTCCCTGAACCTAAAGTAGATTTGCCTTTTAGAGAATTTAACCTTGGCAGCCATGCAATCAAACCATGGTGCCCCTAGGATTACATCATCGTGCTTGAAAGGAGAGATAAACAAATCCTCCTTGTCCACATAGCTTTAGACATGGAGCCTCAATTTCCCAAATGAGGCTTCTTGCCCCTTGAAAGCACCAGCAACAGGTAGGACATCTCCCATCTCATATGCTTGGATGCCTAGCTTGGTGGCCAACTCTGTGGATATGAAATTGTGAGTAGAACCAGGGTCAAAGAGAATAAAAGCATCATGTTCTTTTACCTTTCCCCAAGCATGGCATAGAGGAGATCCTTTGTGGTGAGCATCCTCTTCTTGGATCTTGACCAAAGTAGCTCTAGGAGGCTCATTTTGTGTATTCTTGTGGGGACAAGCAAGATAAGCATGCCCTTGCTCCCCACACTTCAAACATCGGTTATCTTTACAATAACACTCCATCTCTTCAGGAGAGACTTTAATTTTGCCTTTATAAACTCCCTTCTCCTGTTAACCCTCACGCACATTCCTAGAGTCAGGGACCGGGCTTGTCGGTCCAATAGGAAAAGGGTAAGAGTGATCGCCGATGAGAGGCGCACTCTAACTCGAACATTCAAAGGTAAGTTGGCTTTGCATGGACGTCCAAGTGTGAATGGGGCGAGCTCATATAAAAGTCACCTAAACCTAAAAAACACTCATTCTCTTATTTGTGCAATTGAAGAGTGCTCTTGCTCCATCTCCATCTTCTTCTTCTTCATCTCCTTGTGTATGAGAGTGTATCGGCAAGTCCCTTGCATTGACACATGTGACAGACGCACACATTTTTGGTGCCGTTGCTGGGGAATGCCTTGCATTAAGCTCAAGTAGAACTCTATGCTACTTTGTGGTGCATTTTGAAATGTAGGCTTTACCATGTCGTAGACCTTGTCTTCATGCCGAAGGATAGCTTCAGGTTGTAGCACCTCTTCTTGGACTTCAACTTCGGGGAGTCTTCAATAATTATTTCACTTGGTGGCTCTCCTTTGTAGGGCTTGAGTAGGCTCACACAAAAAGCATTGTGTATGAGCCAATGGTTGGGCAACTTGAGTAGGTAGGCCGTCTCATCGATAGGATTAAAAAATTGGAAAGGACCATAGTATCTTTTTGCTAGCTTAGAATAATACTTTTGATGGCCCGTAGGATTTTTGCCCGTGGGTTGCCTTAATCGAGCCTTAGGAAACTTAAGCAAGACCCAATCATTTTCTTTGAATGTTAAGGCCCTTGTGTGCTTGTCAACAATAGATTTTTGCCTTCGTTGAGATATGGATATAGCCTCCTTAATCGAAAAGATTCTTGTAGGTCACGGCTATACTCATCGGCGGTGAAGATGTTCCCATGTACTTTGAGTAGCAAGGGACTTTTAGTCTTCCCTGAATGATCTCCAAAGGTACTTTTCCCGTAGAATTATGTACATTATTGTTGTAGGCATACTCTCCAAGAGGTAAGTATTTTTTTCATTGTAAGCGTTGATCGACTTCGGTAACGTAAGTCTTGAGTAGATCGAGTATCGTAAGATTGGCTATCTCACTTTGGCCATCCGTTTGTGGGTGATAGGCCAAAGAGAAATTCAATCTTGTTCCTATATTTTCAAAGAGACATGTCAGAAATTATTGGTCATTCTAGGATTTCTATATGACACGATGGATGTTGGTAATTCAGGGTGTTTGAAAATCTATGATATGAAGACAATTGCCATTTGGTGTGCCTTAATAGTCTTTTTGATAGAAATAAAGTGTGCTTGCTTGCTAAACTTGTCAATTATTATCCATATTCCCGTATTCCCATGGATACACTTGGGCAATCCAAGGATGAATTCCATGAATATACTCTGCCATGGTGAATTGGGAATAGGCAATGGCTGCAGTAATCTAGGTTGCTTCCCTCTATCATACTTGGTCTTTTGGCATACTACCCATTTTGAAATATACTCTTGTATATCCACTTTCATGGTAGGCCAATAGAAATACGTCTCTACTCCTCAAAGAGTACGTTGAATACCTCTATGCCCCGCATAGGGAGGAGCATGTGATTCATACATAACTTTCTCATGAAGGGAATGGGTAACACATAACCGATTTCCATGGAGAAGATAACCATCTTGCAAAGTGAATGGTTCCTCTTTCTTCCCCAAAGCAAGGGCTGACATTATATCTCTAAAGTCAAGGTCAGTAGCATACTCATCTGTCATAGAGGATAGATCATTGTGAGTAGCTATAGACACCACATTAACTTTTGGTTGTCGTGAAAGTCAATCGGCCACTTGATTGTGCTTACCACCAATGTGAGAAATATGAAAATTTAATCGCAAAAGAAAATTTTCCCACCTCATTTGTTTGTCGGAAAGCTTGGTTTGCATCACAAAATACTTGAGACTTTGGTGGTCGGTTTGTAGAATAAAAGGAGTCCCCAATAGGTAGTGCTTCCATGTGTCTAGGACATGTAGAACAACTGAAAGCTCTTTCTCATAAATGCCCCAAACTCGCTCATCCGTATTGATCCTTCGGCTCTCATATGCTATGGCATGCCCTTCTTGAAGCAAAACTGCTCCAAGGCAATCGCCACAAGCATCACATTGGACCTCAAATGGCTTTGAGAGATCCGAAAGCATGAGGACTGGTTGGGAGGTAAGCTTTTCTTTGAGCTTATCAAAAGCATTTTTCTCCTTAGCAGTACATACATACCTAACGTTCTTCTTAGTTAAATCATGTAGTGGTCCTGCTATTTAAGAGAATTTTGCTATGAAGCGTCTATAGTATGCGCACATACCAATAAAGCTTCTTAGCTCATGTAGATTCCTTCGATTAGGCCATGCTTTTATTACCTCTAACTTCGATGGATCTATACAAATACCATCTTGAGAGATGATATGACCGAGGTATTGAATCTCTTGAAGGAAAAATTCGCTTTTCTTTCGATTGAGAAAAAGCTTATTCTCCCTCTATGCTTAAAAAATCACTTGGAGATGTTGCTTATGTTCCTCCAAAGACTTGGAGTAGATGATGATATCATCAAAGAACACTCCAGTGAATTTGCGATAAGGTCTAAAATTTTCCTCCATTAGAAGATTGAATGTAGCTGACGCATTAATCAAGCCAAAAGGCATGACTAGATATTCATAAAGATTAAACATTGTGCAAAATGTGGTCTTTAGGATACCTTCATCCACTATCCTTATTTGATGATAGCCATTTTTAAGGTCAATCCTATTGAATTAGGTAGAGACTTGTAGCTTATCAAACAGACCTTCTACCCGAGGCACGAGAAATCTGTTTTTGATAGTGATATGGTTTAGTGCTTGATAGTCCACACACATACGGTATGTACCATCTTTCTTTTTGCACTAAAAGGACTTGAGAACAAAAGGGAGAAGAACTAGGCCTCACTATCTCTTTGTCTACCAATTCCTGTACTTGCCTCATGACCCCCTCTTGTTGAGCTTGAGAAACTTGATAAGGAGGCTTGTTGGGCAGTGAGCTTCTTGGAAGGACCTCAATGCAATGGTCATCATCCCCTCGTTTTGGAGGTAAGTCCATAGGGATATCATCGATGAGCACACCTTGGAATCCTTTTAGAAAATATTTGATGAAACATTAGGATCTTTTAGTAGACACTCTTTGACAAAAATCATGTACGCAAAAACTGAGCTCTTCGTTGATTTATTGAAAGCAAGAGGATTTACAAGTGGAATAGTGTAACCACGCTTACTAGCATCTATATACATGTTCTTTTCCCTGTAGGTGAAGTAGATTCTCCTTTCAGGGAACTTCATATTGGCAGCTATGCTATCAAACCATGGCGCCCCTAGGATAGCATCCTCATGTTGAAGAGGAGAGATGAAAACGTCTCCTTTGTCGACATAGCTTTGGATATGAAGCCTCGAATTCCCAATCAAAAGAGTAATGAAGGCTTGTTGTCCCTTGAAACCTGTGTCAGTCGTTACCATATCTCCCATCTTGAAAACTTGAATGCCTAACTTGGTGGCTATCGTTCTTGCTCCCCACACTTGAAACACTTATGGTCCTTGCGAAAATCTTCAAGCTCTTCAGGAGAGAGTTTGTTTTTGCCTTTGTAAACAGTAAACTCCCTTCTCCTTGGAGCAATTTTTGTTGTTGTTGTTGGAAGTGCCTTGGAAAGAATTTTGAACATTGGTTTTCCCCTAGCATCATTTTCGTCTTTGTTTTCCATGGGCTTGACATTCCGTCTAGCCCCTTGATGGAAATTGATGCGTGAAGCAACCATGGTGTGGTGGATTACTTCACTAATAGTACCAGGCTGTTGAGACTTGATGTATTCCACCATCTCTTCAGGGAATCTCGCACAGAATTTTTGCCTTTTCTCGACAAAGTCTATCTTTTGATAGACAATAGCCTTGAGATGTAAATCCCAAAACTTGTCTATATACTTGTGGATAGACTCATGAGAGAGAAGCTTCAAGTTGCACCATTCGGTAAGCACTTTGTCCTTTGCATTGCTTGCAAGGAATTGCTTCATGATGGAAACTCGTAGAGTTCTCCATGTCTTTGGGGCTTCAGCGTTGCCACGAAGGCTAGCCCACCATTGACGAGCTGATTTTTTAAATTGCATAGCTACATGGCGTAGCTTGGAGGACTCTGTAAAGTCCTCATCTCCAAAGGCCACATCAAATTGCTGGATGAAGGCCAACACTTTGTCAGTAGCACCAAAGGTGCCATCATATGTGAGAAAAGAGATACTCTTTCCTCCCTCCTTGAACTTCTTTACCTTTTGTGACCTTCACCATGCAGGGAATGATTTACGATGTCCTCCCCTCTTGTATTCTCTAGGAGAATAGCCATATGTTTTGTCGAAAGAGGAGGAAGGTGAAGAAGAAGGAGAAGAGGGTGACCTCTTTCTAGCCCTTTTCTTCCTTTGTTTCCTCTCTTCCCTTTCAGAATAATGAGGAGAAGGACTGTGTATTGATCTTTTCCTCTTGGGAGGAGTGGGCGATCGTCTAGACCGCCGTCTTTGTGGAGCCATATCTTCAGAGGAACTTAAGGTTTCATTGCTTCCTTGCTCTTTGGATTCCTCCTCTCGTACGGGAGAGAGTCTTCTTTTGGGGATCTCTTCAAGAGGCCTCCTAAGCTCTCTCTCCTCTTGGAGAGGAAGGAAGACCCCATAAGCGCAAAGTTGTTGAGTAACTTTGGCTTGCAAAGCAGGGTTGCCCATAGCTTGCTGCCGAGGGCTAGCTCCTCTTGAACTTCTTATGGCTCAATAATGGTAAAGCCGTAGGAAAGTCTAAAAGGACTCCATTATTAAGTCCAAAGCTCCCAAATGGGCTCAACAAAACTGATAATAGATTCTAGTTCCATTTACCCTAATATAATTAACAAAATCAACCATTCATAGGCTACTTAAGGACCTCTCTTCTTATGCAAGAAAAGAGAAACCAAATGCTCCGATACTAATGTAATGGAATTGGCCTATCAACTTGAGAGTACTGGAAATTAGAGAGAGTACTTTGTGAAATTACTTTGTGAGCATAGCGGGTGAACATAAATGATGGTAGCAACATAAACATAACATTTAGTTATCTTGGCATGAACAATACTTTTGCAAGAGAGAGAATTTAGAGAACATGAAAACAATTGAGGACCGGTGTTCCTTGTGACCTACGTGATGCAATGAAGATGGAAAGCTTCATGCATCACAAGAATAACATAAACTTTGAGGAAAGCATTAACCATCCCAAGCCTCAGTCCCAAGACCTCAAACACCTTCGAAGGTGGAGCGAGCTAGCAGGGAATGAGGGTAGGGAAGAGGAAGAAGAAACATTTCATAGGAGAAAAAATTAATTCCTCACTTATCATCACTCTTCTTGCTAGCATAGATAATAGCATAGTAATGAAGAAGGAGAAGATGACAAGCTTAAGCATCGAAGCATGGCTCTTGGTTGAATTTGCACTCCATAGCCAAGAGTGTTGGTGTAGGCTCTCAACCTCTCTACTTGCTTGGAGAAGGAGAGGGAGCTCTTGCACTTTGCACTATACACCATGTGTGTGTGTGTGTGTGTGTGGGAGAGTATACCCCTAAGCAATCCCCCTACTTGATTTGGTTGACCCCCCCCCTCGTAGCTCATGCTTGAAGCTCATTGGACCCCTCCAGACAAAACTAAGCCAATCACAAGTAAGAGTCATACCTAGCAACACGGGTAGCCTTGGGACAAGTGTCCCCCTTTCCCCTTCGAGAGAGGACTTGATAAATGCAAAGTCAATTAATTAAATCTCCTAATTTATCATTAGACCCCTTGGGTGCCAACCAATAGGCTTCAGGCACACCATGAGGGCAACATGAGAAGGAACTTGACAAGTGTCCCTTTTGCCTCCTTTGTACCAAGCATGCCTTGTGTGAGTGTGCGTGTGTTCTCTCTCATCCCCCCCTCTTGTAGGGCTCGCCCCCTCCTTGTAGGGATTGAATCTTGACTTTTGCACACCTCAAGCCACTCAACCCTGGGCCTAGTTCTCACCACAAGCTTGGCCCTTAAGCTCCTTAAGCTTGGGTTGGGTTCTCACCTCAAGTACAACCCTAGAATCTCAAGCATGACAAGCACCTCAAGCATCTCAAGCACCTTAAGCTTGGTCCGGGTTTCCACCTCAAGCTCCCTAGCTTACCTGCTAAGGTCAAAGACTTTTACACTAATTATTGGAGGTCTTCGATGAAGCTAACCCTAAGGTCTTATGCTCCATTGGTTAGCCTTGCTCTTTGATAGACCATCTCTCATTTGGGCCCCTTTACCATTGGCCACGTGTTGAGATTGATCTATAAGCACATGTCTATATCTTAACCCTTGTTCCCATTTATTCTCCCACATTAAATGATCAGTTTAATATGAGAAATCATTTGGGTTGGTTAGATATCAGATTTTATGACATCAAAGGTGCGAAAAGAATGCAGAAGCTCTAGCCAAAGGACTAAATGTACCTTGTTACATCTTACAATGAATTACATAAAATGCAAACATTGATGAAATTGTTGCAAAATGATATAATGAAGTAAAACTTGAGATGCCAACCCCACCGTAACTGGTGATCTACGTTGAAAATTGTACATAAGCATGGAGGGACTAAATCTAGTCGTATGCTTTGCACTATGATAAGCAAATTCCAAAATAGGAAGATAATCTGTTCAAACCATAAACCCTAACCCTAAACCCAATCATTTAAAGACAGTCCTCCAAAAACAATTGTTAAACTTGGGGTTACGATCACTCACAATATTTTTGGGCAATCTTTATAATGTATACAGATTTTCTATAAACAACTTGGCCAAAGCTGAATTTTCAATGTGGACTTGGTTGGAGTAAACTTACAAAATTTAGTCAGCCTATCTATAATCACCGATACCAAGTCATGACCTTGTATGGTGGTTGGTAGACCCATAATAAAATCCATAAAGACACTCTCCCATGTACCATTGGGAATCTCCAAAGAATGCAAGAGACCTTCTCCCTTCAGGTGCTTTGCCTTATTATCTTGACAATTTTGGAAATTCAAGATATAGTCTTGAACATACCCATGTAAGCTTGGTTGATGAAGGATTGAATTCCTACTAATTTCCTCCTGCAAGCATTGGAAGCTTACTTCACATTTTAGGGTCCGGATAAATTACATCCCCTTCTGAGTTAACTCATACAAAGGAAGAGCCTTCGTTGCAAACATGTGAATGAATCTTTGATAAAAGTTAGCATACCTTGGGAATGAACTCGATTTAGATACATTTATCGGTGCTCTAGCTTGTTGAACTCACTTGATCTTATTATCAGCCATCTCAATACCATTTTTAGAGACAAAAGTTGGCCTTTCCATACCATGAATACCGACTTAAAAGGGTTCAAACAAACCCAATTCTCTTTGCATCTCAAAACCATTTCAAGAAAAAGCAGATGTATTTCTTCAATGGAGAATATTGTAAAATCATCCATAAAGATAGCTAGAAACTTATGTAAAAAGTCATGGAAGATCTCTATCATACACCTCAGAAAGTAGTCGGAGCATTGCGTAATCCAAATGGCATTACCAGATACATAAATGCTCCTCATTCAGTGATGAAAGTAGCTTTTGCTCAATATGTTGGTGCAATTTTGAGCTAATTGTAGCCACTATAACCATCCATGAAACTATACATTTTGTGGCTAACAATCTCATCTAATAGCATGTTTGTGAATGGGAGTGGAAATGGATCTTTGATTGTCTAAGCATTGAGCTTTCGATAGTCCATGCACACCCTCAACTTCTCATTCTTGTTAGGTACCACCATAATTAGAAATAACCAGTCAATTCTTGCCAATTCTATTATGAGCCCAGCTTTTAGAAGATTATCAATTTCCTCTTTCACCTTTTTAGCATAATTGGAGTTCATTCTATATCATTGTCGCATCGTTGATCTTGCATCTAGCTTCAGTGGTATCCAATGTTGGCATAGGTTGCTAAGTTCAACCAAAGCTTGCCGGATAAGAAGATAGAAGAAGGAGATCTGGTGATGAAATACGTGTCACTGTGCTCTTGTGCAAATACATCTTTATACGTATGAAATAATGCTTTGGATTTCTCTTTAATCTCTGGCCTCGGATGCTTGTTGATCTTGACTATTCTGGGGTTTTTCTTTGAGTCGAGATTCCATTCCTCTATCTTTGGATCATGTGGAAGTAGCCAATTTAGAACACCTCCTTTTCTTTTGGCCAAAAAATTAGCTTCCTTTTAAGTTTGAATACCGGTTGCATATTCATTGAATGGTTCTCCTAACTCGGCAAGTCTAGATTCCATATCTATCCGCTCAATAGTTTGGTCTAGAATCTCCAAATTAGCCTAGTTGTATCATGCTTCTGATGATTTTAAGTCCCGCTTCTCCTGGTCTAATTGGTGGTGCTTGCCCCATCAAGCTAAAATGTCCTCCCACCAAGGTTGGTCAGGGTATTTTTGTCTTTGTCTTTCACCCAGTTCTTTATTCATCAAGGCATTAGTCAGATCAATCTTTGCAATTGGAAAAATATTAATGGACACAAGCATACACTCGATCTTCTTCCTTCCTTACTTTCTGTTGAGTTCTTCTAGCCTCATTGCCTTTTTGCAACTTCTAGTATTATCAACCTTAATTTGAATTCTCTTATTGGGCCCTTGAATAGTCAGTGTTTGACTTACATGATCGTATATAGCTCCATCAGTCCTAAGCGAGGGTCTACCCAATAGCATACCATACACCCCTTGTACATCCACTACTAAGAAATTGGTGTTGAAATTCTCTTTTCCCACTTTGATCTGCATGTTCTCTAGCATGCTAGTAGCTTGAACCACTCTTTGACCAACCATTCTGATTCAAAAAGGTGTTGGCTTCAGATCCTGGATACCAAGTTTTTGTCTAAGATGCACTCCCAAGATGTTCACTCCTTCCCATCATCCAATTTAACTCCTGACAAGGGTCCCCGTTGCTTTCTAATCTTGTAATCCACTTGAATAATAGGGACCTTATCATCTCTTATGGCTCATATATCCACTACCATGTCCTTTGCTAATGCTTTTCTCTTCTTCCTTATGAACTTCGCAGCTTCTAGTATGGTTATTTTGATATCATCCAATTCAAATATGAGCTTCTGTATTCGCTCACATACTTTAACATATATTTCATCCCGCTCATTACTAGAACTATTGTTTGAGACGGGAGACTCCTTTCCAAATGACTATTTTTGGAGTGCCACTCCGCTAGCCTCCTACATCTGAGGGTTGGTTGACCCTTTGATGGAGATTTAGATTGCTCCTTAGCTTTTTCCTTCCCCAAGTCACTATTTCCAGCTTTGGCCAAATCTGTCCTGACTTGCCTCACTCAATTAAATTTTTGAATGTTGCTATTGCAAATTCATCCAGTCCATTTTTAATCTTTTTTTTCACTAGACTATCTGATAGGCTTATCTTCTTGAGCTACTAAAGACTGAGATGGACCTTTGGATGGTCTTGGTCTCCGAGCACTCCGGTTGCTCTAGCATGTTCTTCACCAGATCTTCTCTTATCTTTGCCAGCAAAGTCCTTTCCTCCTTCCATTCATCGACCACTTTTTCCTTCTAGGTAGTTCTCTGCTATTCCCAATTCTCCGTTTCTCTGGTTTTCTTCACCTCCTTTTCATACTCATTTGGGAGATCCTCGATCACCACTTCTCTACTTCTGGTGATTACACGAACTGGGACTGCTTCTACTAGCTTTGACTTAGTTCCTTTGGGTTTGACATTGTCAAGGCATTGGGCTACAAAATGACCATATTTTCCATACGGTATAGCAGCTAAAGTTCCTCTTTCCAAAACAATTATGCCTCTCTCTAGACCATTGCCACCTGATATCTTCCTCTGCCAGGTTCAACACTTGTACTTGCCTCATTTTCTCTGGAGCCAGCTGCTCTATCTGTCTTCACCACCTTTAGGTTGGTTAGTGCAATCATCAATAAATATTTACCCTTGCAGTTGTTCCAGACATGTTCATATGCCTTACAGTACGTACAATGGGTACACTCATATGACGTGTGATCCTTCAATCTAGATTTTGAACACTACGTCTTCAACTTCCCAACTGAGGGTATGGTCTTGGGCATTTCAACGATATGTTTTGAAATTCCCTCTAGCTTCCTTGTCCATTATCCTTTCTTTTTTCCTTTAACCTGCTCATCAGAATTATTCTCAAATGAACTAGAACTAGAACCTGATTCAAACTCCTTAATTGATGTGTCATTGTTGGTCGAATCTCTTCTACTCTTATGGCCCTTTTACTTCTTAGCTTGTTGTTTGAGCTTCAATTCTCTTTGGACTAGATCATTAAATTTCTTGGTTGGCACTGGAACCTCCTATTCTCTAAGCTTTTTTGAATCCACCGAGAAACTAGGCTCTCAATATTTCTTTGATGGGGGTTCATGCAACTATCATGTCAATCCTTGATCTTTTCAACCTTAACTTTGAACAAAAAGTTTTCCTTGCTTGATTCTATCCAATCCACAAACAATGTCCTCATTGCCAATATTATCTGAATATTCTTGTTGGAATTAGGGTTGCAGAGAAACACACACAGCTTGGACAAGACGAAGGAAGCTCACGGCACACAATAGAGAGTGTGTTACTTAGTGTGCAATGGAAAGATAGATAGCCCTAGAGTGATGGGCGTATATACAATGCACGGGGGAAAAAACCTCCTAAAGAGGGAAAAAATGCCCGGCGGTCCTAGTGTGTTCACACACATCACTACCACATGTATATGGTAACAAATCCCCCCTGGAGTGATGCGGTGAACGAGAGCTGGCACGTGAGTAAAGGGAAGTGCCATGCCCTGCGGACAGGATCAGTCCACAAAGGGGAGTAAGCCCAAAGATTTGCGGAAAGCTTCAACCTTCTCACGAGACAATGCCTTTGTGAAAAGATCTGCAAGGTTGTCCTGTGTTGGCACATAAGCCAAGCTGATCTCTCCTGCAGAGAGCCTCTCCCTGACATAGTGGTAATGCACCTCAATGTGCTTTGTGCGAACATGAAAAACTGGGTTCCTCCCAACTGCCAATGCGCTTTGACTGTCAGTGTAGATAGTGTTGGCAATGTCCTGTCCAACACCCAAATCAGCCATAAGGCGTCTGGGCCAAAGACACTCAACCGTAGCTATGAAGACTGCCCTGTACTCAGCCTCACAACTCGAAGTGGCCACACTAGGTTGCTTCTTGCTCAACCATGATATACATGAACTGCCAAGCATGAAACAAAAACCACTTGTGGACACTCGCGTGTCAAAACAACCAGCCCAATCCGAGTCCGAAAAAGCATGTAAGTCTGGCGGCAATGATCCCCCCTTGGGATAAAACAAGCCAAGATGTAAAGTGCCACTAAGGGAGCGGAAAATCCTCTTGACAACCTGCCAATGCTTAGACCTTGGGCTATGCATAAATCTGCTGACCTGTGAGACTGCAAACTGAATATCCGGCCTCGTGTTGCATACATAAATGAGGCAGCCAACAGCAGTTTGGTAAAGAGTGACATCAGCAGGATCGCCAGCATCATGTAAACTCAACTTCAAACCTGTTTCCATGGGAGTGGCAATAGGTTTGCAATCCTCAAGTCCAAACTTACATAGCAATGTCTCTATGTAACTTTTTTGACACAAGGCAATACCACCATCACACTGCGTAAACTGTATACCCAAGTAATGATGCAACAGCCCCAAATCTTTCATCTTGAAAGTAGCATTCAAATCAGCCTTAAATTCAGCAATATGTCTCTCATTTGGTCCAGTGATAAGCAAATCATCAACATAAAGAACCACAATGAGAAGTACATCACCCTCACGCTTTACATACAATGTGCTTTCTGTTGGACTCTTACGAAAGCCTTGTTTGACCAAATGAGTGTCAGCTTTCTTATACCAAGCACGAGGAGATTGCTTCAACCCATACAAAGCCTTGTTACATTTGCACACTTTGTTCTCTTGTCCTTTTATGACAAAACCGCGAGGCTGCATTACATAAACTTCCTCAAATATGTCACCATTCAAGAAAGCAGTAACAATGTCTGATTGATGTACATCCCAACCAAAATGAGCTGCCAATGCACATAGAAAACGCACAGTAGTCATACGACAAGTGGGAGCAAAAGTCTCTTCATAATCTATGCCTTTTTGCTGTGCATAACCCTTTGCAACAAGTCGAGCCTTATGGCGATCGATCTCACCATCCAGCTTGCATTTCAACTTGTAAACCCACTTCATACCAATGGCCTTTTTGCCAGGAGGCAAATCACATAAAGTCCATGTGTCATTTTCTATAAGTGCATCATATTCTGATTGCATGGCAGCCATCCAATTTTCTGAATTCTGTGCTTCATCAAAAGAGAGAGGCTCCTCAACATCATGTAAGCTAGACACAGCCAAAGCATAACAATCTGATGCATAAGATGCATGGTGAGAGCCTGAACGAGTACGACTAGACAAAGGTGCATCCAATTTACTGTCACGCAAAGTGTGCACCAGCCATTTTGGCATACCTCTAGCCTGCTCATTTTCAGCCCTTTCCTCATCAAGTACATCATGTACATCTGCATCAGTAATAAGCTGATCTAAAACATTTTCAGAAACCCCCATAGGCTGTACATTTGCCTCATTGAAACTTACATTCGTATTTCCACCACTGAAAAGAGGCAACAAAGTGTCATAAATGTCCTGTGAGCTTACATTACTGTCTCTAGTACATGACAACAAGGGCTGAACAGAATCTTCCACAAACACTACATCCCGAGAAACCAAAATACGTTTTGTTTGCAGATGATACAACCTGTAACCTTTGCTTTCAGCACTATAACCAACAAAAATACATTTGACAGCCTTATCATCCAATTTTCTGCGCTGCACTTGTGGCACCAAAGCATATGCCAAACAACCAAAAACACGCATGTGCTCAATAGAAGGCTTTCTATCATGCCATGCTTCATATGGAGTAATAGACTGCAAAGCTTTCGTAGGACACCTGTTAAGTACATAAGTGGCACACATGATGGCCTCAAGCCAAAAAGAATGCGGTAAAGCTTGACTTTTGACCATACATCGTGCCATTTCCGTCAGTGACCTGTTTTTCCTCTCAGCAACACCATTTTGCTGAGGTGTGTAAGGCACTGTACATTGGTGTTTTATCCCACGACTAGCCAGAAATGCATTAAATTCATGAGACATATACTCCCCCCCTCGATCGGAACGGAGGGTGCCCATAGTACATTTTGAGACATTTCCAGCCATAGCCAGAAATTGTTTGAAGCACATAAAAACTTCAGACTCCGCTTTAAGCGGAAATACCCATGCATGCCTGGAGTAATCATCAATGAAAGTCACGAAGTACAGGTAATTGCCCAAGGACAGAGTTTGCATGGGCCCACAAACATCACTATGCACAAGCTGCAACCTGCATATGGCCCGAACTGAACCATCCTTTGGAAACTTAGAACGCTGCATCTTACCCAAAATACAGCCTACACAAACATGTTTGACAGGTGCTTCAAGAGGTGGCAAAGAAGCAACCATGTCAGATTTCTGCAAACGCAGCAAACTGGCAAAATTCAGATGACCAAAACCTGCATGCCAAAGTTTTGCATCTGAAATAGCCCTTGAATATGCAACAGCATTTGCAAAGTTTTGTCCACACTTGTCATACAAAGTGAGCTTATACAGCCCACGGCAAAAAAGGCCAGATGCAACAATTTCATCACCAAAACTGAGATCATGAACTGTACATCTGTCATCCACAAATTTGACTACAAGTCCAAGTCTAGCAAGTGCGGATACAGACAAGAGATTCTTCTTGATCCCAGGTACATAAAGTGCATCAACAAGTGTGAAAGAACTACCATTAGCAACAGTAAGCACAATCTTTCCAACTCCCTGAACTGGATAAGAGGCGTTGTTGGCACAAGTGACTGAATTTCCATGAGGGATAGACTTGATGTGAGGTAATGTGCTTTGTAGCACCACTGTCAAAATACCACACATGTGAATTTGCAGCAACTGACAAGCATGCATCATGGACAGCGGGATTGTAAGTGCACTCTGCGCTAAAAGCCCATTCTGCATCAACATCAGCAACAATGGCTGCATTTGTAGTGGAACCAACAATGCAGTGGAACCACCGTCTTTCTTCTTAGCCTCTTTGACCTTCAACTTAAGACACGACTTGATCAAGTGATCATTGGCTTTATAATAATGGAAATGCATCTTCTTTTTGCCCTTATCACTAGAATTTCCAAACGAATTGTTGCCAGTAGAAGCATTAGGAACATAATTTTTGCTACTCGTAGCAGAACCATAAGAAGTGGCTGCATTACTGTTACCTCCCTTTCTTTGAGAAGCAATAAAAGCCTGTTCAACTGCACGCTGCCTAGTCCTATATTTTTTAGAAAGTGACTCTTGCAACAGCAATGTGCATAATGCATCAAACTTGACAACTTCAGGATTTCCTTGGGTCATCAGTCTCCAAGTACTAGCAAAAGTCTGGTAGAAATCTGGTAAGGCATCAAGAACAGTCTGCACAAGGGAACTGCCTGAAATGACTTCACTTGCAGAAATAAGCTGCTCATTGATATCCTTGACACTAGCAAGGAAAGTGTCCATATCATTTTCCTCATGCATAATCTTCGACTCCAGCTCTTTACACAGCAAAGAAATTTTAGCCTCATTGCGTCTTGCATAAAGACCTGCTAGAATATCCCAAGCCTGTTTTGTAGATTTTGCTGAATGGATGTGAGGAACAATGGTGCGCTTCACAGACAACGCAATCAATGCATGAGCCTACGCATCCTTAACATCCCAACGAGCTTGTTCTGCCGTAGGAAAAACAACTATAACAGCTGCAATCCTTGCAGCAAGACCTGCAACATCCTCAACATCGCCTACATCCTCAGAACCAGGACGTACATCAATGCCCTGCACAATGTTCCAGACACCCTTTGACACAAGAACATGTTGCATCATATAAGCCCACATAGGGTAGTTGTCCCCATCCAACCTGTCCTCAGCAGCAAACATCTTGAACACATCTGTGTTGTTCTTGTCAGCCATGGTAAATGTTGCACCTGATGTGAAAACTGCCCGAAAATAGGAGAAATGGAGCGGGAACAACCTGTGCTATATAGCACAAACGTAGAAGACTATAAGGCACCTGTTATGCAGAAAACGGCACTGACAGAAATTCTGCACAAAATGACGAAATAGCCTGTGCAGTACTGCCTGTAGTGAAAACGGAGGCCGAAATGAGCCCAAATCAAAATTCTGAGCAGACCAAGCTCTTCGAGCACTCCCAAAATATTTGTTGACTTGCGAACGCTCGCCAAAGCTCACTAAAATCGGAGAAAGTGAGCAGGTGTGTGCTGGAGCAGCTGGCGACTAAGCCCTGGAGGACGTGACCTGCTCTGATACCAATTGTTGGAATTAGGGTTGCAGAGAAACACACACAGCTTGGAGAAGACGAAGGAATCTCAAGGCACACAATAGAGAGTGTGTTACTTAGTGTGCAATGGAAAGATAGATAGCCCTAGAGTGATGGGCGTATATACAATACACGGGGGAAAAAACCTCCTAAAGAGGGAAAAAATGCCCCGGCGGTCCTAGTGTGTTCACACACATCACTACCACATGTATATGGTAACAATTCTAGGCAAAAAGATTTGATCAATTTTAGTAAGTTATGAGTGTGTTGGGAGCAAGGGTGGGCTTCCACTCTTGACCATGAAATTCATCCATTGACCTTGCCATGATGGAGAAGGGAAAAGAGGGAGATAGAAGTTTTGTTGTTGACATAGAAAGAAGGGATGGAGATGTTGACATATCTACACATAATAGTACACAGAGAAAAGAAGGAAGGGGGAAAACTCTTACACACTCTTACACAAGAAGATGACACAGAGAATCTCCATAGCCCAAGACATAGGTTAAGAGAGGGGAAAGGGAAAAATTGAGAGCACCTACATAAGAAAGGCCTAAAGATTGTAGCCCCAAACCCCCCCGACACCTCTTGTGGAGTTTGATATTTAATATTTGATATTGCTTAATAGTGCCAAAAATTGGAGGCCCCTCTTTTACACTTAGTTCCACTTTAGTTTATGAGTGGAGTATATCACTTTATTGCATGAACCTCTTAGGGTGAGTTCTCACTATCTTGTTTACAAAGCAGCCATAGTGGCTTATTGATAAAAGATCTAAAACAATGTGCAAATATGAAATGGCCGAGAATAATTTATTGCCGACTCCTTCTCCTCAACTCCCATAATTCCAATCTACAAGTCATAAACTCACCATTAGTAAAAATAAAAAGTTAGAGAAAAATGCATCCATTTATGAAGAGTTAGTATTATAAAATTCATCTAATATTTATGGCTAAACCTGTGTACAACATCATGGATAGAAGCACCATCCCATCAACAAGGGAGCCAAGTGAAATTTGGCCTCCAAAATGTGCTCAAAAGTTAAGGGCTTCTGCAAAAATTTTCAAGAAAACACAAGAAAATGTAATAAAATTAAATTAATTTACTTGGTTGCCAAACCTAGTAGGCATCCTTGTGAGCCTTTTGACGGTTTCTGTCCGTTTTCGAGAGGTTTTATGTCACAAGTGAGAAAGGATGTCATTGTGCATCGACTTGGGAGGCCATGTTCAATGGCCTTGGTGGGTGGTCGGAAAGAAATTTTAAACTTGTAGCTCAAAGAAATAAAAGGCGGCTGCAATTAAAGGGTTTGTTGTGCGGCTAATAATAATAAAGAAGATTTCTTTATTTCTATATCTATTTTTCTTGTGTTCGACTGCCAACTAAGGAGTTGAGAGAGGGTGTAAATCGAGGTTTAAATGGGTGGACGACTAATTGTATGATCAAGCTAAGCCACACTTTTTTTAACTAAAAGTGTGTGAACACACAATTTGTGAAGTTGGCTGCAAGCAGAAGGCCGAGAGTGATGGCGTGGGAGGAAGGGAGGACGATGGAGGCTGTTTGCAGGCACTCTCGGGCCGCGAGGTAGACAAGAGAAGTTGTCGGATAATAATGGCACCCCCTTTGATGCCACTCTTGTAGGCTTTGGCGGAGGTTGACCTAAAAGTTTTCACATGCAAGAGGGAATTCCCATGGTGTTGGCCGGCACAACTCAAAGGGCTTCAATGCTTGCAAGGCTTGGAATCTGGAGTTTCCAATCTACTGCTTCCACCTCTCCTCAATTATCCACCTCTTCTTCTTGATTGGCCACCTGTCCTTAATTCTCCACCTCTTCTTCTAGATTGGATGCCTCTCTCAATTCTCCACCAAATTTGTCTCTTATAATCTCTTTCAATGGAATCCGATGTCGAGTCAGAATTATGAAATTTCTCAAAGTTCTTCAGAATTGCCTTCTTCTCAACTCCTCGTCCGTATATCTTCATAGATCCACAAATTTAACAATTGCTTGAATTAAATGTTGCACATACTCAAGTTGCAATTGTCGATAGACGATAATATTGCCGATTAAGCTTCCCTTTGCAAACCCGATGTTGCCTATTTGATAATTCCTCTTCAAATTTGATAATAAAGTGCCGATTAACTCGAACCGCTTCACTTCGATACCACTATTGTGAGCAAGGGTGGGCTTCCACCCTTGGCCATGAAATTAAACTGACCTTGCCATGAAGGAGAAAGGAAAAGAGAGAGATAGAAGTTTTGATGTTGACATAGAAAGAAGGGAAGGAGATGTTGACATACATACACATAACAATAAACAGAGAAAAGAAGGAAGGCAGAAAACTCTTACACACTCTTACACAAGAAGATGACACAGAGAAACTCCATAGCCTAAGACATAGGTTAAGAGAGGAGAAGGGAAAATTGAGAGCATCTACACAAGAAAGGCCTAAAGATTGTAGGCCCAAACCTGCGGCACCTCTTGTGGAGTTTGGTATTTAAATTTTGATATTGCTTATTGGTGCCAAAAATTGGAGGTCCCTTTTTTACACTTAGCTCCATTTTAGTTTATGAGTGGATCATATCACTTATTGCATGACCCTCTTAGTGTGAGTTCTCACTATCTTGTTTACAAAGCAGCCATAGTGGCTTATTGATAAAATATCCAAAACACTATGCAAATATAATATAGCTGAGAATAATTTATTGTCGACGCCTTCTCCTCAACTTCCAAAAATCCAATCTACAAGTCATCAACTCACCATTAGTAAAAATAAAATGACAACACTGTAATTAATCATTACATGATGCCAACTATCCCAATTGTAGTTAACCACATACAACAGAGGGTGCCTAGTCTCGTGACAAAGCAAGCATGCTAGGCAATGATAGTACCATCATCTTGCTATATCTTTCAGTGTATGTGGAAAGTATTCCCCCACTCATCTTCATCAATATCTTTTAGCTCAACATATTTCTCAAATGCCTAATTGTGCACATCAAGATCATTTTTTTTGCCCCCTTTAAACATTGAAAATACTATTTTCAAGTCAATGGAGTGTTTGTGATATCTGGTCTGTCTTTTGAAACCAATTTCCTATCTATGGCTTGTCCTTTACTACAATGATCCGTGTCAGCATCCCATTTGTCATTGTTATCTATCTCAATAACAATATCTGGTTATGGCTTCCTTTTTTATTTCCTTTATGCCGATCTACGGCTTTTCTTGCTGCCCTCACTATCATCTATCTGCTTTTGGCTCTTGCCCTTATCCTTATTCAAAGATCCAATCGAGTAAGAGCACCTCTCTACTCGTTCCACATGTCTTTGCCTAGACTGAGTGGAATGCTATGAATCCTCTCACTCCTCAGAGTCTTGCTTGTCCAAGTTCACATCCATCTTATTTCCGTGTTCAATGTCATTGTCAGAGCCTTTCTCTACCTCCTTTGGTATGGTATTGACATGATCTTGTTCCTCCATGAATCTTGTTGTTGGATTTTGTCCATGCCTGATTCTGAGCATGATTGAATTCTAGCTATTTCGAATACCCAACTAGGAGATAGATTCTCTATCAAGAGCTATTAAGGTCACCACCATGATTGCCAAAATGGAATGAGCTGGTCACTTCGAACAGCTATTTCAGGTTGGAGTATTAGAGTTAGTCAGATCAGATCAAACAAACAGACTTCAAATACAAGATCAATGACTAAAATGGAAATAGAAGCAAGAGAGTAAGATTGGAACTGCAATGCATTTTCAGATAATGAGAGTAAAACTCGTGTAAAGTACAACCATGAGAGCAATGATCAAAGCAAATGCCAAAGAGTGCAAGTGTAGAACTAGATTATGGAATGGCTAGTGACAACAAGAATAGCCCACAAAATGAGTAATGGGCCCTATTTATAGGTATGAGATTGGCCCTTCGAGTAATTGTGCATTGTATAGTTACGGCAATAATTGCATCTGGTAATTACCAATTTCTACTACTCATTTGGTTCTCAACTAGAGTCTATTACCGTTGTCTACAATGCAAATCAAGTAATGAAAGATCGTTTTGACAACCTGCTAATGCTTAGACCTTGGGAAATGTATAAATTTGCCGATTTGTGAGACTGCAAACGGGATATTTGGCCTAGTATTGCATACCTTGTAGAAGGGATGGATGTGAAGCTAGTGTCGCATGACTTGATAGTGATAATGACAGTGATAGCTTGCAGACAAAATATGGATAAACCCCAACCGCATTCTTGGAGTCATCTTTGAGGATAGCTCAAACATACAAGCCTAGACATTTAGCGAAGAAATACTGGAGACTGTACACACTGTGGAAAGATGGGGCATCCCTGTTCCAAGTGTAAAAACATTAACAACATCCAGAGAGTAGCATTGTAGAAGGGATGGATGTGAAGCTAGTGTCGCATGACTTGATAGTGATAATGACAGTGACAGCTTGCAGATAATATATGGATAAACCCCAACCGTATTCTTGGAGTCATCTTTGAGGATAGCTCAAACATACAAGCGTAGACATTTAGCGAAGAAATACTGGAAAATTAAACAATGTACACAACACTGTGGAAAGATGGGGCATCCCTGTTCCAAGTGTAGAAGCAACAGCAACATCCAGAGACTAGCATTATAGAAAGAATGGATGTGAAGCTAGTGTCGCATGGCTTGGTAGTGACAGTGATAGTGACAGCTTTCAGACAAAGTATGGATGAACCCCAACCTCATTCTTGGAGTCATCTTTGAGGATAGCTCAGTTTGTGTAGACAACTTGGTTCTAAGAGACTCCTGGTTCAAGGGGAGGTGTCTTTGGCCTTTGTGGAACCATAGTCCATCGAGTCATTACAGCATGTGTGGTCTAGCCTTTGTGGAAGTTAAGTTCTTTGTAGTGGATCACTAGTCTACTCCAAAGTCCAAGGGAAGGTTTGTTGGGATTGTGGCCTTTGGCCTATACCGACAATTCGTGTTTGAACCGTCTCTTCTACAATCAACAGGCTAGTCATCATATGAGCATGTGAAAGCACATGCTCTAGTACACTTGGCACATGAGTTGCACAAGAGTCCAAAAAGGTGGTAACATTCAAGAAATCACACTTGGATTATTTAGCATATAATTTTTGTTGCCGAAGAAGACCAGACACCTGCTTTAGATGTTGTGAATGTTCTTCTTAGATGCACCATAGAATAGGATGTTGTGAAGAAGACAAAGCAATATCTCAAAGAGGTGTCTTTGTGCACCAACTCTACCACACACACAGGGCATGCCGTTGACCTGCACCAATTTGAGCATGGTTGCTCTTGACGGGTGCACGCTGGCTTGAGGGTCATTTTTCATCTCTGTATCGGCTTGTTTTAGGCATTCTCCACAGTGCTAGCTATTCATCTCCGTAGTGTGACTCTAGTACACGCCATCACTAGTGTTTGTGAGCCTTGGATTAACACCCAAAGGCCACCCAAACTTTGCAAAAAGTGACCTTAGGGTGGTCAAGGGTCGGTTCTCCCACAGGGTCCTCAAGCACACCTGTTGCAAGGTCCTCGAGCTTTGCTAGTTCACGGGCAAGGCCTTGGACTTGGAGACATCTTTGACAAGGAGTAAATACATTGGAATTTAGAACAAGTTCCATGCAAATCAAGTAAGGGAAAGTAGATTAAAGCAAGCATGACTTCTTAAAGCTCGCAAAGACATCGTTGTAGATTCCAAAGCTAGAAAGTAACCAACTAGAATTCGGCATTCAATATCCCCAAAGGACCAAAACATCTAAGGGATGGGGGCCTTAGGATGTGAACCCAAGGCTCACGAATAGAGAGAGATGGTAGGTAGCACGCAGTTGAGAGACAGACAAATAGAGAGAACTAGAGCCATGCCATGGTCGATGGAGATTGGGTGCAAAAGCAAAAAAGGCTGGTCAAGCCCTCACAAACCCAACGAGCCCACTCGGTGACACTTTGGTGCAGGTCGAGGGCATGCCTTGTGTGTGTGGTAGAGGTGTTGCACATCTCTACAACTTTGATATCTTGATTTGTCTTCTCCACATATGGCTTCACTATGCCTTATGCATGCATGCAACCCAAAAAGCACTCACTAAATTAAACTTTGATGTCAATGAGAGGCCAGAGGGAAGGGAAACCCATGCAGCCGTTCGCCTCACTCCTTTTCTCTGCAATTACACTTGTATTGATTGTTCATTGATGCTTGGAAGAAGAGGAGAATGATATATGATGAACAAAGAAGCCGCTAAGTTGGTTGAATCATGGAGTTTTTAGCCTTTAATGTCCTATGTATACTCAAGCTTCTCTTTATTGCAGAGAGCTCAAAGAGCATGACTCATGATAACCCTTTTAAGGGGGAGTTGGACTTATAAAATCCAGCCCTCTGTCATAAAATCTAATATCTAACCAACCCAAATGATTTTCACATATTAAATTGATCACTTAATGTGGGAGAATAAACGGGAACAAGTGTTAAGATATAGATATGTGCTTATAGATCTATCTTAACATGGGGCCAATAGTAAAGGGGCCCAAATGGGAGATGGTCTATCAAGAGCAAGGCTAACCAATGGAGCATAAGACCTTAGGGTTAGCTTCATTGAAGACCTCCAATAATGTGTGTAAAAGTCCTTTGACCTTAAGTAAGCTAGGGCTGAGCTTGAGGTGGGAACCCGGCCCAAGCTCTAGGTGCTTGACCTGCTTGAGGTGCTTGTCGTGTATGAGGTGTTTGTCCTGCTTGAGGTGCTTGATTAAGGTGCTTGAGGTACTTGACTTACTCCATGCTTGAGGTGCTTGACTTGCCGCTTGATTAAGGTGCTTGAGGTGCCTTGACATGCTTGCCTGAGATGCTTGTGGGAATACCCTCTAGTCCAAGTGCTTTGTCATGCTTGATGACTAAGGTGCTTGAGCTCCTAAAGTCAAAAGCATCCCTACAAGAGGGGGGGGCGAGCCCTTTTCCTAGGGATTAGAGAGAGAACACACACTCACACTCACAAACACTCTCATTGTGTACTATGCAAAGTGCAAGAGCTCCCTCTCCTTCTCCAAGCAAGTAGAGGTTGAGAGCCTACACCAACACTCTTGGCTATGGAGTGCAAATCCAACCAAGAGCCATGCTTCAATGCTTAAGCTTGCCATCTCCTTCTTCTTCATTACTATGCTATTATGTATGCTAGCAACAAGAGTATGATAAGTGAGGAACTAATTCTTTCTCCTACGAAATGTTTCTTCTTCCTCTTCCCTACCCTCATTCCCTGCTAGCTCTCTCCACCTTCGAAGGTGTTTGAGGTCTTGGGACTGAGGCTTGGTATAGTTAAAGCTTTCTTCAAGTTTAGGTTATGCTATGATGGTGATGCATGAAGCTTTCCATATTCATTGCTTCACCTAGGTCACAAGGAACACAAAGAATGTATTGTAACAAGTCTCTCTTTATGGGAGAAATCATAATACAAATGCCTATTGGAGGGGGGACCGGCTCCACATAAATCCGGTCCTCAACTGTTGTCATGTTCTCTAAATTCTCTCTCTTGCAAAAGTATTGTCTATGCCAAGTTAACTAATTGCTATGATAATGTTGCTATCTTCAATTATGTCAACCCGCTATGCTCACAAAATCATTTCTTGAAAGTACTCTCATTAAATTCCGCTACTCTCAAATTGAATAGGCAAATTCCATTACATTGGTATCAGAGCATCTGGTTTCTCTTTTCTTGCTTAAGAAGAGAGGTCCTTAAGTAGCCTATAAATGGTTGATGTTGTTAATTATAATAGAGTAAGTGGAACTGGGATCTAATATCGGTTTTGTTAAGCCCACTATGTGGGGGATGGTGCACACCTCGGGAGCTTTGGACTTAATAATGGAGTCTTTTTAGACTTGCCTACGGCTTTACCATTATTGAGCCATAAGAAGTCCGAAAGGAGCTAGCCCTTGGCAACTATGCTATGTTAGACCTACTCCTCTACTCTCTATAATTAACCACTTTGAGCCGTGGGTGTAGATACTTAAGAGCCGATTTTCAAAGGCTAAGAGGAGTGGCAACTAAGGTTTTGTATTGCCAAAGCATACACTAAGTATAAACATAAATTTTGTTAACATGGCTGACAATAATCAAGAGAGTAGAATGAACATTGATAGATTTGATTTTGCACATGAAGGTGCTAATGATGATGCTCCCATGTTTGTGAATTATCTCATCACTAGGTTGCAACAAGCTATGGGCAACCCTGCTTTGCAAGCCGAAGTTACTCAACAACTTCGTGCTTATGGAATTTCCCTTCCTCTCCCAGAGGAGAGAGAGCTTAGGAGGCCTCTTGAAGAGACCCCCAAAAGAAGACTCTCTCCCATTCGAGAGGAGGAATCCAAAGAGAAAGAAAGCAATGACAGTCTAAGTTCTTCTGAAGATGTGGCTCCACGAAGACGGCGGTCTAGACGATCGCCTACTCCTCCCAAGAGGAAAAGAGAAACCTATAGTCCTTCTCCTCATCACTCTGAAAGGCAAGAGAGGAAACAAAGGAAGAAAAGGGCTAGGAAGAGGTCACCCTCTTCTCCTTCTTCTTCACCTTCCTCCTCTTCCGATGAAAGTTATGGCTATTCTCCTAGAGAATACAAGAGGGGAGGACATCGCAAATCATTTCCTGCATGGCGAAGGTCACAAAAGCTAAAGAAGTTCAAGGAGGGAGGAAAGAGCATCTCTTTTCTCACCTACGATGGCACCTTTGGTGCTACCGACAAAGTGTTGGCCTTCATCCAGCAATTTGATGTGGCCTTTGGGGACGAGGGCTTCACAGAGTCCTCCAAGCTACGCCATGTAGCTATGCACTTCCAAAAATCAGCTCGTCAATGGTGGGCTAGCCTTCGTGACAATGGAGAAGCCCCAAAGACATGGAAAACTCTACGAGTTTCCATCATGAAGCAATTTCTTCCAAGCGATACTAAAGATAAAGTTCTTACCGAATGGCGCGGCTTGAAGCTTCTCTCTCATGAGTCTATCAACAAGTATGTAGACAAGTTTTGGGATTTACATCTCAAAGCTACTGTCTTTCAAAAGATAGACTTTGCCGAACAAAGACAACAATTCTGTGCGGGATTAGTTGAAGAGATGGCCGAATACATCAACTCTCAACGGCCCGGTACTATTACCGAAGTAATCCACCACACCATGGTTGCTTCACGCATCAATTTCCATCAAGGGTCTAGACGTAATGTCAAGCCCATGGAAAACAAAGATAAAAATGATGCAAAGGGGAAATCCAATGCTCAAAATAATTCCCAAGGCACTTCCAACAACAACAACAACAACAACAACAACAATCGGTCCAAGAAGAAGGGAGTTTACAAAGGTAAAAACAAACTCTCTCCTGAAGAGCTTGAAGCTTTTCGCAAAGACCATAAATGTTTCAAGTGTGGGGATGTTAACCCTCGTGGCTCACGGACACCCTATCACCTACGACGGACACCGTTACCGTATTATTTATTTAAGTAGAGTCAGGCACCGGGCTTGTCGGTCCAATAGGGAAAGGTAGAGTGATCGCCGATGAGAGGCGCACTCTAACACGAACATGCTAGGGTTAGTTGGCTAAGCATGGGCGCCCAAGTGTGAATGGGGTGAGCTCACATAAAAGCCAATTAAACCTAAAATTGAGTCATTCTCTCATTGTGCAATAAAATCTGCTCTTGCTCCATCTCCACCTTCTCCTTCACCATCTCCTTGTGTGTGTGCGTGTGTGTGTGTGTGTGTGTGTGTGTGTGTGTGTGTGTGTGTGTGAGAGAGAGAGAGAGAGAGAGAGAGTGAGAGTGTGTGTGCGATCGAGCGTTGCGACGGCACGATGGCGGTGAGGCGGTTGAGCGCGGCGTAGCGGCGTCTCCCTCTTCTACGCGGCGCGGGAATCCTTCATTCGCAACTACGCAGGAAGGTGAGTGACACACCGTTCTTCCTTGTGAGCTTGTCTGTTGTATGACTGTGTGCTAGGAGCCTTTGTGGCTCGCACACGGCACGTAGCAAGTCCCTAGCCTTGACATTTTTGGCGCCGCTGCCGGGGAGCTGCTGCGCGTGAAGCTCCAATGGCGACCTGTAAATTGTATTGAAGCTATTTTTTATGCAGGAAAGGCTCGGCTTAAGTTTGATTATTGTTGTCTGCATTCAAGTTTTCTGTGTTCTGTTAAGGTCTGTTTTGCTAGTTCTATTAAGTTCAGATTTCAGCTTACACAGTTAGCATTTCTTGCATTTTTGCATTTTCTGCATTTTCTGTGTTTTCACTGCACAGTTCTGTCAAGTTTCAATTTCTGCATTTTCTGTGTTTTCTGTTTTGTGCACAGTTAGGCGCACATTTAGTTAATTAAGCAGGTTAGTAATTAGGTGAACCATTGATTAGCAGGTCAGTAGGTAGGTGGGACAGTAAATAGTTAGGTGAGGTCAACGCGCACCAAAACGCGTACCAAATAATATCTCAAAAAAAAAAGGAAAAAAAAAATCGTTTTCGAAAAAAAAAATCGAAAAATAAAAACGAGGGGGTGGTTAGATTTTCGAAAATAAAAAACGTGAGTTATTAAAACGGACGGGTTGGTTTGTATAAAAGTTAGATCGGGATCGGTTCCCCAAGCCCAAGCCCAAGCCTCAGTGTTCAGTCTTATGATATATACTAGACTCACTCTTATATATATACCCTACCTCCTCAAGAGGGAATGAGAGCATGTGGGACAAGTCCTCCACTCTCCTCCCGTCTCTTCCCACTTGCACCCTTAGACTTGCTATTTGGAGCCTAGTTCCCCAGCTAGGAAAAGACTGTTTCGGGCTTTTCTGGAGCAAAATAGAACCAAACGGTGGGCTGTAAAGCACAGCGCGTCCCTCCTAGCGATACGCTCGTTTCGAGCTATCACACGGCCGATTCCACGACACGCTTTAAAAAATCTAGCAAAAAAACAAACAAAAAACACGCTAAAAACTAGTCACAAGGCCTCCTAGAGCAGCTTTTTGACACCTTAGGGTATCAAAAGCACATGTACTTACGCTCTGGGCGGGTGCTAGAACACGAGCATATTGAGGGTGCCTCTGTTCATACGGACACCCATTACCCATCCACGATAGGCTCTAGACCCTCAGCGGGGACACAAGGTAGCACCACCCAAGACCCTAAAATAGCCGCTAGTGATTCCTCCTCCGACTCAGAAATCATGGAAGCATACCCTACCCAAAACACTGAGAGAGAAGGCCATGCACCTCCCGAAGCTCCACAGCCTAGTACTAGTATGTTTAGCCGTTTCATGGAAACATTAGGTAGAGCTACTCGCTCGGAACCTGATGCAAATGAAGCACACGAAGGGGGTGGGGAAGTGGACTCTCCTTTCACATCGCACGTGGACCCCACACCCCCAAAGAGTGTCCATGTGGATATCCTGCCAACTTCTTACCAAGAAGGCCCTGTTGAGTTTCCTCCTTCAGAAGTTCCCTCTAGAGTACCGTTGGTGACAAGTAAAACCACGGGGAGCAACATTGCTTCTACCTCACAAGAAACCGTTAACACGTCGACTCTAGAAGGATTGTTCATTAATGATCATTGGACATACGACCTCCACACTGAGGTGTTGACGGATCTACACTCTGGCCACGCCTACCATGTAGGATGGATAGAGATTGTACAATCCACCTCTAGTACCACAAGCATCGAAGATCAACAGAAAATGATCTGTAATGTTATCCATGGCATTATTCAATCGGAAAGGCAAAACCGAGGGGTAAATATACTCTCAACTGGCCCCATGAGATTTCTGGATACGAGCAAGGCTCAACAGCCTACTCTATCACAAATGGAGACTCCTCTAATGAGCCCCATGGACCCATCTTACGTCATTTCACCTGGGGTCTCTAAGCAATCTGAGCCTCCGAGCGACAACTTTAGCTTCCCTAACTTGGCTCAACCCTCTATTAAGGAAAACATAGTGCTCACTCCAGGGATAAGCCTGACAGAGAATGTACCGATGACATCTACGGTTAGCGCAGTGCCACTACCTAGTGTCGTAGTACCTAATATGGGGCCTCGACCGTATGTGCCTCTAGCCCCTTATGCACACATGGCCCCCACACCTCCAATTGTACCACTTGTTTATGCTCCTCGAGTGCTGCTCCCTAGCCCTTATCTGAGTGGACCTATGCCCGGTTATGTTCCATATCGTGCATCATCCACACATATGCCAAGACCGGTACCCGTCCCTCTCCCACATATGATTCCAAGAGTACCTCCACCGGCCCTGCCTCCTCACATAGGTGACTTGGCAGCGTTTGCTCAAACCATAGGTCGATCTATCGCGGAAAATATGCGTAATGCATCTGATAGAGAGCCTAGAAGTAAGGCAGTACAAATTGCCAAACTCACGCAAAAATTCAATGGGGACGAAGATGCTAGAAAACACATTGAAGTGTTTGAACAAGTATGTGATTCCTTAGGGGAACGCAACGAACTACATAAGTGCAATGCCTTAAGCTTGACATTAAGTGGGAAGGCTGGAGATTGGTATAGAACCCTAAGGGTGGACGAGAAAACAATCTACCCTACCCTTCGAAGGTTGTTTCTAAAGGAGTACATACGAGAAGGTGTGCTTTGGGGTGTAGCATCTCAGCTACAGAAGGCCGAACGTAAGGAAGGAGAGTCACTAAGGGACTTCATTAGTCGTCTAAAGCACTTAAACTCTCGCTGCCCTGTAAATGAGCGCTTCAACAATAACCAACTGCTTGATCGATTCATTCGAGGGTTGAGGAATGAAGGAATCTATAATGGACTAGTGATTAGAGGTATCACAACCTGGGAAGATGTCACTGCCAATGCAATCCAATTAGAGGACAACTTGATGATAGCAGGCATGAGGGTGTCTACTGACACGAGATCCACTAGCTCACAAGCCATTGAGTATGAACCCATGACTGCAAAGCCCATTGCCAATGAGCCAAAGGTATTTGAGACATTCCTAACAGACCTCACCAAGGCAATCCAAGAGTCTCTTAAGGATAATCGACCCCCTCAAAATAGTCACATGTATCCAAGAAGGGAGCAACAATGGTGTTCCATTTGCTTAGGTCCACATAGCACTAGTGAGTGCCCTACGTTTAGAGTAAAATTTAATGGAACTTGCAACACATGTGGTACGTATGGTCACCAAGCTAAGGATTGTTTAATGATCAAACGTATGATGGCAAATAGACCACCTATAGCCTGGACGGATGCGCCTCGAGCTCCTGTATTGATGCCTGCTCCACCTGTTGAGCAACTACCGCAACACATGGTCCCTAGATCTCAAAATGTTGTACAAGCTACACCGCTACCACCTCCTGTGCTAGGATCGGAGCCCCCGCATCCAAGAGTCGCCCCTATGAACCAAGTGGGTTGCGAGCCATCTAATGCTTATGCAGATGGCTGTGAGGAGGAAATAGACACTAGTATTGCCTACGGACTTGATACATTGGAAGAGTGTCCTATATACTACATGGACGATTGTTGGGGGCAAGTCAAGCCGGTTTATCAAGCTGCTGCTCTCGCATCCAGAGGTCAAAATATCAACACCCAGGCTAGGAGGCCACCTCTTCAATGCTACGAGTGTGGTGGACCACATCGAGCAGCGCAGTGCCCTATTAGGCTGCAAAAGAATGCTGCACATATGCAAATGAATCAAGGGAGCACATCTGCAATGCCAATACTCACATGTAATCGTTGTGGCATAGATCACTTGATTGCCCAATGCCCCTATAACCCAAATGCGCCTAAAATCACACCCCTAAATTTGGTCGAAATTGCTAGTGTGACATCGCCAATACCACCCGTCGCACCCGCTTATGCGATTACACGGTCCATGCTTCAAGGGACAGGCCATATCCTCGAAGAGAGAGATACCGTGTCAGTTATCCAAGCAAAGAAAAAGAAGACACGAAGGAAGAGGTCGCAGAATACGGGAAATTCAAAGCCAAGTTCCAAAACAAACATAGGAACAGGAGATGACCCCGTGTATATGAATGACCTCAAGGATGATTCAGATTCAATCGAGACAATGGAGACTAGAACCAATACCACAAAGGGAAAGACCGACAAAGAAAACCGTAACATGGAACCAAATGAAAACCGAATAAGAGAAAACCATAAAGAGCCTCTGAAAACACCACAAGTGTTTCCAAATCCAATCCAAGACCCCCAAGATAAACCGCAAGGGCAAAAAGGGAAGAATCGTAAAAAGAAGATTGGGACGTACCTAAACCCAGTAGACGAGATTGAGCAGGTGAAACATCTAAGAGGTTTAGTGGAGGAGACTCAAGGGGAACTAGAACCAGAACCCATGCATGTCAAAATTCATGACACAGTGTTTCCCACGCAAGTTCATCCACCCCACATGAACCATAGACCGTTAGCCATATCTAGTATCATCCAAGAAGGGAGTGAGGACGGGACATTAGAAAGTGAGCATACACCTTTCTTGTTGGAAAGGATGTTTAACGAAGGAATACCTGATCCCATTGAGGAATATGAGATTCCATCCTCACCAGTTCCTAGTCAAGGACCTACACCCTGCAAAATGCCAATGAATGTTGCCAAACTAGTGGACTTCATGTCTTCTGAGGTCCGAACCACGACCATAGCAAAGCTGTATGGAGATCCTGAGTTATTCCTTGCACTTCGAGCATTCCTTAACGGAGAGCTACGAACGGGATTACCGCAGTTTGCGCAACCAAATAGGCCTGACTCGATTATGATTGATGAGGAAAATCATGTGCAATCACTTGACTTAGATGGACACGAGTCTGTGATCGAGGTACCCATTAACGAATTAGGGCAGTATTTTGAAGGTGACGAGTCTAATGCGACCCTACCCATCACTACCAAGGGATTAACTATAAAGGGAATTCTTGATGGTGGTGCGGGAGTTAGCATCGTTACAAAAGATTGTTGGGAATCCATGGGAAAACCCCGCCTCAGTGTTACTAACATTGTGGTAAAGATGGCAAATGCTACCATAGCCAAACCTATGGGGATGCTCAAGGATCTTAAGATCAAAGTTCTAGGACACAAGGTACGACATACGTTCATTGTAATGGATTTCTCTAAACACCCTATGTCATATGAAATGATTTTAGGACGACCATTCATGAGGGAAGCACAAATGGTTCATGATTGGTCTAAAAATCATGTCTATTTGCAATTCCAAGACTCTGTCCTTAGAGTGGATTTGGTGACTGGTAAGGTACACCCCTTAGGGAGTAAAACCATTATTGATCATCGCTCTGACACCACAGTTCACTCGGCCCCACTACAATATTGTTACACTTGTAAGAAGGATACAGACATTGGCCAAGATTCTCCTTACATGGATGTGTTACCGGGTATGACGGAATCAGACAACGTAGACTGGGTGCACCTAGCTGCAACCATAGATACCTAGGGAAATAGAGGAACCACTTGGGTCACACCAGAGGGGGAAGAGGTACCACAAATTGCACCTCTGAACATGATAAGTGCCATACATGCATCTTCTAAGGGCAAGGCAATTGTGGACCAATCTGACAGTGACACCGATAGCTCAATAGAAGACTTTAACCAACACGACTCAGACACTGACTTCCAGAGTGAAACGGATTCAGAATCTCATGAATTAAAGAGTGGAGCAAGTTCAGAGTCAAAACATTCGGAAGGACCGAGCACATCAACCCATGATAGCTCCTCCGAGAGTGAAGAGGACACCAACGAGGACTCCTTTAGTGAGCCAGATCTAAATGCAAATCAAAAGCAGGTCTCAAATAAGAAAAAGAAAAACCTTAAGAGGCGTCGATATCGAGCCAATGTACGTGCTAGGATAAAAAAGAAGAGATCCTCAGCAGAATGGCTCAGTTATATAGGAGCATGTGATGCTCATCGAAAATTGGTAGACAATTGGGGTGAATATCTCCAAAATGTTATGTGGTGTAGACCACGACCCCATGACATAGCCCAATTAGAGATCATAGACAAGCCAAAGTTGAGCCGCACTGCAAGGAGGCGTCAAAACCAAGAGTTAGTTCGACAACACAAGAAAGCAGAAATGGAAGCACAAACCAAAGCACAACCAGAATCCACAGACTTGCATCCTGCACCAGAACATTTCAAATCTTACACCACAGGGGAAGCAAAGGTTGTGTACACAAAAGCCCAAAGAATACCTATCGATGGGAATAATGGAATCTATGATGGTCCGGCAATAGTTAAAGAAATAGAATTAGCCGACCCCGGTGAAGAATCAAAACATGTTTTTATTGCCCAAGACCTCACAGAAGTTGAAGAGGCGGTCCTCAAAGAGCTTCTCAAGGAATTCAAGGACATATTCGCTTGGACATACCATGATATGAAAGGTGTTCCACCTTCTGTGGTCCAACATACAATCCCTATGATTAGCACTGCGAAGCCCGTACAACAAAGACCCTACCCGATGAATCCTAAGTACGCAAAGATCATTCAAGAAGAACTAGAAAAGCTTATCAAATGTGGGTTCATATATCCTATTGAACACTCTGAATGTGTGTCTCCAATAGTTATCGTGCCAAAAAAGAATGGGAAACTCAGGGTGTGCGTGGACCTCAAAAAAGTTAATGCAGCTAGTAGAAGAGACCATTACCCCCTACCATATTCCGAACATGTACTCGAAAGAGTTGCAGGCAAGGAAGCTTATAGCTTTCTAGATGGGTACTCAGGCTACAACCAAATCACGATAGCGCTAGAGGACCAAGCTAAAACTGCCTTCATCACGGAATTTGGCGTGTTTGCATTTCGTGTGATGGCTTTTGGCTTAACAAATGCCCCTGCTACATTCCAACGATTAATAAACACTGCTTTTAAAGAATATTTGAGAGAGTTTTGTGAAGCTTTCTTAGACGGCCTTTGTGTTTACTCTTCTTGGAAAGAACATCTATCATGTTTGCGGAAGGTGTTTGAAAAGTGTAGGTTATATCGTATCTCATTCAACCCGTTCAAATCCAATTTTGGGTCAAGCACGGAGTTATTTTAGGGCATATAGTATCCAAGAATGGTATCTCAACCGATGAGAGCAAAATTAAAGTGATTCTAGAGTTACCACCACCAACCAATTACAAGGGAGTTCAAAGGTTCATGGGACACGTGGGTTATTATCGACGGTTTATTTTATTTTTCGCTGAGATAGCACGTCCTTTGTACAAGCTTCTCATTGAATTTAAATGGACTGAAGAGTGTGACCAGGCCTATGAACAATTGAAGAAAACACTAGCAAGTGCTCCGATTTTAAGGACACCTAACTGGGATGTCATTTTCCATGTGCATATTGATGCATCAAACTTTGCTATTGGGTGTGTTCTCACTCAACCAGGAGAACATAAATTGGACTATCCCATTAGCTTTGCAAGCCGTCAATTGAACGATGATGAAAGAAACTACACCACTACAGAGCGAGAAGGTTTGGCAATGGTTTATGCAGTAAAGAAATTTCGCTACTACCTTCTGGCAAATAAGTTTGTATTTTATGTGGATCATCAAGCGTTGCTGTATCTGGTAAACAAGCCATGCTCCACAGGAAGAATCACACGATGGTTGTTAATTCTTCTGGAGTTTGATTTCACGATTGTAGTGAGACCCGGTAAAAGGCACGTCATGGCTGATCATTTGTCTCGCATACCCAATGGTGAAGCCCCTACAGGAGTTGATGATGAATTACCCGATACTTCCCTATTCATAGTTGAGACTATGCATGAATGGAGTGAGAACATTGTTAACTTTTTAGTTAATGGTTTTCCATCCAAGGAACTTCGTAAGGATATCGCTCGAAGGCTAGTAAAAGAATGTGAACCCTATTGTTTGATTGCCGGAACTCTGTATAGACTAGGCAAGGACGATATTCTTAGGCGTTGTGCCCGCGAGGATGAATATTTGTATATCTTGCAAGAAGCACATATGGGCATAGCAGGAGGACATTTTTCAGGAGACCTGACTGCTAGAAAGGTGCTGCAATCAGGCTATTGGTGGCCAACTTTATTTAAGGATGCATCACTTTTTACAAAAGGGTGTGATGAGTGCCAACGTTACAAGACCACACAGCGCAAAGACAGAATGCCCTTACATCCTATTAAAGTAACCCAACCATTTGAAAAATGGGGCTTAGACTTTGTAGGTCCAATTAGTCCCGCAGCTCGCAACACTCAATCTCGATATATTCTAGTTGCTACGGACTATGTAACAAAGTGGGCTGAAGCTAAGGCTTCACAAAAAGCTGACGCGAGGACAACAGCTAAGTTTCTTTTTGAGAACATTATCACAAGATTTGGTTGCCATTTTGAAATTGTTAGTGATAATGGTACCCATTTTATAAATGAGGTAATAAGAGAGCTTACCACGACCTTTATGATATCCCACCATAAGTCTACACCTTATTACCCGCAAGCTAATGGACAAGCCGAGAGCACCAACAAGACTCTAATCTCTATTTTAACCAAGACGGTAGAAGCTCATCGCACTGATTGGGATTTGAAGTTGACATCTGCTCTATGGGCTTATCGTACTGCTTATAAAGTGGCTATTAATTGTACGCCATTCAAAATGGTATACGGCCAAGAAGCTGTTATGCCTTGGGAGTTTGTCATTCCTAGTCTTAGGGTAGCTTCGCAAGAAGGATGGAATGGTAACCCCTTAACCGAGTGTTTGTATATCTTAGAAAAACTAGACGAAGAGAGACAGTTGGCTGTGCAAAATGCTCTTGTGGAAAAGGATAGGAGAAAGAAGTGGTTTGATCGCCATGTGAAGGACAAGGACATCAAAGTTGGTGATAAAGTCCTTATGTATGGAGTACGTAAAGAGAAGAAAAAGTTGAAATATGCTGGTAAAGGACCATATAGAGTATGTGAAATTACCCCACAAGGTACCCTTCGTGTGGAAACTCTTGATGGAGTTGAAACCATTGGATTCCTCAATGGGAGTAAATTCAAAAGATATTATGATCCTTTAAGCCAAGAAGAACTACGGGCCATTCATCAAAAGAAGGCCGCCAAAGCACAAACCGAGTTAAACAAGATACAAGCTCAAGCTGAGGCTAAGGAGCGACAACAACGAATAAGACAAAAACGAGAGGCTAAACTTGGAGTCACAAATGCATTCCACGTGGACTCTGACACACCTCTACGATACCCTATTGAGTTAAATAGTGCCTATGGAAAAGTGCTATATAACGCCTTATTGGACACGGGTGCTAAATATAATCTGCTATCCTATGGGGTGTGGTGTCAGTTAGGGAAGCCACCTCTATCTGAGAGTATTATCCAAGTCAAGGGTGTCAACAAGAAAAAAACTACGGTTTTTGGAATCTGGCACACTTCTGTCAGTTATGACAATGGAATTGTAGCTCAAGACTTTTTGGTCATGCCTACTGGAACTATGGAGGGTAATATAAACCTAGGCCGCACGTGGATGATAGCCACCAAATGCACTATTGATTGGGGGACTGGGGGTGTTACAACGCAAAAACCAACTCTTAGCCCTACCACTCAAGCCATAGTCCCTGAGATATTGCCTAAGGAAATAAAACCCAAGACATTGCATGTCCAGGAGGTTGAACCATACGTCCCCATAGCCCAACTCTCTAGAGCTTCAACTGATGTAGTTGAAAGAAAGCTTGAGACACACAAGAACCATCCTAATATAACAGAGAAAACATACAAGTGGGTCCCTAAAGCCTCTGTAGTGAGCATGGTTGATGCAAAAAAACGGAAACCTCGTAAGAACCGTCCCACTCACTCCAAGAAATGTAAAGAAACGTTGCGTTGGATTCCTAAATGACTATTGGAAGCCCAAGGATACTGTGAAGGAAATGATCAAATCTGGGTGCCCAAACGTAAAGTGTACTCTTACCTATCACCTGGCCCATGTAAACCCAATCCTGTGGCTCCAAAACAAATTGAAAATCGCGGAAAGGAAAAAATCATGGAATGTTACACACCCGCTCTAGAGCTAGTTTGGGTACCAAAGAAAGAACGATTTGTTCCACCTAGCTCAGGAACAGGGAAATCAAATGAAGCTTCTTGCTCTTCATGTAGTTCCTATACGCAAATAGAAGCTTCGACACAACCTCCACCTACCACTGTACATATCCATACAAGCACGAAAGAGTTTGCACCTCCCGGGGTAAGTTCACCACCTACAACAACGTTGCAAATAAAATCATGGGAGAGTACCTTACCACCCTTGCAAGTAGATGAAACGCATAGGGAGGTCGAAAACTATTGGTTAAAACCTTCACCCATAACAACTTGGAACAATTTGTTTCAAAAGGTGACGACCTCATTCCAAAAGGTATGATCTACCCAAGGAAGGGGGGAGTGTTTGCTAACATCAATCATTCACTCGCTCCCCTCTCAACCTTCCTCCCTGACCTCTCAATTCCAATCTTAGGGAATGTATATATATAGCCTATACTCACAAAAAACAAAAATAGTAAAGAGCAAGAGTGACTAGCAACGAGAGAGCACCCTATCAGATCTTACATATAAGTCCAAATTCACCGTGTCAATTCAAGCAACACACAAAAACAACTCTTATGTTTTAAAGGCCTAACCAAATCTATCTGTCTTGTCAGAAATGGCTACTTCACCAGAGGCATGCACTTCTATTTTTTATGAAAGGTACCCTTTGTCTTTTCCTCAAGTGTTCTACGTATGCTACCCTATACTTTCTTGCGAATGGGATTTGATAGAGAGCCTTGCATGTGAGAGAAATTTTGAGGAGTTAGAATGGCTGATACGTCTATGGCTAACTAGTGATCCCTACCCAGTAGCGAATGTGTCTCCAATGGCACATGCTTATTCTTTTGCACAAGATGAGTATCCACACATCGCGAGGTTCTTGATTAGCATGCTTGCACAAGAGGATGATGAAGAGGAACTAATAGAGACCGAGGAAGACTATGGCCTCACGGACAACGATTTTATTTATCTAGATGATGAGGATAGAGGCCTAGCCTTAGGGTGGCCACCCGGTTTATATAATATCCTCTTTCCTTGATTCTAAAAGGCGTGACAGATAGATAGGTTAGGGGTCTAGATTGTGTTTTGTGTTTGTTTTTTAGGAGTTTTAATTTTTCACACTGACATGCCTCCTAGAGGTATAGTGCCTGTTTTTGGATGTGTTAGGTAGGACTTATATGGATCTCCATCCACATGGCTGAGGACATCTGCTTCAACGAAATGAGCCACTCCATGCCTCCAGGTGTACTACTTTCCATGATTCATGTTGGTGGATATGAGTAATTGCTAATAATGATTTTTCATTCTTTGTTTGAGTGCAATAGTTATGATTGTTATCTGCCATTATAGATGTATAAATTTGTCTTTGCTTAAGTTGATTGAACTCCAGTTTAATCTTATGGATGAGCCTGGAGATTAGGAGACCGTGACTTTAGGTTAACTCATTTACTTGACTACTAGGCCTAGTTAATAAAATTATCCGAGTATTTGAGACCTTAGGAATGTTTTAGGCAGAGAAAGGCTTGCTCACTTAAACAACAAAAAACACTAGTGCGAATACCAAGGAAATGGAAGAAAAAAAAACAAAAAAACAACATAAGTGCCACAAATGAAAAATCTTACGCTGGAAGAGAAATCCTGGCTGGAATTGGTACTTCACTCACATGTATTGTCTATGGTACTAGAGCCCTAGAGGTTCCCAGTGTGGGCGCTTTTCCTTGAGAAGCAAAAAACCCCGGACATACAAAATAAGCACACACGTCACATGATTGTGACCCAAAGTAAAAAAGTATAAAAAAAAAGAAAAAAAAAGAAAAAAAGAAAAAAGAAAAATTAAAAGACTTCCATTGAGCTTACAGTTAACATTTCAAGCTTTTGTTTGCAGTTGTGAGAGCGAGTTGGCTAATCAAAGCTGAAAAGCATAATTAGGGAATCTTGCATTTAGATAATCTTCTTAGCTTAGCTAGTACTAGAGTAGTTGTTTTAACCTTAGTCATAGCTAACTAATTGATAGATTCACCCATAAGCTCAAAACTCTTGATTAATTAATTTACTCAAAGTGCAATTTATTTGTTCTTAATGGCAGTCTAACATTTCATAAATCTTGCATTTACTCATTTCCACATGTACTTTACATTCCCCTCATGATTTATGGCAATATAATTCCGCTTGCTAAAACAGTGACTTTGCCTTGCAGATTCAAATCTAGATGCTCTACAACATGGACATACCAAGCTTCAACTCAATAGCTTCCAAGGATGGAATCTACATCAGGAAGGGGGGCAATGTTAACCCTCGTGGCTCACGAACACCCTATCGCCTACGACGGACACCGTAACCGCATTATTTATTTAAGTAGAGTCAGGCACCGGGCTTGTCGGTCCAATAGGGAAAGGTAGAGTGATCGCCGATGAGAGGCGCACTCTAACACGAACATGCTAGGGTTAGTTGGCTAAGCATGGGCGCCCAAGTGTGAATGGGGTGAGCTCACATAAAAGCCAATTAAACCTAAAATTGATTCATTCTCTCATTGTGCAATAGAAGCTGCTCTTGCTCCATCTCCACCTTCTCCTTCACCATCTCCTTGTGTGTGTGCGTGTGAGAGAGAGAGACAGACAGAGAGAGAGAGAGAGAGAGTGTGAGAGTGTGTGTGCGATCGAGCATTGCGGCGGCACGATGGCGGCGAGGCGGTTGAGCGCGGCGTAGCGGCGTCTCCCTCTTCTTCGCGGCGCGGGAATCCTTCATTCGCAACTACGCAGGAAGGTGAGTGACACACCGTTCTTCCTTGTGAGCTTGTCTGTTGTATGACTGTGTGCTAGGAGCCTTTGTGGCTTGCACACGGCGTGTAGCAAGTCCCTAGCCTTGACAGGGGAGCAAGGACATGGCTATCGTTCTTGCCCCAAGAAGAATACTCGCAATGAGACTCCTAGGGCTTCCACCATCGAAGGTCCAAAAGAGGATGCTCATTGCAAAGGATCATCACTCTCCTATGCTTGGGGAAAGGTAAGAGAGCATGATGCCTTCATCTTGTTTGACCCTGGCTCTACTCTCAACTTCATATCAATAGAGTTGTCCACCAAGTTGGGCATTCAAGCTTTTGAGATGGGAGATATAGTAACAGCTGATGCAGATTTCAAGGGACAACAAGCCTCCGTTACTCCCTTGATTGGGAAGTTGAGGCTTCATGTCCAAAGCTATGTCCACAAAGAAGACTTTTTCATCTCTCCTCTCCAACATCAGGATGTTATCCTAGGGGCACCATGGTTTGATCGCATGGCTGCCAACATGAAGTTCCCTGAAAGGAGAATTTACTTCACCTACAGGGGAAAGAACATGTATATAGATGCTAGTGAGCGTGGGCGTACTATTCCACTTGTAAATCCTCTTTCTTTTGATAAATCAATGAAGAGCTCAGTTTCTGCGTACATGATTTATGTCAAAGAGTCTCTAAAAGCTAATAATGTTTCATCAAATGAAAATGATAGGAATCAAGAAGAGTTAGACTTGTCTACTTTTCTAAAAGGATTCCAAGATGTATTCATCGATGATATTCCTATGGACCTACCTCGAAAAAAAAAGGGAATGATGACCATCGTATTGAGCTCCTTCCAGGAAGCTCACCGCCTAACATACCTCCTTATTGAGTCTCACAAGCTCAACAAGAGGAGATTATGAGGCAAGTACAAGAATTGGTAGACAAAGGGATGGTGAGGCCTAGTTCCTCTCCCTTTTGTTCTCTAGTTCTTTTAGTGCAAAAGAAAGATGGTACATACCGTATGTGTGTGGACTATCGAGCACTAAACCATATCACTATCAAAAACAGATTTCCCGGGCCTCGGGTAGAAGATCTGTTTGATAAGCTACAAGGCTCTACCTACTTCAGTAGGATTGACCTTAAGAGTGGCTATCATCAAATAAGGATAGTGGATGAAGATATCCTAAAGACCGCGTTTCGCACAACATTTGGTCTTTATGAATATCTAGTCATGCCTTTTGGCTTGACTAATGCACCAGCTACTTTCAATCGTCTCATGGAGAAAATTTTTAGACCATATCGTAAATTCACTGGAGTGTTCTTTGATTATATCATCATCTACTCCAAATCTTTGGAGGAACAAAAGCAACATCTCCAAGTGATTTTTCAAGCCTTGAGGGAAAACAAACTTTTTCTCAACCAAAAGAAAATTGAATTCTTCCTTCAAGAGCAATTTGAGAGTAGCGGAATTTAATGAGAGTACTTTCAAGAAATGATTTTGTGAGCATAGCGGGTTGACATAATTGAAGATAACAACATAATCATAGCAATTAGTTAACTTGGCATAGACAATACTTTTGCAAGAGAGAGAATTTAGAGAACATGACAACAGTTGAGGACCAGATTTATGTGGAGCCGGTCCCCCCTCCAATAGGCATTTGTATTATGATTTCTCCCATAAAGAGAGACTTGTTACAATACATTCTTTGTGTTCCTTGTGACCTAGGTGAAGCAATGAAGATGGAAAGCTTCATGCATCACCATCATAGCATAACCTAAACTTGAAGAAAGCTTTAACTATACCAAGCCTCAGTCCCAAGACCTCAAACACCTTCGAAGGTAGAGAGAGCTAGCAGGGAATGAGGGTAGGGAAGAGGAAGAAGAAACATTTTGTAGGAGAAAGAATTAGTTCCTCACTTATCATACTCTTGTTGCTAGCATACATAATAGCATAGTAATGAAGAAGAAGGAGATGGCAAGCTTAAGCATTGAAGCATGGCTCTTGGTTGGATTTGCACTCCATAGCCAAGAGTGTTGGTGTAGGCTCTCAACCTCTACTTGCTTGGACAAGGAGAGGGAGATCTTGCACTTTGCATAGTACACAATGAGAGTGTTTGTGAGTGTGTGTGTGGGTGAGTATACCCCCTAAGCACCCCCCTAGCTTGCTTGGGTCGACCCTCCCTTGTAGCTCATGCTTGAAGCTCATTGGACCCCTCCAGGCCTAGCCAATCACAAGCAGGAGCCATTACAAGCAACAGGGATAGCTTTGGGACAAGTGTTCCCCTTTCCCCTTTGAGAGAGAGGACTTGATAAATGCAAAAACAATTAGATAATTGAAGTAATTTATCATTGGACCCCTTTGAAGCCTAGCCAATAGGCTTCAAGCAACACATGAAGGTAACATGGGTAGGGACCTGACATGTGTCCTTGCTGCCTCTTCAAGTTGGGGCTTCCCTTGTGAGTGTGAGTGTGTTTTCTCTCTGTAATCCCTAGGAAAAGGGCTCGCCCCCCCTCTTGTAGGGATGCTTTTGACTTTAGGAGCTCAAGCACCTTAGTCATCAAGCATGACAAAGCACTTGGACTAGAGGGTATTCCCACAAGCATCTCAGGCAAGCATGTCAAGGCACCTCAAGCACCTTAATCAAGCGGCAAGTCAAGCACCTCAAGCATGGAGTAAGTCAAGCACCTCAAGCAGGACAAACACCTCAAACACGACAAGCACCTCAAGCAGGTCAAGCACCTCGAGCTTGGGCCGGGTTCCCACCTCAAGCTCAGCCCTAGCTTACCTAAGGTCAAAGGAATTTTACACACATTATTGGAGGTCTTCAATGAAGCTAACCCTAAGGACTTATGCTCCATTGGTTAGCCTTGCTCTTGATAGACCATCTCCCATTTGGGCCCCTTTACTATTGGCCCCGTGTTGAGATAGATCTATAAGCACATATCTATATCTTAACACTTGTTCCCATTTATTCTCCCACATTAAGTGATCAATTTAATATGAGAAAATCATTTGGGTTGGTTAGATATTAGATTTTATGACATTACCTCTCTCTTGAAATCATAATCGTCCTCGACTATGAGGTAGAAGAGATAAAGGCTTAGTCATTAGTCAATCGCACTTAGTGGGTAGAGGATCCCTTTTTTACCCTACGACATCTTTCCAAAATGGATGACTAATCCATTTGGTGCTTGGGAGACATAGCTGCCGCAAGCATGTCTGCTCTTTAGTCCATTTCATTCTCCCAAAGTAGAGTGACAAATTCTACTTGGTGTTTGAGAGACGTCGTCATCACAAACATGATTCTAAGCATGCATACTAGTTAAATTTGTGCACAATTAAAAAGAGGACTAGTCATATAAGACAAAAACATGAGTCATTTAAAAGAAATTTGTACATTTGCTTACTCTAATGTAGCATTGTAAGCATTGACAAGGTTCATACTATCCTTAAGTTGTACTCCTTGCATCCATCTAGCATCTTCAAAAGGATAATTTTTAAACTTAATAAGATACCGTCGGATTATCTTACCATGTCGTAGTACCTTTTCTTCATGCCGAAGGACAGCTTCGGGTTGTAGCACCTCTTCTTGGTCTTCAACTTCGGGAGGGTCTTCAATAATTGGTTCAGTTGGTGGATCTCCTTTGTAGGGCTTAAGTAGGCTTACATGAAAGGTATTGTGTATAAGCCAATGGTTGGGAAACTTGAGTTGATAAGCCGTCTCATTGATGGGCTTCAAGATTTGGAAAGGACCATAGTATCTTTTTGCTAGTTTAGCATAATACTTTTGATGGCCCGTAGGATTTTTGCCCGTCGTTTGCCTTAATCGAGCCTTAGGAAACTTGAGTAAGACCCAATCATTTTCTTTGAACATTAAGGCCCTTCTGTGCTTATCAACAACAGCTTTTTGCCTTTGTTGAAAGATGACTATAGCCTCCCTAATCTTTTGAAAAGATTCTTGTAGGTCACGGCTATACTCATCGGCGGCGAAGATCTTCCCATGTACTTTGAGTAGCAAGGGACTTTTAGGTCTTCCCTCTATGATCTCGAAAGGTGCTTTCCCCGTAGAAGTATGGACAGTATTATTGTAGGCATACTCTACTAGAGGTAAATACTTTTCCCATTGTGAGCGTTGATCTACTTCGGTAACATAAGTCTTGAGTAGATCGAGTATCGTAAGATTGGCTATCTCACTTTGGCCATCCGTTTGTGGGTGATAGGCCGAAGAGAAATTCAATCTTGTTCCTAGATTTTCAAAGAGACCTTTCCAGAAATTACTGGTCATTCTAGGATCTCTATCTGACACGATGGATGTGGGTAATCCATGGTGCTTGAAAATCTGAGATATGAAGAGAGTTGCCATTTGATGTGCCTTAATAGTCTTTTTGAAGGGAATAAAATGTGCTTGCTTGCTAAACCTGTCGACTATTGTCCATATTCCTGTATTCCCATGGATAGACTTGGGTAATCCAAAGATGAAATCCATGGATATACTCTCCCATGGTGAATTTGGAATAGGCAATGGCTGGAGTAATCCAGGTTGCTTCCCTCTATCATACTTGGTCTTTTGACATACTACACATTTTGAAACATACTCTTGTATGTCCATTTTCATGGTAGGCCAATAGAAATACATCTCTACTCCTTGGAGAGTAGGTTGAATACCTCTATGCCCGGCATATGGAGGAGCATGGGATTCATACATAACCTTCTCACGAAGGGAATGGGTAACACATAGCCTATTGCTGTGGAGAAGATAACCATCCTGCAAGGTGAATGGTTCCTCTTTCTTCCCCAAAGCAAGGGCTGACATTATGTCTCTAAAGTCAGGGTCAGTAGCATACTCATCTATCATAGAGGATAGATCATTGTGAGTAGCTATAGACACCGCATTAACTTTTGGTCGTCGTGAAAGTGCATCGGCAACTTGATTGTTTTTACCAGCTATGTAAGCAATATGGAAATTAAATTGCGAAAGAAAATTTGCCCACCTCATTTGTTTGTCGGAAAGCTTGGTTTGCGTCATGAAATACTTGAGACTTTGGTGGCCGGTTCGTAGGATAAATGGAGTCCCCAATAGGTAGTGCTTCCATGTGTCTAGGGCATGTAGAACAGCTAAAAGCTCTTTCTCATAAATGCCCAAGACTCGTTCATCACTATTGAGCCTTCGGCTCTCATATGCTATGGCATACCCTTCTTGAAGCAAAACCGCTCCAAGGCAATTACCACAAGCATCACATTGGACCTCAAATGGTTTTGAGAGATCCGGAAGCACGAGGACTGGTTGGGAAGTAAGCTTCTCTTTGAGTTTTTCAAAAGCATTTTGCTCCTTAGCAGTCCATACAAACTTAACGTTCTTCTTTGTTAAGTCGTATAATGGTCCTGCTACTTGAGAGAATTTTGCTATGAAGCGTCTATAGTATGCACACATACCAATAAAGCTTCTTAGCTCATGTAGATTCCTTGGATTAGGCCATGATTTTATTACCTCTAACTTTGATGGATCCATACGAATACCATCGTGAGAGATAATATGACCATTGTAGTGAGCTCCTTCCAGGAAGCTCACCGCCTAACAAACCTCCTTATCGAGTCTCACAAGCTCAACAAGAGGAGATTATGAGGCAAGTACAAGAATTGGTAGACAAAGGGATGGTGAGGCTTAAGAAGAGAGGTCCTTAAGTAGCCTATAAATGGTTGATGTTGTTAATTATAATAGAGTAAGTGGAGCTGGGATCTAATATCGGTTTTGTTAAGCCCACTATGTGGGGGATGGTGCACACCTCGGGAGCTTTGGACTTAATAATGGAGTCTTTTTAGACTTGCCTACGGCTTTACCATTATGGAGCCATAAGAAGTCCAAAAGGAGCTAGCCCTTGGCAACTCTGCTATGTTAGACCTACTCCTCTACTCTCTATAATTAACCACTTTGAGCCGTGGGTGTAGATACTTAAGAGCCGATTTTCAAAGGCTAAGAGGAGTGGCAACTAATTTTTTGTATTGCCAAAGCATACACTAAGTATAAACATAAATTTTGTTAACATGGCTGACAATAATCAAGAGAGTAGAATGAACATTGATAGCTTTGATTTTGCACATGAAGGTGCTAATGATGATGCTCCCATGTTTGTGAATTATCTCATCACTAGGTTGCAACAAGCTATGGGCAACCCTGCTTTGCAAGCCTAAGTTACTCAAAAACTTCGTGCTTATGGAATTTCCCTTCCTCTCCTAGAGGAGAGAGAGCTTAGGAGGCCTCTTGAAGAGACCCCCAAAAGAAGACTCTCTCCCATTCGAGAGGAGGAATCCAAAGAGAAAGAAAGCAATGACAGTCTAAGTTCTTCTGAAGATGTGGCTCCATGAAGACGGCGGTCTAGACGATCGCCTACTCCTCCCAAGAGGAAAAGAGAAACCTATAGTCCTTCTCCTCATCACTCTGAAAGGCAAGAGAGGAAACAAAGGAAGCAAAGGGCTAGGAAGAGGTCACCCTCTTCTCCTTCTTCTTCACCTTCCTCCTCTTCCGATGAAAGTTATGGCTATTCTCCTAGAAAATACAAGAGGGGAGGACATCGCAAATCATTTCTTGCATGGCGAAGGTCACAAAAGCTAAAGAAGTTCAAGGAGGGAGGAAAGAGTATCTCTTTTCTCACCTACGATGGCACCTTTGGTGCTACCGACAAAGTGTTGGCCTTCATCCAGCAATTTGATGCGGCCTTTGGGGACGAGGGCTTCACAGAGTCCTCCAAGCTACGCCATGTAGCTATGCACTTCCAAAAATCAGCTCGTCAATGGTGGGCTAGCCTTCGTGGCAATGGAGAAGCCCCAAAGACATGGAAAACTCTACGAGTTTCCATCATGAAGCAATTTCTTCCAAGCGATACTAAAGATAAAGTTCTTACCGAATGGCGCGGCTTGAAGCTTCTCTCTCATGAGTCTATCAACAAGTATGTAGACAAGTTTTGGGATTTACATCTCAAAGCTACTGTCTTTCAAAAGATAGACTTTGCCGAACAAAGACAACAATTCTGTGCGGGATTAGCTGAAGAGATGGCCGAATACATCAACTCTCAACGGCCCGGTACTATTACCGAAGTAATCCACCACACCATGGTTGCTTCACACATCAATTTCCATCAAGGGGCTAGACGTAATGTCAAGCCCATGGAAAACAAAGATAAAAATGATGCAAAGGGGAAATCCAATGCTCAAAATAATTCCCAAGGCACTTCCAACAACAACAACAACAACAACAATAACAACAACAATCGGTCCAAGGAGAAGGGAGTTTACAAAGGTAAAAACAAACTCTCTCCTGAAGATCTTGAAGCTTTTCGCAAGGACCATAAATGTTTCAAGCGTGGGGAGCAAGGACATGGCTATCGTTCTTGCCCCAAGAAGAATACTCGCAATGAGACTCCTAGGGCTTCCACCATCGAAGGTCCAAAAGAGGATGCTCATTGCAAAGGATCATCACTCTCCTATGCTTGGGGAAAGGTAAGAGAGCATGATGCCTTCATCTTGTTTGACCCTGGCTCTACTCTCAACTTCATATCAATAGAGTTGGCCACCAAGTTGGGCATTCAAGCTTTTGAGATGGGAGATATAGTAACAGCTGATGCAGCTTTCAAGGGACAACAAGCCTCCGTTACTCCCTTGATTGGGAAGTTGAGGCTTCATGTCCAAAGCTATGTCCACAAAGAAGACTTTTTCATCTCTCCTCTCCAACATCAGGATGTTATCCTAGGGGCACCATGGTTTGATCGCATGGCTGCCAACATGAAGTTCCCTGAAAGGAGAATTTACTTCACCTACAGGGGAAAGAACATGTATATAGATGCTAGTGAGCGTGGGCGTACTATTCCACTTGTAAATCCTCTTTCTTTTGATAAATCAATGAAGAGCTCAGTTTCTGCGTACATGATTTATGTCAAAGAGTCTCTAAAAGCTAATAATGTTTCATCAAATGAAAATGATAGGAATCAAGAAGAGTTAGACTTGTCTACTTTTCTAAAAGGATTCCAAGATGTATTCATCGATGATATTCCTATGGACCTACCTCGAAAAAAAAAGGGAATGATGACCATCGTATTGAGCTCCTTCCAGGAAGCTCACCGCCTAACATACCTCCTTATTGAGTCTCACAAGCTCAACAAGAGGAGATTATGAGGCAAGTACAAGAATTGGTAGACAAAGGGATGGTGAGGCCTAGTTCCCCTCCCTTTTGTTCTCTAGTTCTTTTAGTGCAAAAGAAAGATGGTACATACCGTATGTGTGTGGACTATCGAGCACTAAACCATATCACTATCAAAAACAGATTTCCCGTGCCTCGGGTAGAAGATCTGTTTGATAAGCTACAAGGCTCTACCTACTTCAGTAGGATTGACCTTAAGAGTGGCTATCATCAAATAAGGATAGTGGATGAAGATATCCTAAAGACCGCGTTTCGCACAACATTTGGTCTTTATGAATATCTAGTCATGCCTTTTGGCTTGACTAATGCACCAGCTACTTTCAATCGTCTCATGGAGAAAATTTTTAGACTATATCGTAAATTCACTGGAGTGTTCTTTGATGATATCATCATCTACTCCAAATCTTTGGAGGAACATAAGCAACATCTCCAAGTGATTTTTCAAGCCTTGAGGGAAAACAAACTTTTTCTCAACCAAAAGAAAAGTGAATTCTTCCTTCAAGAGATTCAATATCTAGGTCATATTATCTCTCACGATGGTATTCGTATGGATCCATCAAAGTTAGAGGTAATAAAATCATGGCCTAACCCAAGGAATCTACATGAGCTAAGAAGCTTTATTGGTATGTGTGCATACTATAGACGCTTCATAGCAAAATTCTCTCAAGTAGCAGGACCATTACACGACTTAACAAAGAAGAACGTTAAGTTTGTATGGACTGCTAAGGAGCAAAATGCTTTTGAAAAACTCAAAGAGAAGCTTACTTCCCAACCAGTCCTCGTGCTTCCGGATCTCTCAAAACCATTTGAGGTCCAATGTGATGCTTGTGGTGATTGCCTTGGAGCGGTTTTGCTTCAAGAAGGGCATGCCATAGCATATGAGAGCCGAAGGCTCAATAGTGATGAACGAGTCTTGGGCATTTATGAGAAAGAGCTTTTAGCTGTTCTACATGCCCTAGACACATGGAAGTACTACCTATTGGGGACTCCATTTATCCTGCGAACTGACGACCAAAGTCTCAAGTATTTCATGACGCAAACCAAGCTTTCCGACAAACAAATGAGGTGGGCAAATTTTCTTTCGCAATTTAATTTCCATATTGCTCACATAGCTGGTAAGCACAATCAAGTTGCCGATGCACTTTCACGACGACCAAAAGTTAATGCGGTGTCTATAGCTACTCACAATGATCTATCCTCTATGATAGATGAGTATGCTACTGACCCTGACTTTAGAGACATAATGTCAGCCCTTGCTTTGGGGAAGAAAGAGGAACCATTCACCTTGCAGGATGGTTATCTTCTCCACGGCAATAGGCTATGTGTTACCCATTCCCTTCGTGAACCTTAGGGTCTTTGAAGCCCATTGTTGCACATTGCTCTTTTGCAAATGGCTCCCCTCTGGTCTGCCAACTTAACCAATATTCTAGCTTTTTCTCCCCTAGTACTTCCCTATATTAAATGATCAGTTTAGCATGAGAAAATCATTTAGGAGAATTAGATATTATGGCGTTGCCTTTAGGAGACTTTTGGACATTATGGCGTTGCCTTTAGGAGACTTTTGGACATTGTCCTTCCCCTTAGGCTCATTATTACGGTCTGTTCTCCGAGGGCTTAAGATTTCTCTTAGCCCCTTGTTGGAAATTGATTCGTGAAGCCACCATGGTATGGTGTATGACCGCAGATATGGTGCGTGGCCTTTGGGAGTTGACATACTCCGCCATATCTTCAATTAGACCTGCACAAAATAATTGTTTTTGCTCTCCAAAATCCATCTCAAGCATGTCAAGCACCTCAAGCATCACAATCATGAAGCACCTCAAGCACCTCAAGCACCTTAGTCATCAAGCATGACAAGCACCTCAAGCACCTTAAGCTTGGGCCGGGTTCCCACCTCAAGCACATCCCTAGCTTATGAAGCTAACCCTAAGGTCTTATGCTCCATTGGTTAGCCTTGCTCTTTGATAGAACATCTCTCATTTGGGACCCTTTACCATTGGTGCCGTGTTGAGATAGATCTATAAGCACATGTCTATATCTTAACCCTTGTTCCCGTTTATTCTCCCACATTAAGTGATCAGTTTATAATGAGAAAATAATTTGGATTGGTTAGATATTAGATTTTATGACATTACCTCTCTCTTGAAATCATAGTCATCCTTGACTATGAGGTAGAAGAGATAAAGCCTTAGTCATTAGTCAATTTTACTTAGCGGTAGAGGATCCCTGTTTACCCTATGACATCTTTCCAAGATGGATGACTAATCCACTTGGTGCTTGGGAGACATAGCTGCCGCAAGCATGTTTGCTCTTTAGTCCATCTCATTCTCCCAAAGTAGAGTGATAAATTCTACTTGGTGTTTGAGAGACGTCGTCATCACAAACATGATTCTAAGCATGCATACTATTTAAATTTGTGCACAATTAAAAAGAGAACTAGTTTGATAAGACAAAAACATGGGTCATTTAAAAGAAATTTATACATTTGCATACTCTAATGTAGCATTGTAAGCATTGACAAGGTTTGTATTATCCTTAAGCTGTATTCCTTGCATCCATCTAGCATCTTCAAAAGGATAATATTTGAACTTAATAAGATACCGTCGGATAATCTTACCATGTTGTAGTACCTTGTCTTTATGACGAATGATAGCTTCGGGTTGTAGCACCTCTTCTTGGTCTTCAACTTCGGGAGGGTCTTCAATAATTGGTTCACTTGGTGGATCTCCTTTGTAGGGCTTAAGTAGGCTCACATGAAAAGCATTGTGTACGAGCCAATGGTTGGGAAACTTGAGTTGGTAAGCCATCTCATTGATGGGCTTCAAAATTTGGAAAGGGCCATAGTATCTTTTTGCTAGCTTAGCATAATACTTTTGATGGCCCGTAGGATTTTTGCCCATGGTTTGCCTTAATCGAGCCTTAGGAAACTTAAGCAAGACCCAATCATTTTCTATGAATGTTAAGGTCCTTCTGTGCTTGTCAGCTGCAGCTTTTTGCATTTGTTGAGAGATGGATATAGCCTCCTTAATCTTTTGAAAAGATTCTTGTGGATCATGGCTATACTCATCAGCGGCAAAGATCTTCCCATGTACTTTGAGTAGCAAGGGACTTTTAGGTCTTCCTTGAATGATCTCGAAAGGTGCTTTTCCCGTAGAAGTATGTACAGTATTATTGTAGGCATACTCTACAAGAGGTAAGTATTTTTCTCATTGTGAGCGTTGATCTACTTCGGTAATATAAGTCTTGAGTAGATCGAGTACCGTAAGATTGGCTATCTCACTTTGGTGTTCTGTTTGTGAGTGATAGGCCGAAGAGAAATTCAATCTTGTTCCTAGATTTTCAAAGAGACCTTTCCAAAAATTATAGGTCATTCTAGGATCTCTATTTCACACTATGGATGTTGGTAATCCATGGTGTTTGAAAATATGTGATATGAAGAGAGTTGCCATTCGGTGTGCCTTAATAGTCTTTTTGGCAGGAATAAAGTGTGCTTGCTTGCTAAACCTGTCGACTATTGTCCATATTTCCCTATTCCCATGGATAGACTTGGGCAGTCCAAAGATACTCCTCGAAGAGTAGGTTGAATACCTCTATGCCCCGCGTAGGGAGGATCGTGGGACTCATACATAACTTTCTCACAAAGGGAATGCGTAACACATAGCCTATTGCCATGGAGAAGATAACCATCCTGCAAGGTGAATGGTTTCTCTTTCTTCCCCAAAGCAAGGGCTGACATTATGTCTCTAAAGTCAAGGTGAGTAGCATACTCATCTATCATAGAGGATAGATCATTGTGAGTAGCTATAGACACCGCATTAACTTTTGGTCGTCGTGAAAGTGCATCGGCCACTTGATTGTGCTTACCAGCTATGTGAGCAATATGGAAATTAAATTGCGAAAGAAAATTTTCCCACCTCATTTGTTTGTCGGAAAGCTTGGTTTGCGTCATAAAATACTTGAGACTTTGGTGGTCGGGTTGTAGAATAAATGGAGTTCCCAATAGGTAGTGCTTCCATGTGTCTAGGGCATGTAGAACAACTAAAATATCTTTGTCATAAATGCGCAAGACTCATTCATTCGTATTGAGCCTTCGGCTCTCATATACTATGGCATGTCCTTCTTGAATCAAAACTGCTCCAAGGCAATCACCACAAGCATAACATTGGACTCAAATGGCTTTGAAAGACCCGGAAGCATGAGGACTGGTTGGGAGGTAAGCTTCTCCTTGAGCTCATCAAAAGCATTTTTCTCCTTAGCAGTCTATACATACTTAATGTTCTTCTTAGTTAAGTCATGTAGTGGTCCTGCTATTTGAGAGAATTTTTCTTCTTAGCAGTCTATACATACTTAATGTTCTTCTTAGTTAAGTCATGTAGTGGTCCTGCTATTTGAGAGAATTTTGCTATGAAGCGTCTACAATATGCGCACATACCAATAAAGCTTCTTAGCTCATATAGATTCCTTGGATTAAGCCGTGTTATTATTACCTCTAACTTCGATGGATCCATACGGATGCCATCTTGAGAGATAATATGACCTAAGTATTGAGTCTCCTGAAGGAAAAATTTAATTTTCTTTTAGTTGAGAAAAGGCTTATTCTCCCTCAATGCTTGGAAAATCACTTGGAGATGTTGCTTATGTTCCTCCAAAGACTTGGAATAGATGATGATATCATCAAAGAACACTCCAGTGAATTTATGATAAGGTCTAGAATTTTTCTCCATTAGATGATTGAACGTACCTAGTGCATTAGTCAAGCCAAAAGGCATGACTAGATATTCATAAAGACCTAACCTTGTGTGAGACACAGTCCTTAGGATATCTTCATCCACTATCCTTATTTGATGATAGCCACTTTAAAGGTCAATCCTACTAAAGTAGGCAGAGTCTTGTAGCTTATCAAGCAGATCTTCTACCTGAAGGAGTACGAGCGGAAGTGCGACGCGAGAGAGAGTGCGAGAAGAAGAGCACGACGATATGGTGAACTCGCTCTACTGTAATGTGTAGAGCATAGTGAGTTCTTATTAGGTTTTAACAAAAGAATATGTGTACATACCTGGCGGCCAGCCCACTTACTTGGGCGACGACATTGGGCTTTATACCCCAACAACCTCCCACTTAAAGTCCAATGTGGTACTTTAAGTGTAAGAGAAGCTACTATACAAGCTAATATACAAGAGATTTAGAGAAGTGATGTACTACCCTACACCTAACTACTTGCGAAAATGCGCAAAGTTCTCTGATGGAAGTCCTTTTGTAAGTAGATCAGCAGGATTTTCTGTGGTGTGAACTTTGACAAGCTGAAGTTGCTTATCCTCGAGCATTTCCTTGATGAAATGATACTTCACATCCACATGCTTTGTCTTTGAGTGATAAACTGGATTGCGAGCCAATTGTATAGCACTTTGACTATCACAATATAACACAGTCATCTCTTCTTTGATTCCCAAATCTGTTACTAGTCGATTAAGCCAAATTGATTCTTTGCATGCCTCTGATGCTGCAACATATTCAGCCTCTGTAGTAGACTGAGTAACACAATCTTGTAATCTAGATGCCATGATACTGCTCCACCAGCCAATGTAAAGACATACCCTGACGTAGACCTTCGGTTGTCTAAGTCACCTGCATAATCTGAGTCTGTAAACCCCTTTACACTTAGCTCCTGACTCCCATAGCATATACGCATACTCTTTGTAGCTTTCAGGCATCTCAATATTCCTTTCACTGCCTCCCAATGTTTCTTGCCTGGGTTTGACATGTATCGACTTACTACTCCCACTGCAAATGCAATGTCTAGGCGAGTAGCAATCATTGCATACATCAAACTACCCACTGCAGACGCATATGGAATCTTATCCATTTCAGCCGGTTCTTCCTCAGACACAAGACAATCTTGTTTGCTAAGTTTCACATATGGTGGCAATGGAACACTGAGTGCCTTTCCCTTCTCCATATTGAAACTTGCAAAACCTTGTCAATATACTCTGTTTGAGATAACCAAATCAACTTCTTTGATCTGTCTCTCTCAATGCGCATACCAAGTATATGACTTGCCTCACCCATGTCTTTCATGTCAAACGATTTTGCCATCTTTGACTTCAAAGCTGAAATTTCTTCCAAGTGCTTGCCAGCAATCAACATGTCATCCACATACAAAATAAGGATCAGCCAACTGCCATCCTTAGCCTTCTTTGTATATAGACAGTGATCGAACTCACTACGTTTGTAGCCTTGAGAAAGCATAAACTTGTGGAATTTATGGTACCATGCCCTCGGTGATTGTTTTAAGCCATAAAGACTCTTTAACAACTAGCATACCTAATCTTCCTTGCCTTTCTCAACAAACCCTTCTGGCTGCTGCATGTAAATTTCCACATCTAAATCACCATGCAAGAACGCTGTCTTGACATCCATTTGGTGCAACACCAAATCTAATATGGCAACCAATACAAGAAAGCATCTCAATGTAGTCATCTTGACCACTGGAGAGAAGACTTCATCAAAGTCAATGCCTTGTTCTTGCTTAAAGCCCTTGGCAACAAGCCTTGCTTTGTACTTTGGCTGACTATCATGAGCGGTGATCTTATACCTGTAAACCCATTTACAAGGTAGAGCCTTTTTGCCCCGTGGTAATTTAACTAGCTTCCATGTCTGGTTTTTATGCAGAGCTGTCATCTCTGACTGCATGGCCAATTGCCAATTCCCGGAGTCCTTCATTTGCACTGCTTCCTTGTAACATGAAGGCTCATTGCAATCAGTCAACATGACATAGTTCATAGATAGAACAAACCTATCAGGAGGTCGCGTGACACATCTAGATCTACGCACAATAGGTGGCTCAGGCTCAGTTACAACCTGTGGTTCCACTCTATCCTGTCCTTGATCCTCTTGAGCCCTGACATTGTCTTGCACGTGCAGGTCCATCTTCTTGGAAGACAACTCTTCTAATCTCCTCAACCCTCTCTGGTTTAGAATGATATTTGGATTCATTAAAGTGAACATCATTGCTGCGGACAACCTTTCTGGATTCGGGATCCCAAAGTCTGTACCCCATCTCACCAGAATTACCATAGCCTAGAAAGATGCACTTTCTACTCTTTGGCTCAAGTTTGTTCCTAAATTCCTTTGGAACGTGAGTATATGCCTCACAGCCAAAGACTCTGAGATGCTTGTATGAGGGCATTTTGCCTGACCATACCATCTCTGGCACTGAATCCTTCTGCAAAACCTTGCTAGGAGATCTATTTACAAGATGAACAGTTGTTGATACAGCTTCAGCCCAAAACCCATTTGGCAGTTGTGCATTAGACAACATACTTCTGACCTTCTCTTGTATGGTCCTATTCATCCTCTCAGCAACACCATTAGCCATGTGTACACAACCAAGTCTCCCACTAGAAAACGTGCTAAACCACTCACGATGCGACGTGGCATGGAAAGTAGCATCTGAATCTAGTAACCAATGTGAAGACAATGTGCAATCCGATATGCAATCCGTAGAGATAAGATCGTCTGAAGACAAGCTAGATGTCAATGTGACATCACCGTCACAAGCATACTCAGTAACCACCGTACTGATCTCACTAGCATCTGTCATGCCCAAATCTGCATCACACATCTGTCGCCTCCGTTGTCTCAAACGCCTGAAACATCGACGCCTAATGTGCCCTCTATGTCCACAATGCCAACATGTCAAGTCTCTATGCCATCGAGACTTGCGTGTGGGACCAATCTCTCCCATGGACATAGAAGTGGGACTAGACTTCCCTGTAGACATGGATGTCTCGTACATAGCATGTAAACTCTGCCATAAAGCATGAGTTGTAGTCTCCCTCGAGACCTGCCAGTCAACAGACTCAACCAGATGCAAATGAATCGTAGACATTGCTAACTCATCAAGATCCTGCCAATCATCATCACGCATAGACTTGGGCTTCGCCGATAAACCACGCAAGGGTTTATCCTGCCCCAAATCCGCCAATGCAACAAGCATATGCTCCTTCCAAGCAACAAAATCTGCAACATCAAACTGTGTCAGACCATAACGCTGGAAGTCAAGTGAAAAATCAGCCATAATGCCCGCAAAAGAGCAACCAACAATGAGTAGCAAATGTCAACCAAATCAGCCCTAAACTGGCTTGAATCGCATCAACAAAAGTCTGCAAATATGATTGCAAAACAGCTTCAGAATTCATCTCTTAAACAACTGCATAAAGAAGTCACAAACGTGTCCCAGATCAGCCTACAACTGAGCCATACATGGACACCTGCAAAGAGGAAACAATGGCTGAAAATTCAGCGTCCAAATAAGCCCTCAAACCTACCTGTAAACTTGTAAACTTGTAGCTGAAACCTGCTGAAAAACCTCAAGCCATTAGTGCTCGAATCCGGCTACCTAGCTCGTAGCCACACAAGCATACATCACAATACTCACTCCTGTGAGTGTGCCAAGATAACTGTACGCCTGTCAAACCGTGAGCGAATCACCAACCCCACACTGTGCGGTATCGATGCATACACACGCGCAAATCTCCCACCTGCAGAGAACACCGCACGCAAATGCTGAGTGCAACCCGCAATCTCTACCTAGATCGCATAAATGATATGCATAAAACTCCTGGGAATATTTCGCCAGAGTTTCGTCAGTAAAACTGCCACAAAACCAGTAACCAAACTGGCTGCACGCTCAAAACCATGAGCAACCAAAGCGCATCAAACCGCACTCCAAATGCATGCACCAATCTCCACACTTTGCATACATCATTGCAAACACCTGCAAATCTAGTACACAAATATCTGCTCTACCTGTGACTGCCAAAAACATGCTCGAGGCATACATTGCTGAGCTCAAAATGCAATCACATTAGTCTCCCTGAGCATCAAACCACATAAGGCATACATTGTATCCTCCCACATGTGAGGAAACTTGCAGCAAATATCACTCTCACATCTGAGAGCAAACCATGTGTGGAATCCTCGACACACAATAAACAACTGCTGCTGCAAAAAATTCAGCGTTCAGAATTTTAAAATTCTGATATGAAGAGCGCGTCCGGAGCGTGCCAAAACCCCAAGGTAGACTCTTGGATCACATGTATCCGAGTCCGGGTGTGAAAGCTATGCCAAAAAACCTCCGTTTCGACCCAACAACGCAGCATAAACTGCCAAAAGAGGGCTGAAAAATGTAGCTCCTCAATCGTAGCTCGAATGAAGTTTTTGATGGCTTGAATGGCTTCGAAAAGGGGATAAAACGTCAGGACACCTGGTGGAAACACTCTCGGAAAGCTGAATTTGCCGATGCCGAAGTCGAAACCCTGTTTGCACTCTTGAAAGTGCGCTCGCGCGCGGACACGATTTTGGGAATGAAACTGGCTCTCCGCTGTCGTCGTGACTGTGCACACACGCGCTCCCTCCGCACCTACGCTCTGATACCAGTTGAAGGAGTACGAGCGGAAGTGCGACGCGAGAGAGAGTGCAAGAAGAAGAGCACGACGATATGGTGAACTCGCTCTACTGTAATGTGTAGAGCATAGTGAGTTCTTATTAGGTTTTAACAAAAGAATATGTGTACATACCTGGCGGCCCGCCCACTTACTTGGGCGACCATATTGGGCTTTATATCCCAACACTACCCGAGGCACGGGAAATCTGTTTTTGATAGTGGTATGGTTTAGTGTTAGATAGTCCATACACATACAATATGTACCATCTTTCTTTTGCACTAAAAGGATTGGAGAAAAAAAGGGAGAGGAACTAGGCCTCACCATCCCTTTGTCTACCAATTCCTGTACTTGCCTCATGATCTTCTCTTGTTGAGCTTGTGAGACTCGATAAGGAGGCTTGTTAGGCGGTGAGCTTCCTGGAAGGAGCTCAATGCGATGGTCATCATCCCCTCGTTTTGGGATATCATCGATGAGCACATCTTGGAATCCTTTTAGAAAATTAGACGAGTCACTCTTCTTGATTCCTACCATTTACATTTGATGAGACATTAGGATCTTTTAGAGACTCTTTGACAAAAATCATGTACGCAGAAACTGAGCTCTTCATTAATTTATCAAAAGCAGGAGGATTTACAAGTGGAATAGTACGATCACGCTCACTAGCATCTAGTTCTTTCCCCTGTATAGCTGAAGTAGATTCTCCTTTCAGGGAACTTCATATTGGCAGCCGTGCGATCAAACCATGGCCCCCCTAGGATAGCATCCTCATGTTGGAGAGGAGAGATGAAGAAGTCTTCTTTGTCGACTTAGCTTTGGACAAGAAGCCTCAACTTCCCAATCAAGGGAGTAACGGAGGCTTGTTGTCTCTTGAAAGCTATGTCAGCCGTTACCATATCTCCCATCTCAAAAGCTTGAATGCCCAACTTGGTGGCCAACTCCGTTGATATGAGTTGTGAGTAGAGCTAGGGTCAAACAAGATGAAGGCATCATGCTCTCTTATCTTTCCCCAAGCATAAGAAAGCGATGATCCTTTGCAATGAACATCCTCTTTTGGAGCTTTGATGGTGAAAGCCCTAGGAGTCTCATTGCGAGCATTTTATCCAGGGAGACATTTTACAATACAATACTTTGTGTTCCTTCAATAACTTGCTGGTGCAATGAAGATGGAAGCTTCAAGCACCAAGCTAACACTTGTAAAACACAACATCAATTCTCTCACGGCCTTAGACCCAAGACCTCACACACCTTCAAAGTGGTGAGAGCTAGCAAAGTATGAGAGTAGATTGAGAGGAAGAAGGAGTATTCTTACGAGAAACAAGTATATCTCGTCACATAATTACTCATAATAGCTTAAAATAGCTTAGTAATTAGCATGGTAGAGGAGATGAGCATGCATTGGATCTTGGCTCTTTGTTGGATTTGCATCACAAAGCCAAGATTTGTTGGTGTAGGCCTCCCTTCTCACAAGCTTAGAGTAGATGAGCTTTCCATTAAAGCTTGAGAAGGAGAGAGAGTCTTCTTTTCTTCATACATGAGATTGTGTGAGTGTGTAAGAGATAATGCCTTGCAAAAATCAGCCCCCTCTCTCTCTTGGTCAACTCCTCATGATTTTTACTCATGCTGACATCCCATTGGACCTTGCGAAGCTTAGCCAATGATAAATTAAGAGCATAAGTGATAGCCTTGTGACATGTGTCCCCCTTTCCCCTTTTGTGAGAGCTTTAGGTAATTAGATAATGCAATTAAACTCTCATTGGACTCCTTAGTCTTCTAGCCAATAGGAAGCAGGCAAGCCATTGGGCTGCTGAATGCTCATTGGACCCCTTGGGAGACTGCCAATAGTCTTTTAGAGAGCTTAATTTCTATTGGTTCCTTTATCAAGTGTTTTAAAATGAATTAAACTAAATGTACTCTAGCCTAATTATCATTGGTCCACCTTTATGGCCATCCAATAGGATTTGAATGCACCTTGGGGGCAACTGGGCTAGAGAGCTGACATGTGTCCCCTATTCCCTTTGTGTAAAGGGAGTCTGCTAGAGTGTGTGTGTGTGTGTTTCTTTCTCATCCCCTACTAAAAGGGCTCGCCCCCTTCAAGACAAGGATGTGGGAAGACTTTTGAGTCTTCCCACAAGCATCCAAACTTTCCTAGGTTTTGACCATTGAACTTAACCTTTGAATTTTGGAACCTTAGCATTTTGGAATTCTTAATGGGCTGAACCTTAGGGTCTTTGAAGCCCATTGTTGCACATTGCTCTTTTGCAGATGGCCCCCCTTTGGTCTGCCAACTTAACCAATATTCTAGCTTTTTCTCCCCTGGTACTTCCCCATATTAAATGATCAATTTAACATGAAAAAATCATTTAGGTGAATTAGATAATAATTATTATGAAAGTTATAAACCTCTTTCATCACATGAAGAATATGCACATTGTTACCCGACTCTTCAATGATATGCTCGAATGTGATTAGGACCCAGATAGCTACTAGTAAACTTCCCGATTTATACACATCTCAAAGGTGCCAATGCTGTGGATGCTTACAAGATTTTCCAAGAGGCCTTGGATAAGAAGCTTAGTGTGATACTTGCCACATGTATGCCAAATAATTTAGAAAGCTCATGAAAGTGCTTGAGGAGCTTACTATCCAGAATGCCGTCTCTTTGAATGAGGAAGCTCTATTTTATTTCTCCAAATGTAATCACCTATGCTCTTGATGTAGCAGCCTAGCAAGACCCTCACATGGGTGACAGAATTCACGATGAGATCAGGGGATGCTAGAGAAACATGTTGTGCTTGGCAATGCTTCTATCAAGATGTATGCTCATTTCTACAGTAGGTGGGTGCTTCCCATGCAAAGTCCAGAGGAGGGGTTGTCCGCATTCTCACACCCCTCACCACAGTGCTGGGGTGGTGGGTGAATGACCATGTCAGTGCCATGCTGGTGTTTCCAATACAATGATTAATGGACAAGCTACCTGGTTTGCGTACCAAGTAAAATTCCATGTCCGCCTACTGGAAGTGGGTGCCGCCCTGCAATGATTGCCGAGCCTGCATACTCCGATTGAAGAGCGATACCCTTACTACTGTCGCCGTGCAATGAGACTGCCGCCATGCGTGCTCTGACTGAAGAGCAACGCCCTTACTCCTCGTTGTGCAACGTCAAGTGCAATGACATGCGCTTGCTTGGTCAGCTGCTAGTACGGATCCTGGACGTCAATGAGGCTGGGGCGGATCTGAAGGAAAACAGTAGTCCCCAAGCAGTCCACGACACTAAGTAACACATGACATTAAAGAGAGGGGGGTGGTGGGATCGACGGCCCGTAAGTGGGTGTGGGAAGCCCGAGGCAGATTAAACCCGGACGCGCGACAAGTCAACGCGAAAATGTGGGCGGGCGTCGACTCGATTTGAACGTAGGGCCTCGTCGCCCAAATTGAGACGCATGGGGTGACCATCCCACCCGCGCGCACATGCTGTTACCATGGCCTATTTTTTTGGGTTTTATTATTAAAACATAGGCGCTGCCCGGGTTTAGTATGTGGCCGGGTTTACGGCTGCAATCTCCCCGATTTTTGTGCGCGCACTTCTCTGTCCTCGACCCCCTTACTCCCCCCCTCTCTTTAATGCTATGTGTTATTTAGTCATGAGGCCAAGCAGTCAACACTAGTACTCCGCCGGACGGCATCATCAAAAATTGTCTCCCGCATCATGAAGTGGGGCGCCGCACCCACTGTGCGAAAGTGTGCATCCAGTCACCTCAGGTGAACAAAAGCAGAGCTCTCCTACATTGTATTTATGCCTTCCAAAGTGGAGCAGTCCATTCCAAAGAGGGTGGGTTCTCAAGTCAAAGTGTGGCCAACGGGCCATACTCTTCGCTAAAGCAACAAGTGATTACTTTTATAAATTGATGTAATGCTCTTGCCAAGGATTTGCACAGAAGCAACAATTTGAGGATAGGCTAGAGATGGATTGGGAGTATTCTGGCCACAAGAAAAATCCTTGTTAAAGCTCATTTTGTAGAAAGATCAATTGTTGATGTTGGTTTCACTCCGTGAGAGCACAAAAACATTAGCCCAAGTCTTTTGAAGGCTTTGTATCCCAAACTAGTGCTTGGAATGGGTGTCACGGATAAATTGGAGACACTTTCACATATGTCCGGCGTGGAGGCACCCCGCTTGAAAAGACCTAGACTTGTAGAAGCCATTCCCATGACCACAATCATAATTCAAACACGCCTTCAATCAAGCATTTCCATCAGTTGTTGCTGCTGATACTAATGCGCTTGGAAGAGATATTTCTTTGTACTTGTCTCTAGCTTGGAGAAGCGTCGAGAGTGCATATGGCACTTCATCAATGGTTGCCTCCATCCACGAGTTCATGTAAGAGCATGCATTCGTACCTCAGGAAGGGAAGACGATCGTTGATGGTCTTTGGAAAGAATCAACAAAGGCATAATTTATTTTTTTACTTACAAATATTGAAGGCGAGGGATTCAACTCCCTCCATCGTACTCGAGGGTTTCTTTTGGGGTTGGAAGTATTGAGGTTGCTTAGAAAGAGGTCTCTTACCACTGTCTTGATTCGCAGAGAAGCATTGCCATTTAACATGTACAAAGGTACACAAGTTTGTCTTGAAAGGAGCTAACCAGTTACAACCTCCTATTTTACAGCTTGACGCTTATTTCACCAAGGTATTGCATGAGATTCTATTTTGCAACATCGACGGTTGACATACAACAGGGAAGTATTTCCCACATTCATCGCCACAAAAGTGAGCCACATGGAGGGGCAAGTTGAGGCTCGCTATATTTACTTGGTCAGCCTAACAACTGTTTCTGAAAGGAGGGTAGAGGATGCTTCACATAGCTTAATCCGAAAACGCCACTATAGATTGCTACTGAGGACACACACATGATGAAGGCAATGATATTTGTATTAACTCTTGTTTTGTGTATAATTAGAAAGGATATATATTCACAATATGTACGATTCGATTGCACAACCATGACTCTAGCTCGACAACCCTGCAAGGTTCATTATCTGCATCCAATTCCCATGCCTATGCGTTTGCTTGCCGTGACACATAAATGCTACGGGGTAGGGCATGACATTTGTTTCTTATATTTTTTGGAGGACCACAATGCCAACTCTCCACCATACTTTTGTATGGCACTTCTGCATGACGTGCACTGTATTATTATCATTTTCATTTTGTGCCTTTTGTTGTATAGGGAACGATATGGGACATAACTTGCTTCTTTCCAATGCTCATCAAGTCCCAATCTGAGCTATTATTGGTGCTTTTCAATTGGTTTTACTCATTTCCTCGTGTTCCATAACAAAACCGAGGCAACTTAGTCACAACCGACTAACCGAGTAATCAGCTGCGCTCCAAAATCTATCAGATTATGTACGACAAAGGCCCACCAAGCAAGACCCCCACCATTGCATGCGATCGCAGTTGACGCCCGCCATTGCATGCGAATGCAATTTCTTTCGATAGGTTTGGGTAAACCATTGCACGCCCGAAACACCTCATACTTGCCTGCTTGGATTGGGGTTTTCGAGGAGAGAGAGAGAGAGAGAGAGAGAGAGAGAGAGAGAGAGAGAGAGAGAGAGAGAGAGAGAGAGAGAGAGAGCCTTCACTATGCACCCACTCAGATTGCACAAAACAAAAACTTCGCTGAGTTGTAAAGGAAACGACGGAGGCAATGAGTGTCATTGCAGGTGCTGGAGACATCGTGTGAACCTACCCTTACATGAGCGTTTTCCTTTCGATCCTATTTGAGCATGCGCGTGTGATATAGTGATCACTGATGAGGCATGCGGAGCCTCGTCACTAAATGACACCTCCCTAGGGAGGTGGGATCAATGGCCCACAGTAGGCGTGTCGAGGCGGGTGGAATCCCAGCCGTTCGATCGACATTTGAACTAGGTGTGAACTAAGAGTGAACTTGGAGATATGTGCACCACACCAAATTTGGTGTGAACTCGACGTGAACACGGTGTGAACTGGGGAGGGCGTGCACACCACACCAAATTTGGTGTGAACTAGGTGTAAACTTGTCCGCGACGCCGTGATCTGTAAACTTATCCCACACACAACTTCCAATCAGTGCGCATTAGCCTAGTGGTTAGAGTCAAACCCATGGGGGACAGAGGGTACTGGATTCAAATCATGATTCCGAGAATAGTGAGAATCTTTTGCATGCCGCAAGCAATCCAACGGTCATGATCAACCGAGCCATTGATCCCACCTCCCAAATGGAAGTGTCAATCAGTAAGGAGGCATGAGGAGGGTGGGGTCACTGGCCATTGTCCCAGGCTGTCACGTCGTGTGACATGTAGGGGATGAGACTCGAGTGCCAGCACACAGGCTATCCAAGCGGAGGCTATATATAGGCTCACCAGTTGTATTTTGCCCGCAGAACTCATGACAACAAGCACTGAGCAGCTCTCGAGATGGGGACCCTGCAATGCATTGTTACAGGTCTGAGGACGAAGGAAGATGCAGCGAAGGTGCCTGCAGGGCCAGTGCAGGCTGCGAGTCTACTCGGGTCGTGTCTAGACCAGGGAAGATGCACGGAAGGTGCCTGCTGCTCTAGTCGCGTCGTGACTGGACCAGTTGCCTGCCTGTTACTTGCCACGAACCATCCTATCACTTGCTATATATACAGCCCTCAGACTACCTACCTTCCTCCCCCCCCCCCCCCCCCCCCAAACAAAAAACACCCACGTTCAGTCTTCTCTTTTGCAGCTCCTCCACGCAACTAATTCCTCTGCATCGACGACCACCGCCAGTGGCGATCTGCAGAAGCAGCCCGCCTTAATGAGCCCCAGCCAAATCAGAGAGCGCTTCGAGGCCAGTGTCACCCGTGCCAAGAGTGGCGCCCTCTTGGTCGCCGCCCTTCACCTTCTCTCTCGCTTCTTTGGCTGCTGCGCTCTCACCTGGGCCACCGTCGTGCTCCTGGGCGGCTTCTCCACTTCCCTTCGTAGTCTCGATTTCTTCCTCGTGAGTGCTCTCCTGCTCCTCGAAGGCGCGCGCCTCTTCATTGTCCAAGTCTTCAGCAAGATCTTGTCAAAAACTTTGTTTCGTGAGAGCCATCGTCCCGAAGAGTTCCTTTTCAAGGATACACAGTACGACAAAGCCAATTGCCTAGACATCCTTGGCCAAGCCATCAGCTTCATCTTCGTCTCTGTGAACCTCGTCATCACCGTCGGCCGATTCAGCCTTACTGGTGGCTATGCCCTCTCTGGTGATGATTCTAGCAAGAACTGGAATACTGTGTATGCGCTCTACATCTTCTATGTGCTTGTCATGGTAAACTCTTCCCTCGCCATCTTATCTGCCCTCATTCGCCCTTCCCTCCGCAGGAGATGCGATTGTCAGCCCTCTGACAAAACTTCCATCCAGCAAAATTGTTTACTGAGCTTCCATGACGAAGTCTACAAAACAGCATTGGGCATGGGCTTTCCCGAGGCAGATCAGCTTGACATTCTTGAGTTTGCATACACAAAGCTCTCGAGCGACTTCAAGCGCAACATTCGGCCTCCATTGATCAAAGCGCAGAACAAGGATCTAATTTGCTATCTCTATCATAATCAGCAAGGGATAGCACTCACTTGTGAGTATCTCAAAGGGGCAGATGTGTGGAACATGCTAGTGGCTGCGAATTTACCTGGGTTTTGGGCAGAGGAGCAGAGGATTGAGCATCAAATTGCCCTGTTTTGGGCACTACGAAAGAGGATGTATGGGGCCGGAAAGGATGCCGAATCTGCACTGAATAGCATAGAGTGCCTCGCCCAGACATGGTCTGCCATGCCCATGTCCAAGCCCTACCCTTTTCTCATCAATCACCCTGCCTCGACCATCAATATCGTTGACACACTGGTGCAATTGCTTCTGGAGCCCATTCGACCAACCCTCCTCTTTCAGCTTCGGGCCTTTGAGGCTTGCTGCCAAAACACACAAGTTCTTCAGCATCTGTATGGAGGACGGAGCCCTCAAGAAGCACAAGAGTTGTGCCAGCAGCTCCAGGCCACGATCGCGGGTGGGCAACATGAAATCGCAGAGGTAATGCTGCCAGAGATGTGCCGCAAGTTGTTCAAATATGTGAGCGAGAAGGGGATATGGATGACGACAAAAATCTACGCAGGAAATGCATTGCTTTCTCTGCTATGCTATGGGATGGGTGAGTTAGGGGAGGACGTGATAAAAACCTTGCAAGGTCCAGTGGAAGAATTCATAGACCCAGCAAGGGCACGCGGAGAGGAGGGCAAGCTGCCCTACTTCTGGTTCAATGATATGATTGTGGTGGAGAAGATAAGGAGGAAATTGCAACTGCCGAGGTATTTATGGTGGGAAGGGGTTCGGATTAGGAGTCCTGATGGTGCGGAGCTCTCTCTTGAGAGAGCCTTAGCTTTACTTCAAGATTTGTGACTCAGTGAATGTGCATTCTCAACATCTGGGGTATGAAGCACAGGTCAGATGGTCTCTATTTCCGGCATTCGACCTTGAGAGACCCAAGGGTATTGCAAGCTTGGGACGGTCTCTATGCTTGGGATTCGAACTTGAGATGTGGCTTGGAGCTTGAGTTGTCGGATTCAAACATGAGATGCTACTGGGAATTGAACAATCTGGTACACTACTTGCCTTGAAACTATAATCTTGCACACACAAAAGCTGGTGTACTGCAACCACTTATAATGTACACTGAAAACAACCTGAGATGCTACGGGGAATTGAGCACAAGTCACTCACCTGGAGCGCCAATCTGGTACACTACTTGCCTTGAAACTAAAATCTTGCACACACAAAAGCTGGTGTACTGCAACCACTTATAATGTACACTCAAAACAATGTAAAATGTTTGTCAATATTATAACTAGTGAATATGTTTTTTGGCAAGGTTGGTGAAGGTTTAAGTTTCTGGATTTCTAAAACATGCTTTAGTGAAGAATGGAGATAATTAAGTACACATTTGAGTACGTACAATTTTTGGTACTATCTTGGCATGCATATTGGCCTTCTTAAAGAAGCTTTAGTCTATTCATCTATTTGTGTGCTGTACACCCACTATTGGGCACTGACAACGTTAGTGGGGATGTTGTAGTATTTAATCAATACTATGCATGATGGAGCTGATGGTTACATTGTCTTGTGGGTGACTACCATGAGTCTATACCATGTACATTCCTGTGAGGGTGAATCTGGATTCATTTAGCTGTATATATGTCTAGGTGTTTATCTATCTGTCTATGGATCTCCTGTATACTTAAGCTTGACTAAGCCATGTTCATTACATACTTATATATCATTCATACGAGGGTTTTAAATTTAGTTCTCATAGGTCTTTATGGGCTTTTGCATACATTGGTAGATTAATTAATTCATTTCATCTCTCTCTCTCTCTCTCTCTCTCTCTCTCTCTCTAAATTGTTGTTATATCTGTTGATGGACAATCATAGACTTAATAGAATATGCGTGACACTTCCTTGTGAAGCGAGCCCTCCTAGAGTGCTATCACATCTTCCACCGTTTTTGATACTTATGGACTTACCTTTGCATGTGAAGCCTTGAAATCTTCTTTGTTTCTTATTTTGTGGAAGGGTCCTTCCATTTCAGAGCTTCACTAGAAGACCGACGTGAGTCTTCACCTTGTTCATGCAGAAGGCCAACATGAGTCTTCGCCTTGTTCATGTGGAGCTTTGAAATCTTCTTTGGTTCATAATTTGTAATGGGTCCCCTCACATAAGTGCCTCGTAAGACGTCTTGCTTTTTATGTTTTCCTGTTTTAGGATGGCAATGCGACACTTCATCTTGTTTCATTTTGCTATTTCTAGAAATTTACTAAGGTGGATATGTTTTCTTTTGCAAAATTGGGGGAGCTTGAAATTTGTTGATATGGGTCTTGATTTAGCAATCAAATTACCTCAAGTCTAATTTCGGATTTTGTCAGGTTACTTGACATTAAGCTACATATGAGAAACAAGCACCATTGAGTCTATCAAATGGCCTGTTTTCTGCTTTTTAAGTCTCTTTGTTTTATCACAACAAGCGATTAGTTTCTATTGCATACAGTTGGCAGCAAGTTGTCAGTTGACATATTTTACGATTGTATGCATCAAAACATGTGGAAAGCCCATAGTGAAAATATAATATGAACGCTGAGAAATCAAAATCGAAATGAAAATTTCTGAAAGCCAAAAAGTAGGGATCATTGTTCACAAAATGAAATGTGGTAATTTTTACTGCCACATCTGTCCTTCACATTGCAATTAATAAAACAGGTAATTAAGTAGCATTCCCTATTTAGGCTTTTGGCTAAGGGGTATTTTGAAGGGGAGAGAGGGGGGTTGGAGTATTACCCTACTTCAGCTGTCTTGAAGAAGACCTGTTAATTGTTGAAGATCTGTTACTCAGAATTTACCTGTCTCTCGTGGACACCCGCCTTTCTGTAGGGAATTTTGCACATGGGATTGCCAAGGATATGCAGCCGAGTTTTAAAGCTTTTGAAAACTTCGATATAATAATGCGTGCACACATAAATCCAAAAATGTCAAAATTTACTAGAAGAAATTTGTGTAAAGTTTGGAGATGGAACATGTATTCTGGCGATGGTTGGTGGATTACTAGTTGATCATTTTGGTCTTGATAATTGGCAAAATTTTCAATATTATTATGTTTGAAGGTGTTTCCAATGAGCTGAGTTCCAAAGCAGCATTCATCACCCTATCCTCCAAGGCAGCCTAGCAAGTCTTAACAGCCCCTTGTTATGACTTCCACATTGACAAATCTTTTTCTAATGCACTAGGCCTTTGGTTGCACAGCGAAATAATGTCTCTTTAGAGACCCTTGGTTGACAGCCAATTCTAAGGACTTACGAAAATTGGGTGTTCAGAAGACGTGGAGCATACACCCCTCTCTCTCTCTCTCTCTCTCTCTCTCTCTCTCTCTCTCTCTCTCTCACACACACACACACACACACACACACACACACACACACACACACTTTGGTTGCAAGTATGAGGAAACATGATGCAAGCGCAAAGGGAGAGGCTACCACCATGATCGAGAGAGAAGCCATTTCCAAAGTAGGAATCATCCATGAGGTCTTCCCTGGCATAGATACATCCAAATTGTAGAGGTGGGATTCTTGCCATGGAGTAGTACGTAGGAAAATACTGTGCTGGCATCACATGCGAAAGGATACTCAAATCTAGAGGAACATGTCCAAAAGAAGTGTGTGATGTATGAAGAATAGGCATGGGTCCCTCTTGCAAACAACCTATCAAGTAGCCGAACAAGGCAATTTCAGGAAAAGGGAGTGCATAGATCATTGATGGGAAAGTGGTAGGCACACCGATCTGCATCCACAAGCTATATCACAAGAAGTTTTGGACAAGTTTCTCACAATAATTCCCACATTGTGACTTACTTCAACATCATGAACTTTTGTGAGCGATGCACCACATACCTAGCTAGGTAAAATTGGGGGCAAGGGACCGCCGGCCCGGGGTGCCTTGCCCCCGGGCCCCAATCGTACCTAGCTAGGTATGCGGTGCCTCTCTCACATAAGCACACGATGTTATGCATCGTATGAAGAACACTAGAAAAGACTTTCTTTTCTTACATAGAAAGTTTCTAAATCTTCTTGTGAAGACGAGTGCATGTAGTAGACACCGTTGCCCTCATCATCACGAGGGCAAGGAAGCCATATGTACAAGATCTGCAACTCCTTGAGAGATTCATCCATTATGCAAGACTCTAAATTTAGAAACCTCACTTCTCAAGTTGAAAATGTAAGGCTAGAATGCAATTTCAAAATCATGTCGGAAAAGCACCATACTTATGTAAATTGGGGGTAAAGACCTGTACAGTAAGAAGGAAATCCGAGAGAGACTAACATAAGTAAACCCTATCGGACACTGATGGAGTGTAGGCTTGATGTTGTCAACACCAAAAAATGCGGAAAAAGGAGGCATGAAAATAGAGATTTTAGCAATTTATGCAGAGGAAGACAGCATGCACCATGAACCAGCTGAAAGTCAACAAAAAAAAAAAGGCCACAACTTGCAATAGGAGACCTCGAAATCTAATCAGCAGCACAACCAGCAAGGCCTTGGTTGAAATATATCCCATCTGCAGTAAAAGGTGTCTGAGAGGAGAAAGCGCAAGGAAAGGTTGCCAAGCAAGAATAGGTCCACACATAATCTTCCACAAGCTGAGAGAGAAGAAGACGTGTGAGAGAGAAGGAAATGAAGGAAGGTAAAGAAGAAGTAGAGAGATTAAAGGGGGGAAAATAAAACATACCGTCCAAGAATTGGAATGGTGCTCGGGGTAAAATTCTCTTGTATTTACCCTCCCTTTCTGCTGAAAGGTAGTGCCAACAAATCAAATTCAAACAAATGTCAATAGAGATGGAAACTTTCTCAAGAGCTTCTCGAAGGATATCGATAGCAAATCTAGCAAGTACAGGCCTAATTCTTTATATCATGTCCAAGTGTGCAGCGAAGGAAGAGAGGAAAGAGGCAATGCCACATAAGACAGCAAAGAGAAGAGAGATATATTGAACGGGGATTTTCATTTTGCGAGCTTCTAATTTCTTGCTTTTGTAAATAGTTTGATTTTTTCAAGGTTTCATAATTAAACATGGCATAGTCTCAGCTTGTTTAAGACAAAACATGCACACAAACTATATACGTGAAGTGAAATTTTAGCAGAAGACAAAGCAAAATCATTTTAAATCCAAAACAAGATAAAACTCTGTATCACACACCAACCAAGCGCACACATGGTATGCTCTCTTAAGAAGAAACGAAACAAGTACATGCATGCAATCTCCTACTAAATTTTTCCTAGAGTTTCTTTTGTACAAACTTAGCTTTTTAAACAAGATTTACCATCCCCCCTTTTTGGAGCATCCACGTGGATTTACGACAAAGATATCATAGCAAAGAATAAACCAACATAATCACATGCCAAGTACCTTTAAAAAAGTCACACACACATTGGTCTCATAATAACTCCCAAACCAACATAAACACATGTCAGATACTAACATCTCATAATAACACTATGACACCTCTCATAGAGTACAACATTTAGCTCTAAACACATGCGTTGGTTCTTCTCAAACCACCACACTCCTCAAACACATCCAAGACATAGTTGCAGCACTCTATGAACGTAGCCAACCACCACCTAACCATGTCACTAATTAAAAAAAAAAACATCATGTAAAAATATTGCGACAAACTTTATAAGAAAATCATACAAAACAATTTAAAACAACATCATACAACACTATTGACCGATAGAAAAGATCACTCTTCTCTGCATTGCCTCTTAACAATGATACCATCAGTTTCTTTGGAAAAGACACAATCATCTAGCATGTAGCTAACACAACGCAAGAAACAACCTCTTTGGAATCTTCTCTTCACTTTCTCCATTAGAGTGAGGCACATTGTAACTTCGGAGCGGGTTTTTTTAAAAACTTTTTCAGGGAGGGCTACCAGTGCACCACTATTGCCACCCTCATTGGCCACCAAAGCCACCCACTCGTCTCCTCCATTCTCTCCTTCTCCACCACCTCCTTGGCCACCACTATTGCCACCCTCTTTGGCTACCAAAGTAAATTGTCTTCTCCTCCACCCTCTCCTCCTTCACCACCTCCACCTATCCCCTCTCGTCCTCCCCTCTCTTGCTCTTTCCCCACCTCCTCACCTCTTTCTCACTAACTTCTCTCTCTCTCTCTCTCTCTCTCTCTCTCTCTCTCTCTCTCTCTCATCATACCCACTCTTGATTTCACTCACTCCCTCGATCTCACTGCCACGTCCTCTGCCCATTATGTACCTTTGTTGCTCTCTCCCTCCCTTGGTCTCCACTACTTTTGTCCTCTCTCTCACTTGTTCCCTCTCGTCCCCTCCCTCCCTCCCTCCCGCCCGTACGTAATTCTCTCTCTCTCTCTCTCTCTCTCTCTCTCTCTCAAGTGAATGAAGCTTTTCTACAATGCCAATGTATTACGGTTTGGGAGGAATCCATTGGGTCACGCTTCATACATTACACCACTCATATTGTCGCCAACTACAAAACTTGTTCTTCGCTAAAAGTGAAAATCGTACCTACCCTTATATGCTTGAACTTATCCTTTTGTCACCTATATGCACTTTCAAAGTCATTCAACTTAGCTCCTACTCCCTTCGATACAAGGTAAGGTGTTGGGGCAATGGAAAAGAGTCGAATTGATTGTGCACACTATACTCACTCCAAGTTCGAGAGTTCAAGTACCACACACTACTAGAGTACTTAGCTTTGTTCGGTCACATCCGAACTTGCTTCCCTCACATTTTTAGCCATGACCTACACATTTTTTGTCAGCTATATGCACTTTCAAAGTCATTCAACTTAGCTCCCACTCCCTTCGATACAAGGTAAGGTGTTGGGGCAATGGAAAAGAGTCGAATTGATTGTGCACACTATACTCACTCCAAGTTCGAGAGTTCAAGTACCACACACTACTAGAGTACTTAGCTTTCGGTCACATCTGAACTTGCTTCCCTCACATTTTTAGCCATGACCTACACATTTTTTTCTCCCAGCCAGAGTGTACGCTCTCCATTGCAACTCTCATCACCACCATTTTGGAGCAGCTAGAATCACTCATCATCAGCCACACACATACTACATCACATGTAACTTTGGTCCCACAGGTCATATTTGAACTCCGAGGATGACAATAATAATAATAATAATACATTATATATATATATATATATATCAATGATTTGTGCACATCCTCTATTCTTTTTCTCATTCTTCATGTCCTCTGCCTTTCACTCTCCGTCTCCCTCTCCCTGTCACTACATCTCTTTCACACTAACTTCTCCCCCCCCCCCCCCCCCAACGTACCCACCCTTGATTTCCCTCATTCCTTCGATCTCACCACCATGTCCTCTGCCCCTTATGTACCTCTACTGCTCTCTCCCTCCCTTTGTCTCCACGTGTCTTTTTTAACTTCATTCTCTCCTCTCTCTCACCGATTCCCTCCCTCCCTTGTGTGATCCTCTCTCTCTCTCTCTCTCTCTCTCTCTCTCTCTCATTTTCTATCTCAATCCCTCTATTTCTATACCTCTCCTACACTCTAAACATGTCCACACACACACACACACACACACACACACACACACACACACACACACACACACACACACACACAAGATTACATGAGTCCTTTCTCATGCTTCACCACTTAATTTGGATAGAAAAAGCCTGGCTGTTTTTTTTTTTTAAAAACCCCTTCCTTTCATCACCTTTACATATCCAGTAAACCATCCATTACATGATCGCACAAACAACTGTCACAATAATTACAGGTGTTTGAACGCTTGGCCAAAGGTAAGATACGGTTAGTCAAGACTACACCAAGCTCCATGGTGCATGGTGTGATGTTTAAGTATCCTCGGAGTGGCTGTCCATAACTACGATACAAAAAAATCTTTTGTGGTGGAAGAAACTGCGCTAGCAGATATAACCTTTCTGAAAAACCTCGCTTCATTGAATGTTCTACATAATAGTATTGTGCCCCTATGCCCATAGCTTCAGCTACCATCGCCAGACGGATATTGTTCCTAAAATGCTCTCGACCCCAAAGAGTCACCCACGTCACTCTGTCCTGATATGTCCACCACTTCGTCTGAGTAACAGATGTTCCTAGTTGCAGAAATAAATGACGTTCATAACGGAGTAGTGTGGTCTCTTAGTAGTCTCACTTGACTGTTGAAGATGTGCAATAGATATAGCTAAAACCTGATCTCCATTATACGTCATTGCATATAAATATGTATGACACACCTGATGACAAAGTTAGATGTTGGCTGTAAACTCTCAGATAGTTACTCAAGACAGATACTGTGCACTGGTTTGATAAAAAATGCCCATCTTTTATAGACCTACATTGATACCTGAACCCAATGGGTATGGGTTCGAAATTCCCAAACTAATTGACTTCTTTTATCTCACCTCGTAGGCATTTGCGTATGTCTACTCTCGAAATTTGTCCAAGTGGATTGGTTTTTGACCATAGTCTCTTGTGAGCTTTCTGTTTTATGGATTAGTGATTGTTTATATCCACCTAGTGCTGGGAGCAATTGTTCGTATGTGGACCGAATATTGACCCTTCGAAAGCAGGAAAAATTACCTTACTATCTACTGCCATTTTTTATTAAGCACATGTGGCTCATAATATGGGGTTTTTCTTGATATTTCTTTGATTTTTTTTTTTAATCTTCTTTTTTACATAGGCTTAAATGGTCTTTTGTTCACCCTAATACTTTTATTAGGTTGCGTCTGATTACTCCTCTGCAATGATTTCTCTGTTAGTGCTTGTCGCACACTTTCTTCTACATAGTAGGAGAGTGTTAGCAAGCTAGTGCTGGAGCATTTTGATCTCAGCGCTGGCATCTCGTACCCGGATCTCGTGCTGTTTATAATCCCGGGAAAGGGGGTCTTGAAGGCCGACCTCGATGGCGGTGATACCTGGCCGATTTCGGGGCCCTTCTGTTAAGGAGTGGCATCATCACCTATAAAAACCTTAGAAGGTGAGTACCTATGCTCACCTGGCATCGTGTTCTGTAACTACTGTTGTGCATTCAATTATGATTTGTTGTGGTGACTTCATCATGCCAAAAAAAACTGAGAAAGCTGTGATGGAATCATCTTCATCAAGTCTACAGGTTATCTAGATTTGCTGGTCACTTGAAGATTTTTAAAAAAAATTGTGATCTGGACTGCTTTTGCTAAATTGTAAAAGGTGCTGCAAATAGAAGAATGACAGTATTTTAAACGATGCTTAATTGAATGTTTTTCAATTAAATCTATGGCATGAAAAGTGGGTTTGACTAGTATACTTGATGAAATTGGGGTAGTTTGACTGTGGCTCGAGACTACAATGTGGTGTCTATGAGCTTGAGACTAAAATGTGGTGTCTATGGTTGATTACTATGGTACAACAAGGTTGGATAAAATTTGCTGAGGTTGTTGATGCAGTTCTTATCCGTATAAAGTGAAGTTTCTATTAAGATTCTTGAAACTTGAAAGCTTTTTTGCAGACATGTTTTTTACGCTATTACTTACAGGACGTAACTTATGATGCCAAATGCATATTGCTTTGATGGGATGGGTCACCAACTGTAGGAAGTCCTAAGCATGGCTATTTCGAATTTGACCTTTACCTACTCTCTTCGATCTGTACATGGGAGTATGGGTGCATACCTGCATGATGTTATATGGAAAAATATATAATGGTTTCTCTAGCTTACTATGTAAACTTTGATTGAAATACTGATGGTAAATTTACTACTCATTTTTATGCGTAAAGGTCCTTTTTACTAAGCCTAGGAATGTCTCGGTGTGTGTTTTTGGCTGGTTTACTGTTCCTGGGAATTAGACCTTCCTTGTTGGTCTTACTGAGATTGACTCAGATCTTACTTAATATGGGTTACTCATAAAAAAGAGTTGGCATGGTTCTGTTCTTTCTGGCGCGTACGGGCTTGGATATTATGAAGCCTGACATTATGACCTGGCCTACTGGTTGGCTTCATCTCCTAGTCTACTAGGTTAGTATAGTTTCGGCTATCTTGAAGCTTTAAAAACAATATAAGCTGGAAGGTTTGGCTAAAAAGAAGATGCTTAAATTTGATAAATTGTTTAAACGTTGGTTAATTAGACAAAAATTTTAAAATAACTCTATAGGTCTTGGAATGATTCTAGCAGGTTTACTTGAAGAAATTAAGGAACTTTTTTCTGATGTTGAGAGTTGCCAAATCTTGAAACTATTTCACCATTTGGTTAATGTGGGACAACCAGATATGGGAAAATTAGTTTTAATTTTTATGAGCATGGGGTGTTGATTAAAAGAAATTTTTAATGGGGTGTTGATTAAAAGAAAAAATTAGAATTATGTTTTTCATGCTGATGTTAATGGCCAGATGGATCACCTCTCAACGTGTGTATTATGTTGATACTGATGCATCTTGCCTTTAAATGGGTTGGGTCACCAACCTTAAAAAATCCTAAACATGGCTAGTTCTAAAAACTTACCTTCACTTACTTTATCAGTGCATAGGGGAGTGACTCCATACATGCATGAGGATGTGTGGAAGAGTATGGAAATTATATCTCCAGCATAATGTGTAGACTTTGATGAACTACCGACGATATATTTCGTACTCGCTAATATGTGCTGGTCCTTTTACTAAGCCTGTGTTGGTCTTTGTCACCTGGTTTTGGTTGATTGCTTATCCCGTGTTTTGTAGACCTTCCCGACTGGTTTGACTGAGATTGTACCATACTTGGTGAATAAAACATTGGTTGTGGGTCACTCTGGGAAAGAGTGGTTGCTGGTCTTTGGTTTTTCTAGCTAGTACTGGCTAGGCTAATAAAAAGGATTCTTATTATGACTTTGTTTTTTTTTTTAAAACAAACAACAAATTACATATAGAAGAACTGTTTGTTTTTTCATTGTGACATGGATAACAACTGGGATGCCCAACATCACCTGTGCACAGTCACGTGCTAACGAATTGTTTTCTTGTGTCTATGGATGCACGTGAGGGCTACCTTCTTTGATAAAAACATTCTGTTCTATGTGGTAGATGACTGGTGGCAGTTCACTTACCTTGAAGCAACATCACTCAAGAATTTGGGATGACTGTTTCCCATGTTTTACTTTGTTATCTTCACTACCTTGTACAAAATTTATTTTCAACTGCAAATAAATTATTGTACAAATCCATTGTACTTTCCTAGAATTATTGGTATGTGAACTGATAGTGTTCATTTGCGTGTGTGTGTGTGTGTATATATATATATATATATATATAAATCTGCTACACTCTCTCTCTCTCTCTCTCTCTCTCTCTCTCTCCATCTCCTTGCTTAATTGCATCCTTCTCCCACAACCCTACTCATTGTTTCTCCCTCCATTTCTTTCTCTAGAAAGATCCCACTCCCATGATGTCTTCCTCCCTCTCTCTCTAGCTAGTCATGGACATACAAAGAAAGGGGGGGGGGGGGGGGGAGAGAGAGAGAGAGAGAGAGAGAGAGAGAGAGAGAGAGAGAGAGAGAGTATAGTAGAGACGATATATATATATGTACACACACATAATATATATATATATATATATATATACACACACACACACACACACACACACACACACACACACACACACACACACACACACACACACACACACACACACACATACATACATACATACATAGATATATGGATATATATACATGTGTGTGTGTGTGTGTGTGCCACTTCCCCACTAGTGATATTGCTAATGGGAAAATCCGTTGAAGAAAGAGCCGTCAGGGACGGGGTGATGAGGGGAATATAAGGTGGGAGGAGGCAAATTGCAAAAGAGATATTGCGTGTGTGTTGTGTGTGTGTGTGTGTGTGTGTGTGTGTGTGTGAGAGAGAGAGAGAGAGAGAGAGAGAGAGAGAGAGAAGCAATTGAAGGTGCAAATGTATACTTTGCCAAAAATATTTTTCCTAATTGAAAAAAAAAAACAGGCATGTTTAAAACTCTCAAGCATTTGTCAATAATTACACTAAAACTTGTGAAATTTTGTTGATTTTCTACAAGGAAACCTTGGAATCTACCCAAATTTTGTAGTTTTAACCGATTAAATATACATCAAACTTTGGTTTTCTACAAACATTGTGTGTGTGTGTGTGTGTGTGTGTGTGTGTGTTTGAGAAAAATCATTTTTTCAACCGTAGAAGTTCCCCCTTCACGAGTTTTACAAAGGAAATTTGACAAAATTGAGCTACTTTTTTTAAATTTTACATTGTTTTGAGAGATTTAGGAGCGGCATTTTCTCCCTTTTTTCTTACCCTCAACGTGCATTTTCAATATTTAAAGTGGCACAATTGTAAGTCGAGACACATATTTCCCAAACACTGGCATGTGTGTGTGTGTGTGTGAGAGAGAGAGAGAGAGAGAGGGAGAGAGAGAGGAAAGTATATGCACACTTTCCTTTCAACATTAAGGAACATGGGTTCTTGGCGTGTATAAGGACATAACGTTGTGATGAAAAAATGGTGTAATTTTTCGATCGTTGATGTAAAGGTTGCCAATGGTGGACACATGTCCTCTTTGTTGAAAAGAAAGGTTTTATAAAGCTTATATCTTTTTTTTTATAATGTAAACGAGTTTTCCATCATTGTATTTTGGTCCATTCTTTGAATGCTCACTTGACTTCTTTGTTTTCTTCTTGAAGAAAAGTTGAAAAAATATTACTTCTTTTTATAATGTAGATGGTCTTTCCCTCATTGTAACTTGGTCCTTGATTTAATGCTCACTTTACTTTTTCGCTTTCTACAAGAAACCCCTTAGTGTTGTGTTGGGTTAGGGAGACTTTCATTGTTTTCAGTGCATGATGGAGATTTATCTTTCATTTCACATTTGACATGTCTTTACTTTTCTTGCATCCTATTGTGCTTCACCTTGCATAATTTTAATAAATTTTACATACACGCATACACAAATATGTTTTTTTTTGCATTCTATTGTTTGAAGCTTCACCTTGCATAATTCTAATAAATTCTATACACACATACATATAGTAATTAGTTCTTTTTATTTCACCTTTCATTTCACAACTTCACATGGCTTTACATTTCTTGCATTTTATAGCTTGATTCCAGTCAGTGTTAACGTTCAAGAACGTCTCTTTTATTAAGCGATTGTTGATCAAGTTTCCTCCTCACAAAGAAGAAAACCGAAAATACTAGCAAATTTTTTTAGATTTGTAAAATTTTTGGACGACTTTTTTACATGTCATCGATTTTTCTTCCGTTTACCGTGGTTTGCAGCTAAGTAGTCTCACTTTTCAAACGGCTCAAGACTAAGCTAAGGCAATCTTTTCCCAAACATTGATACCAGTTTAATTCAACCTAACAATTTTATGACTTTCTTATTGTTTTTGAAAGCCGTCGTGACTCTTTCACTTGTTTTTATATCTTTGTCTAATTTGTAAATGAGTCCTTTAATTTAAGGATCTAATGATTTCCTTTTCAACCTTTTGATTTAAAACATACTTTTTTATTATAAATTTGTATTTCATTTATACATAACTTATAACTTAAAATTGTAAATTGTCCTTATATGAAAGAATTGTTTCGCCAGTATTTTTTTTTAAAATATGCAAATGTCACATTGTTACTTTAGTGCAACGTGTGTTGTTATTAGAGATTAGGCTTAGACATTCCTAGTATTGATAAAATGCATTTCAAAGGAAAAATTCTTATATACATGTCATAAGTAACACTTGATCAAGAGAATGTTGCAAGAAAAAAATGATATTAGTTAGTGTAATTTTTATGAATTATTATCATTATTAATTTAAATTTTCATACAATTACTTAGACCCGTCATTCCTTTGAAATGTTTCTATAATCCAATGATCTATGCCATTTGATCATACTTTGATGTCATTTAAATCTTGATATTAACTCTAAAATCTAGCCTATATTGGAATAATCACATTGATTTAATATAGCAACAAACTAAAGTTTCAATGTCCCCACATTTGGTCGAAAAGTAACTTCTCCATGTTTGCCAAAAAAAAATTGTGTTTCTCAAGAGACCGCTTCGATGGTGTGTTCGTACTTTGTTACCCAAATCTACCAAAAACCCTCAAACCACAAGCTCTGCACAAGTTGAAATTGCATCTTCAGCTCAGAATTTATGCACCTAACTTCGAGCACCTGCCGTGCTTCCAAACATGCATCAAACTCTCACACTATGCGAAAACAAAAAACCTGCAATTTCTGTATACAGTCAATCTGAGCTAAATATCAGCAAAACGGTGAGGAATTTGCAAAAAATTTCTTCTGCAAAGTTGTAGATCACATCGAAACGGATAGGCGTGCAGAACAAAATTCTCATATCTGCATTTTGCAAGGAGAAAAACGAATCTGAAAACAATGTTGTTGCGCACACAGTTTTTAGGGTAGCACCTTCACTTACACACAATCTTCAACACTCCTTTCTGAGCTTCCACAAGAGCATACAACACTCTCAACTGAGCTCACAAGCTCTCAATGCATTCTCATAAAGCTTCCAAGCTTTCTTAATCTCTCCACCGTCGAGAGCGAGCGAGCTATCGCCTCGAAGCTCTCGAAGTCGTCGTGCTCTCCGCGATCACCATGGCTCTGATACCAATTGTGAGTGCGCGGATGCGGTGCGCGTACGCAGAGAGTGCGAAGGGGAGAGAGAGAGGGAGAGCACGACACCGGATGTCGAGTGGAGCTCCCAAATCTCACTGTGTGAGCACCATGTGAGAATGTGAGTGAGAGCTCCTTATTCTTTGTATGTATAAAGAATAAGGAGATAAATGTGGGCAGTCGGACACTGGCCGGCGGGCACGGGCAAAGCACGGTGAGGCACACCGCCTTTACCTAACATTCAAAGACCATTGGCATCAAACATAGCCCTGTCAAGTATCCTTCATAGCTGGTCATCTTTCCACCTCGCTTGAGTGCAACTTTAACATAGTCGTCCTCTAATGTAGGCTTCACATCGAAGGTGAAAGCTTCGGCTCACCGATCCGTAGCACCACGCCACTTGGAGAGAACCTCCTGCAAATCCCTGGACAAGAATTCACTACTTCGATCCTCTAGGCTAGGTACAATGATGTAGGAACCAGGCAAATTATAATGGCATTTATAAAGACTATTGTCAATCAATAGCACATTTCTCGTACCGTATCGCCGAAGCAGCTTTAGAAAATTCTGCAAATTTTTGAAAAAGACTAGTTTTCCACTTACCATTTTGAATGTGGCTACATCACATAGTTGTTGTCCAACCCATCCATTGAAGTAGTCACAAAGCCCCCCAAAAGATGCCTTGATTATTATGTTCACTCTTTCCAGCATTGTTGAACTCTAGATGTAAATATTTTTCCAACCCACAACCCAAGCTAAGAATTGTTTTGCATCCTTGGGAATGTAGAGGTACGTTTAGAACAACAATTCCCACTTTTTGGGCATGCACAAATCATACACATAGCAAAAGTACTTCAAAGCCTCAATCAAACATGTCCCCTCGTTTTGTTGATGAGGTCGAACCCAACAGTTTCAAGATCGGGTGGCTGTGCATCCGGGTTATCAGGATCTTCAATCCATGAAGTACAAAGGACATCGTTAAGATCAAACGCTAATCTTGGTCATAAGGGGATATCAAATGGTAGCGATGTGATGGTTTTTGGAATAAAGGGGAGTGGATCTCTTAAGATTATTATTTCTTTGACATGCGATTTGAGAGTCTCATTTTCTTTTAGTATCTCTATAAAAGACATGGGTTTTACCTTGAAAAGGAATAGATTAAGCACCGTTTAACCAAAACAAGAGTGACAATTGAGAAACACAGAAATGGAGGCCAACATAAAATTGTCATTTCTATTCAAAAAGTAAAAATCAAAGATTCTGTCATTACAAGAGAGTGAAGAAACCAAGTGTCTTCATTGTCATAGTTTCTTGCAAACACAGGGGTGGGAAATAATACTGGGATGTTGGAGGGGAGTACTTTTTTTGGGGAACTTCTTTGTAGGAGGTGGTGATTTTGGAGCTTCCTCGCTTGTCTCTTTTCCATCTCCTCCGAAAACCAAAATCCAATCAACTTACACACTAATGAGCATGAACATGAGCTATAGAGATAAAACTATCAATGAGGTTTACCCTACAAACTTCCTCTATGTGCTTAGATGATTTTCCTGAACAAGCCATGAGTGAAAGAGGTCTCACCATTATTCTCTTCCTCAACCTATTAGATTGATGCTTTTAGTGGTTCATCTCTGATGCTCGTGTCTTTTTGAAATGTCTAGCTATACCATAAAGAGACACATCGATAAAAATCATTCAATGCATATAGGGAGCCAAATCCTATAGCCAAAACAACTTACCATCAACATGTTTCTTTTGCTTCTTTGACTTCTTCACCATATCACTAAGGAAGATGGGGGAAGCTGGATGTGCATCCCAATGAACCATGCGTTGCACCAATTCCACCCCTCTTGCACTACAAAATCTATCATTTAAACATCAACATTGTCCATTGGTTCAATTTCCTTTGGTTCTGGTTCACCTACTATCTCTTCAGAGGGCTCCACCTCAACAGCTGGGGTTTTGTCAATTCCACATGCGAGCCTTCCTCGCAAGCCAGAGTTTTGTCACTTGCCAAGGATGAGCCTTCCCTGCCACCTGTAGTTGATTGATCATCAAATAACATGTCTATGTCTATGATGTGGGTGTTCAGAGTTGCATCAACATTTAGCTTTGGCACCTCAACTGGTAATGTTTCCACATATGGCATATGACTAGAACCTGCAACTACACCACATAAGTTGTAGCTTGTGTAATGAAAAAAAATTTCTTGCATTGTCGACAAACTCTATTAATCTCGATAGACATGGAGAATATAAAACCAACCATTATGCACATGCATCGACTTTGCCGATTATGGAATACTCTTCTTACAGGAGGGGTTGGCACATTCTTTCTCTGATCTAGCCCATCCAACAAAATACAAAGCATGGTATGCATCACCACATGCTAGTGTATACACACACATACTACTTTGGAAGCCACAAAACCTAAACCACATGCAACACATGCTCTTGGAACAGTCACTTTGGACTGTTGGTGACTCCCATGCTCGCCAGTTATGGGACGTAGCAACATTGAGTCACCTCTCTTCACTTGATCTAGCAAGCTCTCACAAAACGTGACTTGAGTAGCACGTGTAGCTTCTGATGTTGCCAACTCAATTATTTCTTTCAGCACCACACTTTACAAGTAAATATTAGTCCATGTCAAAAATTACCAAGGATACACTCTAAGTACCTATGAGAGTACCAAGGACAAGTTCATAGTACCAATCTCACAAGAACTTTCCAAGCACATATGAAAGGTACTTTGCAACAAAAGCATATGTACTTTCCCATGGTACAAACATTTGCATGGTACTTAGCCAAAAAAAGACATGTACTTTCATAATGTACAAACAAATGCATGGTACTTTGGAAACAAGGCATATGTACTTTCAAAGTATCGAGCTATGAAAGGTACTTTGAAAGATAAATTTTGTCAATGTACCTATGATAGGTACAATAAATCTACCAAGTAATACAACTATATGTACAAAGTGCCTATGTGGGTACTCTTGGTTGTACCTTGAATTTGAACCACCATATAAAAAGTTATCGTATATTATTTAGCTTCACAAAGTACCTTCAATCCTAGTCTAATGGTAGTCTTTGTGATTTCCACCAGCATCACTAAGTTTTGTGAACCACTGGTCAATAAACTTACATTGGTACTTACAAAAAGTACCATGATCTACTCAATCACAGTCAAATGGTGGATTTTGAAAGTTCTACCTATTTGCTACCATTTATAATCTCTATGAAGCACCAAAAATGCCTCATTGATAACTAGAAAAAGTACCATAGTGTATATAATCATAATCGCATGGTGGAATTTGAGAGTTCTGTCTCATTTCTACCATCCCTAGGTTTTGTGAAGCACCCATACGGCTCCATTGGTACTTATATAAAGTACCATGGAATATTTAATCCTTATTAAATGGTGGAGTTTTTGTATTTCTATCTACTTTTTCTTGTTAAGTACCAAAAAGACTCCATTGAGACTTGTGGAAAGTACCATGTAAAACATAATCAGAGACAAGTGTTGAATATTGAGAGTTGTACTTGTTAGGTAATATCACAAAACTCTATGGACCAGTTAGAAAGTTCACATGGTACTTACATTGCACTTAAAAACCTAAATGCAAGGTTTAGTTTTAATACACAATGTATCAATCTTGATGCATACCTCTATACGATCAGCGTCGTCTCTAATCTTTGAGTTACTTGCATCATCCCTTAGAGATATCAATGCACTTGAGAAAGCAATGATCTTTGAATCAATTACCATCACCTCAATATCAGATGCACCACATACTCCTCCCTCCATGCTGTTTTTCAATGTTTGAAGCTCAATCAATTGCCCTTGAAAGACTGCTGCAGCTGAAGATGTTCCCTTTATCTTCCACATGCTCTGACTTTTCTCTTGTAGTTGCACTTAGGCTTCAATTAGTGTTCTTTTCACACCCTCTACTGTACTCTTTCTTGCAGCCAACATCTGCTCCACTTTTGCCACAATTTGAAGGTTAACAAAGCTGAATTCAAAAATGAATGAGGGTCCAAACTGTAGGAAATAGAAGTTATTTCCCCATGGTCAATGAGAGCCTTCATAGTGGATTGTGTGGTTGGAGTCACATGTTGACCATTATTGCAGTCAATCCAATTCTTGAGCTTTTTGTCCATCCGGCCTGGGAGCTTCTTGCAGTTATCTAAGATATGTTCACCAAAAATAGCCCATGCAACCTTCCGCTGACCCATTGGACTTTGCATGGCAGCTGGGCATCTCTCGTATACTGATAGCCGTTTTTCGGCTCTCTGTGATTGCCATAGTGAGTTATCCCCCCCTATCAAATCACTCAAACACTGTGGTTACCCTCACCCTTTCACTGTATATAGGTGCGTGTGAGTTAGGGGACTTTTCCCATATCTCCTTACTGAAATAAAAAACCCTCAATTAGCTAGTCATTGGGCTAATTGAGCCAAAAAAATAAAAAATATAAGTATATTATGGCCCATGCGTATGTAAATATTTCTTTGTATATAGAGCCTAAATAAAAGATTTTTTCATAATTATTTTGGTATTTATTTAAATATTTCTACATAGGTGTGTGTTATTTATGCTCTGTACATTGCCTCACCATTACCACAATTTTTCTTACCATTTTTCATACTCTTTATTCCATATAAAAATATTTTCATGTAAGCTTCTCTTATATTTGGTGTAACTCCACCCCAACAAAAATCCAAAAAAAACTAGTTTTATTTATGTGTATATTTTTTCACTATTGTGATTTTTCCCTTCCTGCATCTATTTTGTTTTTTTTTTTTTCTAAAAAATTAGAACACCAAAAATATTTATCTTTTTATGGTAGCCTCATAATGAGAGAGATTTCTTTTGACCCCTTTATATTTTTTCCACTTATATTATTTATATTTGACATGTACATATTTTTTAGACCCCTCAATATTTGATTTTCTTAGTTGTACTATTCACTTATATCATGATCTCAACAATATCTTCAATTATAGACCTACCAAATAAGGTCAAGGGTAGGTGGCATGCATACATGCACTATGGAGGGCTCACTCTTGGAGGTATTCAAAAGAATCATCCAAAGAAGGACCCCACAAGGACCTTGTGCAGTGGAAAAAAACGGTCGATTTTGCTGAATTTTTAAAGTTCACTTGCTCTCTCAATTTGAAAAGGTGATACAAACAAAAGTTGTAGCTCGTGGGCTGAACTTTTGCCTCAAATTTTTTCATATTTTTTTGAGCTACGAGCTGTGAGCTATGATTTTATTAGTGGACCCCAGTTTTCCCATGCTATGCAGCCACACTCTCTCTTCCACTTTATCATTTTCCTCTTTCACACACACTTCTCCACTCATCATCCCCACCTCTCTCACCACTCCTCTCTGCACCCTACTCACCTTCTCCTCAACCTTGAAGAATAAGAGAAACCATGGTGAACTCATACCTCCCACACACAATTCCATTCCAAAATTGACCACCTAGTCTCATTTTTCCTCCTCCAAATTACCCATATCTATCAAAAAAACCACAAAATTCAGTCTCTTCTCTTAAAAGACAGCATCATGGTGGTTGATTACTCAGCCTCAATTACCTTGTCTCTCAAGGAAGGTCAAGAGTGGAGAAAAAATGTACCGTCAAAGCTAGTGGACCGTCAACAAGCGTCAAAATTGGCCCTACTCAAGACACTTGGAGCATCAACCTTGTAAGAAATCCACCTTTTCTTACCTCTTAAGAGTTTTTCTTCCTTATTTATATCCTACATGGATACTCCCATTGTAAATATCCAATTCCATTTGTAAATTAATACTAACTCTACTAACACTAACCCACTATGAAAAGTCCTATCACCTCCATTTCTCTCCTCTCTCTTTCCCCACCAACTTCTTTATAATTCCAAGCAAAAGAAATTAGATAAATTGCTAAAAATCTAACCCAACCATGGTTAGAGGAGTAACCCTAGCCTTCAAAATTGCTATAAAAGGAGGGTGTAGCTAGCACAAAAAGGGGGGAGAAGAAAGAGCACTATGCTATATCTTGAGAAGCCAAGCTCAACCTCTTGAGAAGGAGCTCTTGAGTGGAATCTCATTGGCATTAGGCATATGTATGTGTTGTATTAGGGGTGATTAGCAAGGGAACTCTATGCCATTGTAAGAGAGAGTGATCATTAAATTGAGAGTAGGAAATCTATCATTTCTCCTACTAGAGTAAGCCCAACATTTGCTGAATCAAGGAGGGTGAATTTGGACTAAGCATGGATACCTTGTCTCCCTTCCAACGTGAAGTCATGGACAATAATGATGTGTAAGTGTCTTGGTGTTTTATTTAAGTTCTTGATAGCTTGTCTCCGGGTATTGTTATCAATTTAGCCATAAATCCCACATGTTGTAAGAGGGCGACAGGGTGGAGAGGACTCCCCTGGCCTTAAGACAGTGATTGGGGTGGCTTTTTTCTTGTGATGTGTTGTGGTGTAATTTACTCAGGCTATGTTGAACAAATACTAATCTCACTTTGATTGGTCATGACAGATTTGTAAGAAGGCATTAGTGCAACAAGCACCCCCTTCCCCCTTCTCTCTCTTTCTTACATATATATATATATTTATGTTTGCTTGATCATTAACGATACACTTCAAAGCAGCCCGAGCACCATCTCTCTCTCTCTCTCTCTCTCTCTCTCTCTCTCTCTCTCTCTCTCTCTCGTGTTTTAGTGTGTGAGAGTGTTCCATTGGTGTTAGGGTTAGCGTAAATTCCTTGCTTGTTTGTGGGTTGCTCTAACGATTCTCCTCTTTTGCGTCCTAGTCCGCTCTTAAACTAGGTGGTGCCCCTTGTGTAGTTGGGATTTGGCTGGGGGTTTGTTGTTTTGGTTTGTGTTGTGTTGTGCCCCAGCCCCATTTAGCAGCATGGGAGCCTTGAAGGGTGTCTAGAGGTTGCTCTTCTTGTTGCCCGCCCCGGACCGCTTCAAATTGGTGCCCCCACTGAGGAAAGGCTTGTGTATGTTTTGTGAAGGCTCAACCTTTAGCATAATCAAGTAGCTTGCATGAATCACAAGAATTTGTATGATCCCTTCATTCCCATTGCAAGGCAAAAGGTACATATAATTGTTAGTACTAAGTTGCAATTTCAGCGAGTAATTCGTAGAATTTTAGGTCCTCTTAGGTTGGTAGAGATAAACGCATCAGTAAATCCTTTTATTTTGCCTCTCATTAGGTACGACCTTAGTTTGGACGTCTATATTTTTGTTTTGTTTTAAGAATTAGGTCATGCATAGACCATGGATAATGGCCCAGGAATACAGGTTTTTCCCTTTCTTTTCACTCCACACATTAGAGTAAACATTGCAATTAGTAGAAAAATCCATTTTCAACAACGTATGGTATTCATGTTTGGTGCCCAAAGAGTAGGAGAAATTCTCGCGTCACCAAACCCTCTCATTCTACCTCTTATTAATTATCATAGGTCATTTGATGTGAATATTTTTATTTTGTTGTAGAATAGATTGCAATTTAGAAAATATTATTGTGTAAATCTTTTAAAGAAAGAAAAAACAAAAACGCGTCACTTTGAAATCAATTTAATGGAGAGCCAACGCCAAATGTCTGGATATCCTCTTTTCTTTGGAGAGCCTGGAGAGGATGCAGAATTATTTTTAGCAAATTTCAAGATGTCTTGCCGTATCAAGAGGATAGTAACCGATCAAGAACGTCTAGAAATGTTTGAGGTGGTCCTTAGGAAAGATGCTAGTACTTGGTTTGACTCTTTGCCTGAGGAAATTAAGGGGAATTACACAGAAGTTTTGAATCGTTTTAAGAGATACTTCTTTGATCCCCAAAACACTCAAAAACTATGGCAAGACATTGTTTCTCATAAGCAAAAAGACTTAGATGACTACTACTTGTACAAGCAAGAGTTCCTACGTCTTTGGGCTCTATGGATACGAAATGTTGCTAACCCTGGTGATGGTGCAGAATTTTTAAAGAAGGAGAGGTTCATAGCCGGACTCTTTCCTGACCTTAAGGTAAAAGTTGAGGCGGGTGCACCTGCTACTTTTGATGCAGTGGAAACTAGGGCTGCTGAGAAGTATAGGAAACTCAAGTGCTTAAGGGGAGAGGTTCCAATAGAAGGTCTTAGACCCAAAGGTAAGTCACAAGCATCAACATCTAGGGAGCTTCCTGAGGTAACGGCTGAAGTGATTGAGAAGTTAAATGAATCTTTAAGCAGCCTGTCAATTCACCTTGCACAAGCTGTAGGTCCAAAGGGACAAGCAAAGAAGTCAGAAGAGAGAGAGCCACGAACTAGGAGAGTCTTGCAATGTTGGAATTGCGGAGAGTCTGGACATGGGATGTATAATTGTCCTTGGCCCCGTGGAGAGCCAGGGAGACCTAACTTGAATTACCCAGTGATGAATGCGGAGAAGGAGCTGGTCAACAACCAAGGCTTCTACAAAGGCCAAATGGACCAAGACCACCTCCACAAGGGGTAGAAGGAGTTCCACCTTTGCCAGATCCAAATGTGCATGTGGTAGAGGTGACAAATTCAAATGAGGTTGACATGGAAGCCAATGGCATTAAGCGTGGCCGAGGAAAAGGTAAAGAGAAAGAAGGAGTCACATCACAGAGTGACCATGGACAAGGCAAGAAGGCAAAGGAAACCAAGGAAACCAAGAGGACTCGACGTCGTATCAACCTCCAAGACTTCCCTCTTGGACATGGTATGGATCCATACAACTTGTTGGAAGACATGAGAGGTAAGGGTCCTGATATTTCATGGCCTCAATTTCTTGCATTATGTCCAAAGTTAGGAGGGATTTAACAAGGGCAGTTAGCACTAGGAGAAAGGTAAAAGAGAGTGTGCCTGTTGTAAAAATTGCACAAGCTGAAATGAATGAGGACATTACACCGGTGCTAGACTGTTACATCAAAGGAAGATTGGTTAGGAAAGGTCTAGTGGATGGGGGTGCACAAATTTGCATCATGACAGAGGGACTCATGCAAAGACTAGGCATGCACATCCATGAGACACCTGAAATCAAAGTCAAGATGGCAAACAATAGCAAGGCTAGGTGTGTAGGCATTTGTAAAAATGTCTTTGTAGAGGCCTTTGGCATTAAGAAAGCGGTGGATTTTTATGTTATGTCGACCAAGGGAAGTGGTTATCCATTTATCCTAGGAAGACCATGGCTAATGAAAATGCGAGCTTTGCAAGATTGGAAGAGTGGGAAATTAATTTGCAGGAATGACAATCATAAGAAGGTTGTCTTTGACATGAAGGAGCAACGCCAAGAGGAGCTCCATGAAGAATCATCTCAAAGTGAGACGGAAGAAGGTTGGACCGATAGCACTTCAGAAGAAGAAAGTAGCGGCAGCATTACTAAAGAGGAGTCTTCCATCGAAGTCATGGGGGTAAGGTTTAAGCCAAGCAACCAAGAGACCTCTTGTTAAGGCTTGGAGGAGGTAGGTCCTCAAGAGAACGAAGGTGTTCAAGATGAAGGGATGCTGGAAGGTATGCTATCAACAACACTTACAAAGGATGAAAGAGAGGAGTTCAAATGTGTGCTAAGGAAGTTTCCTAGGCTTTTTGCTAAAGACTACACCGACGTGCGTGGGGTAGATGTTGTTCAACACAAGATTGAGTTAAAGCCTGAGGCCACACCTAAAGCTCAGAAGCTACGAAGGCTAGGAGTTATAAAGGAACAGGCTCTACTCAAGGAGGTAAGAAAGCTTTTAGCAGCAGGTTTCATTTATCCAGTGGAGAATTCAGAGTGGGTCTCTCCTGTTGTTGTCACTCCTAAGAAAAATGGCAAGTGGAGGGTGTGTGTGGATTACCGTCCCCTCAATGAGGCAACAAAAAGAGATCACTTTCCCCTCCCATTCCAGGATGAGATACTAAATGAGGTAGCTGGTCATGAGAAGTACACTGTGTGCGATGGTTACTCAGGTTACTTTCAAATAGGGATTGCATTGGAGGATCAATTGAAAACAACCTTTATCACTCCTTGGGGTTGTTATGCTTTTAGAGTCATGCCATTTGGTCTGACAAATGCTCCTGCAACATTCCAACGTTTCATGAATATGGTGTTTCAAGCATTCTTTGGAAAGTCAATTAGGGTGTTCATTGATGATTTCTGTATTTATAGCTCAAAAACATTGCATCTACAAAGGGTAGAAGAAGGTTTAAAGAAGCTCTACGACATGGGAGGTCAACTCAACCCCGACAAGTGCCATATAGGTGAGGATGAAGTAATCTTGCTTGGTCATAAAGTTTCTTACAAAGGCATTGAAGTGGATCCTTCAAAGGCAAAAGCTCTTATTGAGCTACCATCACCCAAGAGTCTTAAGGAGGTCATTTCATTCATTCAAAAGGTGAAGTATATGTCACGCTTCATTCACTTAGCCTCGGAGTTACTTCACCCTTTGCAAAATTTGACACAACAAGTAGAATTTGCATGGTCTGATGAGCTTGAAGAGTACTTTTGTAACATTAAAGCCATTTTGTCAGAGCTACCAACACTCATGCCTCCTTGTTGGGAGTACACATTCTTTGTTAGCTCTAGTCCTGGGAAAGAAACAATTGGTGCAGTTTTGCTACAACAAGATCCCTATAGTACCAGGATGCGGCCCATCTACTTTGCTAGTAGGGTCATGAATGCTTTAGAGAGAGGCTACACGGAGGCAGAACTCATGATGCTTTCTCTCATGTTTGCGATAAGGAAGTTTAGATCCTACTTGCTCCCAAAACCTTTTGTAATCCTCACCGCAGAGAATTTGTTCCCTTGGGTGTCATCTCAAATGAATCTTAGTACTAGGATCTCAAAGTGGATTATGGAGTTGCAAGAGTTTCAATACTCTTTCAAGGTAGAAGATAGTGTGCATGCACAATTGGCAGGGATTCTCACTTATAGGGTGCATGAAAAGGAGATTAAGGTGCCTGAAGTAAAGACCCTACCATTGCCACCACCAAAAAGTATTCCTAATGCTTTTACCTTGTTCTTTGATGGAGCTTTTCGTCGAGCCACAGGAAAAGCAGGGGGAGGGCTAGTGTTGCTCAACCCAAGTGGAGAGGTGGTCATGAAAGAGAAGTTCAATCTACCAAGTTCAGCTAGCAACAATGAAGCAGAATATGACACACTACTTCATGGTTTAAAAATATGCATTGGCCATGGTATACAACGTCTCATGGTAAAAGGGGATGCACTTCTCATTGTGAAGCAGATTTTAGGCATTTGGGCATGCAAAAATGAAAGACTAAGGGCCAAAGTTCATACCATCCGTAGGCTATTTAATCAATTTGAGGAGGTGCAATTATATCATATTCCTAGGAAACAAAATGAAGATGCTGATTTACTTGCACAACAAGCCGTTGCATGTGTAAAGAAAGAAGTGCAGGTCATCATGGTGGCGACTGCTGTGAAGCAACCGAGGTACCAGGGATTGGAGTCATTGGCTCCCATCATTGGCTACATTTTGGAGGGTGAGTTTCCACCATACTTCACAAAAGCTCAGAAGAGGAGACTCATGAAGAAGGCAAGCATGTATCTCTTCCTAGAAGGCTCCCTCTATCAAAGAGGGAAGGATAAAGTGTGCAGAAGAGTACCAACTATCGCGGAAATTCGAGCCATTCTAAAAGGTTTGCATGAAGAGGCATGTGGTGGTCATTTTTCCCAAGAATTAACTGTGAAGAAGATTTTGCTTGCGGGGTATGTTTGGCCAAGTCTACATGTGGATGTCCAACATTGGTGTAAAAGTTGTCACAATTGTCAGGTAAATGGGAATAGAAGATTGATTTATGGTCCAAGGCAAATCGTGCTTGCAAATGGACCCTTTGAAAAGTGGGGCATTGATGCTATGGGTCCTCTGTCTAGGACAAAAAATGGTAAACTCTACATTCTAGTGGCTATAGACTATATGACTAGGTGGGTGGAAGCACAAAGTGTGGCAAAGGTAAATGAGAGGACAGTGAGCAAATTCGTCTACACTCACATTTGTTGTAGATTTGGCACACCTTTGGAGATTGTTTCTAATAATGGTCCAGTGTTTAGAAAGGGATTGCTCACAGAAGTCTGTGAAGAACTTCGCATTCTACATCGTCACAGTACACCCTACTATCCCCAATCAAATGGTTTGGTAGAAAAACCTAATGGTGTCATTGCAGGCATCATTAGAAAGATGGTGAAAAACAAGACAAAGTTGTGGGATGACTTCTTGGATGGTGCCTTGTGGGCGTATCGAACCACATATAGGGAAGCCACGGAGTTCACACCATTTCACTTGGTCTATGGTCAAGAGGCTTTACAGCCAATTGAACTAAACATTCCAACAATGCGACTTCATGGCAAATTAGCACAAGATGATCAAGAAGCATGGATGGATCGACTTCTTACCTTAGCTGAGCTTGAGTGGAAAAGAGAAGCAGCAAACGAGTGCTATAAGAGGAAAGCCACACAGACAAAGGAGAAGCTTGACAAGAAACTGAAGGACAAAGGCATCAATGAAGGAGATCTTGTGCTAAGGTATGACAATCGACTCGATAATCGTTTTGATGCCAAATTTGAAACAAGATGGCAGGGGCCATACATAGTCAAGAAGGCTTTCAATTCAAGTTCCTATCAACTTATGGACTTGAATGGGAAAGAGCACTCAAGGAAGGTAAACGGCTATCGCTTGAAGCCTTACTTAAGTTGCCTTCTACCAAAGGATCTACTAGAGCAAAAGGCAACTATCCCATGTAAGTATTGTCCCATGAAGCATGAGTGTAACACAAACCAAAATTCCAAGGGGCCAAACAATGAAGATCTTGTCAAGGACTATGAAGCACTCTCTTTGGAAAAGATTCATTATGATGGTACATGAATATACCATCATCCCGGGGGAGGGCTAATGATAGCCGTTTTTCGGCTCTCTGTGATTGCCATAGTGAGTTATCCCCCCCTATCAAATCACTCAAACACTGTGGTTACCCTCACCCTTTCACTGTATATAGGTGCGTGTGAGTTAGGGGACTTTTCCCATATCTCCTTACTGAAATAAAAAACCCTCAATTAGCTAGTCATTGGGCTAGTTGAGCCAAAAAAATAAAAAATATAAGTATATTATGGCCCATGCGTATGTAAATATTTCTTTGTATATAGAGCCTAAATAAAAGATTTTTTTCATAATTATTTTGGTATTTATTTAAATATTTCTACCTAGGTGTGTGTTATTTATGCTCTGTACATTGCCTCACCATTACCACAATTTTTCTTACCATTTTTCATACTCTTTATTCCATATAGAAATATTTTCATGTAAGCTTCTCTTATATTTGGTGTAACTCCACCTCAACAAAAATCCAAAAAAAACTAGTTTTATTTATATGTATATTTTTTCACTATTGTGATTTTTCCCTTCCTACATCTATTTTGTTTTTTTTTTTTTCTAAAAAATTAGAACACCAAAAATATTTATCTTTTTATGGTAGCCTCATAATGAGAGAGATTTCTTTTGACCCCTTTATATTTTTTCCACATATATTATTTATATTTGACATGTACATATTTTTTAGACCCCTCAATATTTGATTTTCTTAGTTGTACTATTCACTTATGTCATGATCTCAACAATATCTTCAATTATAGACCTACCAAATAAGGTCAAGGGTAGGTGGCATGCATACATGCACTATGGAGGGCTCACTCTTGGAGGTATTCAAAAGAATCATCCAAAGAAGGACCCCACAAGGACCTTGTGCAGTGGAAAAAAACGGTCGGTTTTGCTGAATTTTTAAAGTTCACTTGCTCTCTGAATTTGAAAAGGTGATACAAACAAAAGTTGTAGCTTGTGGGCTGAACTTTTGCCTCAAATTTTTTCATATTTTTTTGAGCTACGAGCTGTGAGCTATGATTTTATTAGTGGACCCCAGTTTTCCCATGCTATGCAGCCACACTCTCTCTTCCACTTTATCATTTTCCTCTTTCACACACACTTCTCCACTCATCATCCCCACCTCTCTCACCACTCCTCTCTGCACCCTACTCACCTTCTCCTCAACCTTGAAGAATAAGAGAAACCATGGTGAACTCATACCTCCCACACACAATTCCATTCCAAAATTGACCACCTAGTCTCATTTTTCCTCCTCCAAATTACCCATATCTATCAAAAAAACCACAAAATTCAGCCTCTTCTCTTAAAAGACAGCATCATGGTGGTTGATTACTCAGCTTCAATTACATTGTCTCTCAAGGAAAGTCAAGAGTGGAGAAAAAATGTACCCTCAAAGCTAGTGGACCGTCAACAAGCGTCAAAATTGGCCCTACTCAAGACACTTGGAGCATCAACCTTGTAAGAAATCCACCTTTTCTTACCTCTTAAGAGTTTTTCTTCCTTATTTGTATCCTACATGCATACTCCCATTGTAAATATCCAATTCCATTTGTAAATTAATACTAACTCTACTAACACTAACCCACTATGAAAAGTCCTATCACCTCCATTTCTCTCCTCTCTCTTTCCCCACCAACTTCTTGATAATTCCAAGCAAAAGAAATTAGATAAATTGCTAAAAATCTAACCCAACCATGGTTAGAGGAGTAACCCTAACCTTCAAAATTGCTATAAAAGGAGGGTGTAGCTAGCACAAAAAGGGGGGAGAAGAAAGAGCACTATGCTATAGCTTGAGAAGCCAAGCTCAACCTCTTGAGAAGGAGCTCTTGAGTGGAATCTCATTGGCATTAGGCATATGTATGTGTTGTATTAGGGGTGATTAGCAAGGGAACTCTATGCCATTGTAAGAGAGAGTGATCATTAAATTGAGAGTAGGAAATCTATCATTTCTCCTACTAGAGTAAGCCCAACATTTGCTGAATCAAGGAGGGTGAATTTGGACTAAGCATGGATACCTTGTCTCCCTTCCAACGTGAAGTCATGGACAATAATGATGTGTAAGTGTCTTGGTGTTTTATTTAAGTTCTTGATAGCTTGTCTCCGGGTATTGTTATCAATTTAGCCATAAATCCCACATGCTGTAAGAGGGCGACAGGGTGGAGAGGACTCCCCTGGCCTTAAGACAGTGATTGGGGTGGCTTTTTTCTTGTGATGTGTTGTGGTGTAATTTACTCAGGCTATGTTGAACAAATACTAATCTCACTTTGATTGGTCATGACAGATTTGTAAGAAGGCATTGGTGCAACAAGCACCCCCTTCCCCCTTCTCTCTCTTTCTTACATATATATATATTTATGTTTGCTTGATCATTAACGATACACTTCAAAGCAGCCCGAGCACCATCTCTCTCTCTCTCTCTCTCTCTCTCTCTCTCTCTCTCTCTCTCTCTCTCTCTCTCTCTTGTGTTTTAGTGTGCGAGAGTGTTCCATTGGTGTGAGGGTTAGCGTAAATTCCTTGCTTGTTTGTGGGTTGCTCTAACGATTCTCCTCTTTTGCGTCCTAGTTCGCTCTTAAACTAGGTGGTGCCCCTTGTGTAGTTGGGATTTGGCTGGGGGTTTGTTGTTTTGGTTTGTGTTGTGTTGTGCCCCAGCCCCATTGAGCAGCACGGGAGCCTTGAAGGGTGTCTAGAGGTTGCTCTTCTTGTTGCCCGCCCCGGACAGCTTCAATACAAACAAGGTTGAAAACTTGTGCGTGATTTCTTTGTTGGTTGATATGGATTGATATACTTTGTGAAACAATAACCTACATTCTTATATATATTCGGGCTGCACCATATGCAAGAAGATCCTGGCACCCTTCTCCCTTTTCTTTGTGAAGACTATTATCCAATCCTCATCTGTCACATCCTCATCAGACAAATGCTCGTACAACTTGCCTTCCAAACTCAGACCGTACTCCTTGTGTAGGTCATGTTGTGTAAAGCAGAATATGGATCTGCTTGGGATATTGAGCCTTCTGAGATGCAACTATTGAGCACAAAAATTCAGAGGGAAGGGGATTCGTAAACACACTTCAATTGCCATGTAAAACTATGCATTCAATAGTAAAACTTAAAACACTGGAAAACCTTTATCATCTAATTTTTTTACCAAAAAGTACCAATTTAGTAGATTCATCCATTCATGAGAAGGAAATGGGTGATTACCATTTCTCTTATTAGAGGCAAGAAAGGTGTCCTTTGACGACATACTTGCACCACTCTTGGGTTTGCTACTACTGGAATGCAAGCTGGTGAATGACACCTCAATCAGTGATTTTTTGATAAGGTGCACTTTCATGGTGACGTCTTCATTTCTAGTGTGTCCCAATAAAAAAACCATCAAATCTCATCCAACAATGAGTGCAACACCCTCAGTGGAGAGAGAGAGAGAGAGAGAGAGAGAGAGAGAGAGAGAGAGAGAGAGAGAGAGAGAGAGAGAGAGAGAGAGAGAGAGAAGGAAATCTAACATTTCAACAATCTATGCAAGGAAATCTGACCCAATAGAGATGAGCAAGCATTAGAGAGAGAGAGAGAGAGAGAGAGAGAGAGAGAGAGCTCACTAACTTGAGAAAGAAATGGCTAGCAGCAGCAGTCTCATGGCACTAGTGGCGCATCAAAGTAGAGAGTGAGCTTTGAAAGGGTTGCAAGTAAGAATTATCCATGCAAAGCGACCTTGGCGCGTGCCAGCACTTAGAAGATTACGTTTTGCATGCTTGCATTTCAAAAAATGATGAAATCTTGAAGTGATGTTTTCAAATACTGGTACCTCCTTCATCTACTTAGACTAGACACTCACCCAATATGAAAGTACCAAAGTGATCCACCAATTTTACCCCAAAACCTGACCACCTTTTCGTGCTTTCACCCATGTGCTTCTAGAAAGGAAATCTACTCCACAATGTGTTTTTCCTGGCTCAAGAAAATCTCAAATTCAAAATCCATTAGAATTATCATCCACTTGATTAGACTTCCTTGTATAATAACCTTGTTGATAAAAAAAAATAGAGCTTGATGATCTACATAGAAGTAAAATAGTTTTCCCAGTAGATAATGTTTGAATTTGGTAGCACTAAATACCATCCCCAGTGTTTCTCTTCCAGTAGTCGAACACCCCTGTTCAGTTATACTAAACCTGCAACGACTGCTGAAGTAGACATGGGCATCTATCTTCCCATCAGGTTGGGCCAATATGGCTCCCATAGCCATGCGAGAAGCTTCTACATAAACATGGAAAATAACATCCGTATTAGGCTAGCAAAGTACTGGCTTCCTACTGATCGCATATTTTAATCACTGGAAACTTTGTTCACATTCTTCAGTCCATATGAATTTATTCCATTTCTTGGTCGGTTCATATAAAGGTAATGCCTTGGATGCAAACATATGAACAAACCAACTATAGAAGTTTATGAAGCCCAAAAATGAACTCAACTCAGATGCCCTGGCTGGCGCTCTAGCGTGTTGAATGCACTTGATCTTATCATTTGCCATTTCGATCCCGTTCTTGGACACTATATGTCCTAGAATTTTTTTCTTCTAGACCATGAATACTGACTTTAAGGGGTTCAGTGGAGAAAACTGTGAAGTCATCCACAAAGATGGTCAAAACCGTTGAAAAGTTGAAAAGTTGTTGGAGCATTGCATTACCCAAATGGCATCACCAAATACATGAATGCTCCCCATTTAGTGATGAATGTAGTCTTGTCCCTATTCTCAAGTGCAATCTTTAGTTGATTATAGCCACTATAGCAATCCATAAAGCTATACATTTTGTGGCCTACAATCTTGTCTAGCATCATATCTATGAATGGTAATGGAAAAGGATTGCTAATGGTTTGGGAATTTAGATTTTTGTAGTCCACACATTCTCTCAATTTCCCATTTTTCTTAGGGACAACCACTATAGGAAACAGCCAGTCACTACTTGCTACTTCTGTGAGGAACCCTGATTTGAGAAGATTGTCAATCGCCTCCTTAACCTTCTTAGCATAGTAAGGATTCATTATGTACCTTTGCAACCTAGCTAGTACGTCATCCGACTTTAATGGAATGCGATGTTGACATACTTCTAGATCTATGCCTTTCAGGTCAATATGTTCCCATAGATCCTTGTATTTCTACCACAATGCCTTTGCCTTTTGGTTTCGGCTTCAGGTGCTTGTTGATTTTAATCATTCTAGGATTGTCTTATGAGCCAAGATTCTACTCCTCAACCTCTCGATCATCTGAGAGTAACCAATTTCACATATCCTCTCTCTCTCTCTCTCATTCTCTCTCTAGAATGTTTCTATGAATAATGAATGTTCATCCTTTTGATGTTTTGATCTAATTGTACAATGGGTACAGAATGAAGTATCATGAGTTCCATTGAAAACAATGTGTATGTCTCATAGGAACTATTTTTTCTAATTGCCCCTCTGTCCACAAATTAGAATGGCCTTTGCGGGATGCATTCCCTCTCCTCCCATCCTCCTTGGTCACATATCCTCTCTCCCTCCCCACCCTCTCTCTCTCTCTCTCTCTCTCTCTCTCTCTCTCTCTCTCTCTCTCTCTCTCTCTCTCTCTCTCTCTCATTCTCTCCCTAAATTGTTTTAGGAATCTGCTTGCCGCATTCCCAAAAAGCGATCGCCATGAAATGCTCCCCAAAAAAAATTCCCGATTATGGCTAACTTGAATTGCACACTTGTAGTGTCCCTATGCAAAATAGCTATTTTAGGAAATACCAAAAAAATACATCTTGATAAAGACCATCTGGTCACTGAAAACAAAATCAAGACGAGTAAGAACACAAAGAAATAGTATTTATTTGAATTGCATCTTGGAAGAACTATGGCTCCGCTATTCAGAACAAAAATAAAATAAAATATAAGAGACATAATATAACTACGAAGAATCTTGTAGGTGAATTGTGCACTTGACATGATCTTACACTGTGGTTGTGGGCAAAGGGAAATCTTGCTTTTGTATGTGAATCCGATAAGGCACAAAGGAACAAATTTTTTTTTTAAGCTTATGAAGATAGAGAATCCCTAGGGCCCATGGCGCTCCATGTAAAAACTGTCCCATGTCTTCCAACTCTTCTCCTCTTTGTTGTTGTAAGAGAACTGGATGGAGGAGTTTCATTTGAAATGCTATGTTGATGAGCACAAGGCTTTGATCTACTAGTCACTAAACTAGATCATGAATTATTGAGTAAGGTGGCTAACTGGGTCAAATTTGTGTTAAGTTAAGCCAAATTTTCCTTGATCTATTGAGTACAAGTCATCACTACATTGAAGTCTTGGATATCAGTAAATTTGTGGTCATTTTGAAGTTTGTCAATATTTTTTGTCACGCAAGCATCAAGCACCATGTGTGGGTGCAGTTCCTTGAAATCAAAGTGATGATTCTTTGAAAACAATTGGTTGGAATCCATCAATTTGAATATGGACTATGACAAAGAAAAGTTCTCACAACTCATGTTGAGGTGATTTTGTGCTTTCTTTCAGATGGTCATCTTTCCAAAACATTGCCTAGTTTGCAAACCCTGCACACTATAAAATAACCTCCTTCTATTTTAAAAAAAAATCCCTTCTATTTCAATTGGTTGGAGTCCATCAATTTGAATATCGACTTTGAGACCAACAAAAGCTCTCACAACTCATGTCGAGGTGATCTTGTGCTTTCTTTCAAATGGTCATCTTTCCAAAACACTACCAAGTTTGCAAACCCTTCACACTATAAAAGAACCTCCTCCTATTTTTTGAAAAAAATCCATATTTAACTCAGGATAGTATAGCTTATTTTGTAGAAGCTCAAAAGCACTTTTGGTAAGGTTAATTGGCCATGAGAAATATTCCTATAATAAGGGGTGACCAAAATAGGACGCTAAAATTTAAAGAGACCATAAAAATAAGAACCAAACTTGAAGTAAGGCCCCTATCACAAGCAGACGGTGGATAGGGTTGTAAATGATTCATTTGGGCACCTTGCTTGTCACATAGGGCAAACATGCTTCAAATTTATAATTTTTTGCGATAAATTTCATGAAATAGCATTTTGTGTTTAATGACTAACGTCAAAAGTTCAAGACCTCTCCCTTGCCTTTGCGCCACTTCTTTTGCGGACGTTTTCCATTGAGGGTGGCTGGGCGAGGGGTCTACACACTTCTTGCCACCTCATTCTCACACACGTCCAAACTGATACTTGGACAAGGGCCTAAGCAGCCCTGGCAAGTCAGAATCGTAGGTGTTGAGAAGTATCTTCATGCGGACTGCTACAAGACATCTTAATCCAAGAAAAAAATAATCAAGTTGAGTGGGAAGCTACCCTTTTTGGAACCATATACACAGGGTTTGGTGTAGGTTAGTCCATGCTCTTACCCTTCTGAAGGAGCTTTCACACTCAGTGAGGAGTGGCGGAAAATAGCACTAGGTGATTGTAAGGGTAAGCCCAACTTGTGGCACCCATGTGGGAAAGCCCTCTAACCACCTAGGAAAAATAAATGATGACATGGTCCAATAGCAAGAGGGTGCAACCTCTCTAACCAATGATTGTAAAGCACCAAGCCTATATTAGAGGCTTCTTTCAATGAATCAATTGCACTTTGAAATCTATCATTGTGTTTATACTCTCTCCCTTTATGCTCTTGCCATTGGTGTAACATAACCCTAATCACCATCTCTCCAACCTTAATCGTAACACCATGGTTAAGTCAAGGCTTCATCCTCCATAGCCTCATGCTAGCCATTCGCAATTAGGGAGTACGCTTTAGCATGAACTAACCCATCAAGTGGTATCGGATGCAACGGTTCGCGCCTAGCTTAATTAACCTCTCCCTCTCCCTAATCACTAGCATTGCTAATAAAGCTTGGGCACGTTGTTGGAAATACCAATGAGCCACTACCCTTCTTAATTAGTAAGATTTTCATTAATGGTATTCTAATAATCATGTGCATGTGTGCAATTTTTGAATTAGTGTGCTTTTACGTTCACTTTCAGCCCATTTTATATTAGTATAGCTATCATCGTGTTATTCAATTTCTTTTGCATTTTCTGTGTGTGCAAAGTTCTCACCAACATCGTTCCATAGAGCTCTTAAAGGACAAAACCGCATATAATTTGGCTATCCTCTTGAGCCTCCAAAATACCGTTGTTTTCAGCTTTCCATATAGTCCTTAATCATTGCATTTGTGGGAGATTAGACCCCCTAATCACCACCCAAAATTAGGTGTGTGTGGGGGGGGGATTTTTGTGTGGTTTATTGCATGGCTAAGCATAACATTGTGCGCCTTGCCGCCCGTGTCGGAGGCTGGGAACTTGCTTATGCACTGTGTGCTAGCCTCAAAAGGCTGCAAGCACACACCTAGAGAGTCCTAGCAAGCTCAAAGAAACAATGGTGTGTCACTCATTGCTCAATGCTTTTGTCATAAAGGATCCTGTGCTACAAAGAAGAAGGAGACGTCGCTGATGCCGCGCTCAACCGCCTCGTTGTCGCAATGCTCTCTCTCTCTCTCTCTCTCTCTCTCTCTCTCTCTCTCTCTCTCTCTCTCTCTCTCTCTCTCTCTCTCAAGCATACACATACACACGTGAGCACATCAAGGAGAAGGAGACAAAGATGGAGCAAGATCACTTCTTAGCTTACACCTCAAAGAATGAGGATTTTTAGGTCAAATGGATCTTTTATAAGAGTTTGACCCATTCACACATGGGCGCCCACAGTGGTCGATCGTTGCAAAACTACTGTAAAAATAAGATAAGTGGTGGGCCTCTCGTCGGAGATCACCTACACCCTATTGGACTGACAAGCCCCATTCATGACTCAATCAAATAAATATTATGTGTCCGTCGAAGGTGATAGGGAGTCCGTGAGGGTTAACATGCCCCCCTTTTTGGTGTAGATTCCATCCTCGAGAGCTATTGAGATGAAGCCCGTTTGTCAAGGTGGAAGAGCATCCAAAATTAAATATCCTTACCTTCTTCAATCCCTGCAAAATCAACCAAAATTGGCACAGTAATTGCACTCTCATATACAATTAAAAAGCATATGCAGTTGTAGGAACACAAATTGATTGGTAACAGAATATTAACCAATTTGTCATCAGTAAACATTAAACAATAATATAATCAAACGCATAAGCAGTTGTAAAGGTAAAAAACTAAACAAGTTTGGGGTCTCCAATTTAACAATCGAAAGGCAGTAGAGGTCAACTATTAATACCATGGGCAAGCTTCTTTGGTCAATTAAGCTATTTAATTGCGAGAGCCAAGTATTTCATATCCGAGGGTTGACTAGAGGCTATACCTAGAAGACCTTGTAGTTAAACTACGATAAAAAGAATTGCTCATGAAATCATAGCCTGACTTATTCCCTTTTCTTTGAACCCCCAAAGTCTTTTCACTCCAACCATCCAAGGCTCCGTTGCCGTCAAACCTCCCAAAGCCTACAACATCCAAGGCACAAGCCACTGTTCCCATGCTGCAAAACTCCAAGTTTTAGCAACTACCCTGTTTTCCATGAGAATGGCCATGATAGAAATGTGCATGAGGACACAACATACAACATGAAATGCACCACTATTGAAATGTATGTCTGCACATTTATCCATGAGGATTATATAATGCCAAGAAATGTAAGGGGACTAGACACTACCACTAAATGTGGTAAGACTTTCCTCCACCTAACCACAACCACACACATGAGCATGAGCACACAAAAGGGCACACAAATGCAATGTGTGTGTACTTTATAGCAATAGCCAAGAAGATTGCACCTTCGACACAATGGTCCAATGAAAATCGACATCAACAAGAAGATCAAGTCATAAAGATGAAGACAATGAATGACAACATGAAACAACAACATTTTTTTTTTTTGGTGCAAAACTCACTCCAACAGGAGTGAGTGATGAAGATGATGACTAAACAACAAAGACATGAAGACATCTTTTTGAGGGGATACACATGATTACCCCTTCACAAAAGATAAATGAATGAATTTCTTGTACTACCTAGGACTACTAGTGAACCTTCTAAGTCTCACTTGTGAACCATAGTGATGAATCCAATTGAGAACCACTATGATGTGTCACGAGACATTGAACCATGGTGATGAATCAAATTGAACCGCCTTGATGTATCAAGAAGATGAATCATGTTAGCCTAGGAGGACACCATGACATGAATCCATGAACCAAAATCCATGAACCCCAAGTTTGGCTTACGGGGGTGATGTAAGGGTAACCCCAACTTGTGGAACCCATGTGGGAAAGCCCTCTAGCCACCTAGGAAAGATAAATGATGACTTGATCCAATAGAAAGAGGTTGTAACCTCTCTAGCCAATGATTGTAAAGCACCAAGCCTATATTAGAGGCTACTTTCAATGAATCAATTGCACTTTGAACTCTATCATTGTGTCTATACTCTCTCCCTTTATGCTCTTGCCATTGGTGTAACCTACCCTAATCTCCATCTCTCCAACCCTACCCTAACACCATGGTTAGGCTTGTTAGGTTTCAAGCCCAAATTTGTGGGAACATGTCCCATGGCATGCAAGCAAGTTCACTTCTAGGTCAAGTTTGCATGGCAATGTTAACTCCATATAGATGCAAAAAGCTTTTGAATTAATATAGACATAGCGTTATTTTTTATGGGTGATGTCGATCTCGTCTCTCTCTCTCTCTCTCTCTCTCTCTCTCTCTCTCTCTCTCTCTCTCTCTCTCTCTCTCTCTCATCTCTGCATCTTGCATCTTCTCTAGCTATGGCTCCTCACCATCACCCTTTCTAGCCTCGCTGCTTACAACTGGTATCATAGCACTTGGGGTCCGAGCCAAGCTGCCATAGCCTGACAGCCTTGAAGCCACATGGGAAAAGTTGCCTACGATGAGGAAAGGCCAAAACTTGACTTGCATAAAATTATCAACCGCCATCAACAGGCTCGCCATGACGTAATACACAGCTTTCAACACTAGAGTATTCCCCAACTTGGCCTCTATTCGCTGCTCTGAAGCAAATCTATCGTCAGTGTCGTTTAATCTATCATCCTTTCCACACTACATTAAACACTTTTTTAGGTTTTTGGTCTTTTGCCTTCAAGCAACTGGCAATCACACAAAGCGAGAGTACTTTTCCGGCCCATAGTGGATTTTGGAAAGAGCAACAACTTTGATGTCATTTTGGGGCGACCGTGCATGCATCAACTTAAGACGGTGCAGGATTGGGGCTACTACCACCTCTACTTGCGGCACAAGGATGTTACAACGCGGATCAGCATGAAAGACCACAGCTATAGAGATGTTAATCTCATTCCTCTGGAGGAATTTGATTCAACAATGGTCCATGGAAAGCAAATACTTGCATGGTTGCCAAGAAAAACACATAGCGGAGCATCCAAGTGTGCGAATCTGATGAAAGAAGACAACATCCTAGAGAGATCATTAGAAGATGGGGACTACATTCGAGAACCATTCCTAGAATATTTATTTGAACCTGTTGGTAGGGACAAATACTGGCTATTCTAGATGTGTGTGGAAACAAAAAATAACACCTACAACGTTTTGTGATGAGGATGGCTATGACATAGCTCCCTATTTTATGATAGAGGTGTTGAATGAAGCTAATAAAAATTGTGAGTATGAAAGCAAAATAGGTGAGACAAACAATGTCATGAACTGTGGTGCAAAAGCATAAACAAAAGAAGCGAGGTAGCCACAATAAAATTTAATTATTGACATACGTAAAGAATTGACAAAAGTTGTTTAAAGAAGCCGACACCATAAACAACACGACTGAGAGCAAATGAAGAAGCAACATTTCCAAGGTCCACATCAGATGCTCAACAAACTCCAAATCAAGAGAAGAACAAGGTTAAGGTAGAAGATTGATTGTCTCCTATGTTGATCAAATTCAGTGTATGTAGAGGAACGGGACTCAAAATTACATGTTCATTTGTGATTGATCCTTATGCAACAAGGAATCTAATATCTAATGGCATGTGGATGATGATGCAAAAGCCACCAATCAAGGAGCTAGCAAAAATAGTGTAAACCGGTTCTAAAATGCCAATTCCTAGCTTTGGAGTGGCAGAAGCCATACTAGAGTTGAGTATTGAGGAGTTCAAGGACACCTTATACATAATAGACTCCCAATCCATCAACAAGAGTCTGGTCCTACGAAAAATATGAGTGAATATCTTCTTTCTACAACAACAAAAATGGTTCCAAAAGCATCTCCACTCCATGCAAAAAAGAAGCAACCAACCATCATAGAAAAAGGTAAAGCCAAAGCAAACACTCGAGCATATCAACCTTTCAAGTCAACTTTACCTTCAATGAGTCTCCATCAAATTTCATACCCATCCTCTACATCAAAAGCCAAACCATCAACAATGCAATGAAAACCGAAGCAAAAAGTTTATCAACCAAATTTTCCATCACAATGAAGCCTCCAAAAGAAGTTGAAGAGAATCAACCAAGTATTTGTATCCAAAGATCACATCAAAGTCAAATATCTAGTTTGGATACACCAATCACAAGCTCAATTTCAGTAACTAAAGGTAATAGGGTGGGTAGCATCAAGTGAGTCAATCACTACTCAATGCTATTTTGTGGAAATACCAATGTTTGGGCTAAAAAACCTAGTGTAATAGCCTAGACCTACTCGCCTCAAGAAAAAAGTTCTACAAAATTAAATATGAGCTATAAATGAAAGACAAACACCTCAACCAAGAGAAAAAATAGTTGCAAAAGACAAAAAAAAAGACTTTCAAAGACCCAACCAATGTGACAAGTAAGGGTATCAAAGTCAGATGCCTACCAAGCTACCCAACAATGACAATGAAGTAGCGGATGATTTTGGTCAAGCTACTTGAGGCACAAGGATTCTATGAAGGTAACACTCAAATATGGTAGTTCAACTTGGAACAACTAGGACCAATCATGTAGCACAAGGCTCTACCCAAAGGCAAGCAATCACAACCAAGAGCCGATAGAAGCCAATCACAATCAAGGATGCTACAACCTCTAGATGGACACCGTGTCTTCTACTACAGAAGCAAGGATTTTACAATGTTAATAGCCAGATATGGATACCAAAGCCTAACGTCCATCAAGTCATCGAGCAAAAGGGGCGAATGCAAATGACGATCACACAGGGATAAAAATCAAGGTGGGTTCCAAAGTTGCTATTGGAAACTCAATCACAGAGGACCCACACACATCAACAATCGCTTCTCATGGGAGATAAATCAAAGGCTCTATCAGTCCCTACTATAATCATGGAACTCGTTTCACAAATCAGTATCATGATACAAGAAACAAGTCCAAAGGAGCAAAGGTATTCCCTATTGAACAAAATGGTGGCATCCAAACACCAACACAATGAAAGACTGGCCTAAATCTCAAGAACCTACAGTGGAATTGGGTTTTTGGCCTTGAACAGGTATGTCCACAATCACAGAGGGGCCCACACACATCAACAACCGCTTTTCATGGGAGATAAATCAAAGGCTCTATCAGTCCCTACTACAATCATGGAACTCGTTTCACAATCAGTATCAAGATACAAGAAACAAATCAAAAGGAACAAAAGTATCCCAACCTATTGGACAAATTGGTGGCTTCAAAGACCAACACAATGAAAGACTGACATAAATCTCAAGAACCTATGGAATTGGGTTTCTGGCCTTGAACAAGTACGTCCAAGTCTCCATTCAAAATACCTGGCATAAAAGTCAGAGTCAGGGAGCTAATCCACTAAATGAGTGAGGCGTTAGTCCAAAAGCTTCAAGTAATGTGGTTTAAGAGTCGTAGCTATTCTAGGTATTGCTCAAGCTAGAAGAGTTGAACATATTTATGTTGTGTCACTCATGTGGGTATAGTAAGAGTTGAAGTCTCTGTATTTTATGTCTGGCAAAGTTAAGGAGGAAGTCTAAAAGACACTCACGGACTAAGCACAGTAAGGTATGAGTGGAGAAGCTTCTACATCAAAAAACCCTTCTTGGAAATGTGAAAGCTATTGTGACATCTTTTGATGTCACATATGCTACATTTGTTCCTTGAAGAACCCATCAACTCCATCTTTCACACTCCATGCTTTTGTTTGACTCTTACCTTCAAGGGAAACGAAAAATCTCCATTAGAAAATGGCAAGTCAACAAACGGAATACAAGAATAATGAAATGAAAAATTTAGGAAGCAAGTTATCTACACCGATCATAAGGAGCTCTTACAGTGCTTCAAGTTGGTGAAATATTGTAGAGGACTTGCATTGTCAAAGAATTTGGGAGATGGAAAATTTATCATCCTAATGTTGTATGTTGATGACATGATGATTGCAAATGCTAACAAGCAGGACATCAGAGACCTGAAAGAGGAGGAGTCCAAATATTTTCTAATGAGAGATTTAGGTGCTGCAACGCGGATAATTTGTCTGAAAATATCAAGGGACAGGATGAAGAAGGCACTAAAGCTATCTCAAGAGGATTACATCAAGAAGGTACTATAAATAATTGTGATGCAAGATGCAAAACCAATTTCTACGCCTTTCCCTAGTCACTTTAAATTAACCAAGAATATGTGTCTAAAGACACAAGAGGATATAGTTTTTATGTCTAGAGTTCCAATGTTGCAACGGTAGGTTCTCTAATGTATGCTATGGTGTGGATAAGACTAGATATCACACATGTAGTGGGAGTTGTGAGTAGATTAATGGATAATCTAGGTAAAGAGCATTGGCAAGTTGTGAAGTGGATACTAAGGTATCTTAAAGGGACAAAAAAAATGCTTTGTGTTTTGGAGGCACTGACATTTTCTTGCAAGGGCATGCTGATGCAGATATGGCAGGTGACAAAGACACTCGAAGGAGCACTACTGGCTACATCTTCATGATTGGAGGCACAGTATTAAGTTGGGCTTCAAAGCTACTAAAAGTGGTCTCACTTTCTATTATGGAAGTGGAATATATAGCTCTAATGAAGAGCCAGCAAAGAGATCTTGTGGTTTTACAAATTCTTGGAGGAGCTTGGATACAAACAAGACAACTGTGTCTTGTATAGTGATAGTCAAAGCACTATTCATCTTGCAAAGAATTCAGCCTTTCACTCAAGGACAAAGCATATAGAGGTGAGATATCACTTCATACGTACTCTTTTGAAAGAAGGACAGCTAAAGCTTGAAAAGGTGCACACAAGCAAGAATCCTGCAAACATGTTAACAAAGGTGGCTAACATGGAGAAGTTGAGCTTCTTCTCATCTTCAAATGGAATTCAAGGATATGAAGCTAGAATGGAAAGCAGTCACATGTTTGGTGTGGATATCAGTCTCCAAGTGGGAGATTGTTAAGTATGGAGCCCGATTCACCCCTTCTAATTTTTATTCCCAAAAAAGCACATTTGTAAAGCCCCCAATATGAGGAGAATCTGTCCTGCATGAGAAAAATCACTTGCCAAAAATCCAAAAATTCATATTCGTTGAAATATTTCTTTTTGCCAAAACAGTGGCATCGAACAACAGCCAAAAAGTGATTGGAAAATGGCCAATCAATGGCCGATAATAGCCGATTGGTCGGTGGCCAAGTTTGAGGCGGTTTTGTCTACCTAAGGATGGCTACACATGGGCACATGGGAGAGTTCTACTTGAACTTGTTTGCACAAGGGTGGCTACACACGGCCGTCTCTCATGAGAGAGGGTAGCCCATTTGGCCTATAAAAGGAGGCCTCTTCCACACACAAAACGGTGGTATGGTGAAGTGTATATGAGGTGGTGTAAGACAGTGAAGCAAGGTAGGAGTTCAATTAAGGGTTGCTAATCCCTTTGTAGCCTACTTCATGATAGAAGTACAAAGCTAATACGTGGCTGCTTACCCCTAGACGTAGCACACACTTGGGTGAAAAGATTGACCACAAGGCTTGTTTGTTGGCTGATTTGTGCGTCCTTGCGGCCACCCTTTTCTTGTCTCAAAGCCACCTCCTCTACCCCTTAGGAGATCAAAAGGGCATGGAATTTGAAGAAATTAATGTGTCCCCCCCCCCCCCCCGACATCGGTTCGAATCTGTAGATTTTGCAAAACAAAATTTGAGTAATTTTTTAGATGACAATTCATAATTTTCCCACACTTGGAATATTTTAGAACATAAATACACAATGCACAAGATAGAGGGGTTACTCAATAGATTTCATTAATACTCCAAAGGTGGGAAGTTACATCATTCATAGTGTATGTCCAAAATTCTCTTCACCATTTGTTTCTTTCTGTCTTGGGTATTGTGAAACTCATTGAGCAGTATAGAATGTGCTATTTTCTCAGGTTTTGTAGACCCAATAGAGGGGTATGGATCCCTATTTAGGTTAGAGCCTTGCCACGAAAGCTGGTCCCCAATGTAGTAGATTATAGGATTCTATGCACTAGGAACACGACAGGGGCAGTTTGGGTAATGGTGTTAAGGCACAAGACCTTACTCAAAACCTTCAATGAACATGTCATGAAGTGACCTGAGAGAGGAAAATCATTGTGTAAAATGGAGACATCACAAGGGGGTTGTTGTCCAATGTAGTATGCAAAGGAGGATTGTGGTCCAAAGGTTGTCGATTGCCACCCATCCACGGTGCAAACTTGTAAATCTCCAAACAATTCTACCATAAATCAAGCATGGGCTAGAGAATAAAACTTAACCTAAGAACAAAAGGCAAACACAACTCAATGTTTTACCTTGTGCTCGTTGTCTGAATCCTCCTATTCTCCTTAGTATTTAATTCAATGCATAACTTGGCCGTATCCACAATCTTGGGCTCATCAAACGATAGGGAGTGCAATGGCATAGGCTTCCTCCCAGTCACAACCTTGGATAGTGTAGCTTGAAAATCCTCCTTTGCCACATCCAATTTCTCTTTTACTAGGATGTGTGTGCCACATTCAATTTCTCTATTACTAAAAACTTCTCACAAACAAGTGCAATAGTGTCATTGATGGAGTCGCTAAAGGGTAGGAGCTTGGTGTCAAGGGCATCTAGAGTGGATTCAAGGGGAAACTTAATGCTGGTGCATAGCACACTTAGGCACTCATCCATGTGCAATCCAAAATTCTTCTCTAAGCCATGCAAAAAAATAAACTCCTCCCCATCCACCACTATCTTTACTTTTGAGATGGCCTCGTCCGACAGAGGCACGTCCTTTGGAGAAGCGCTAGTGGTATCCATAGCTAGTGATCTTTGCACCACCTCCCTTGGGGTACTCTAGCAAAAGTGCATGGCCCTAAATAGCAAGATTCATGGGGACATCCTACGGCTCTGTGTCATCCTTGACTAAGGTGCCAATTTGTAGGTGTGGTAATCTCGCTTCTTCCGAATCGAGTTCCTCTCTGATAAGGAAGATGGTGGAAATTCAAGAGAAATTTTCCACATTCAATTTGTGCTTCTTTAGTGCCAACACCTTTGCAACCTAGTCGTCAACAAGGAAATGCCATGCATGAGTGGAAATTTCTTGAATCTCTCTCAGCTGCATTGTGAATGGGTGATTGCCTTGTGGATGTACATAAGAGGTTGCAAGGCACCCAGATACTTGCATGTGGTGGGATAGCAACGACAAATTTTACGATGTTCTCCTCCATGAATATCATAATCTCTAGAAATGTGTCATTGTGGAACTCAATTGTGGCGACAAGGTTGGGGAGAAGAGTGATAAGTGTGTTTAGCTCAACCTTTCCCTTGTATTTGGTATCCTCAAAGAAGAGCATAAAGTGTGATAGAGGAGTGGGTGTAGGTAGACAAGCACTCGTAGAGGCAATGGATACATCCATGTTTGGTTTTAAGAGCACGTTGTCAAAGAGTTGGCGGTTAGGAAGGCGTCGGGCCTCTAGCTGTGAGGGTTTGTGGGGAGATTGTGAAGCTTTTCACTTAAGCGAGCTTAGTGTTTGTAGCAAATACATTGTGTGTAGCCATTGGGATCTTACACGCAGACACACACATACGCACACATGAAACCCTAAAAAACAAGACAAAGATAAAAACATCAAGGCTTTGATCATATCTAATCAAAGGTATGATGAAAGGGTTCACTGATGCATTTATAACAGCAAGTCGTTGTGCTCCAAATAGACTGCGAATGGTTCTTTGAAACTGTAACTTAGTGCTTACAAAGATGTAGATATTTTGCCTAGCGATAGGAATGAGCCGTGTATACAAGTCTTCTTGGGTCATAGTAATATTAAGAAAGCAAGACTCAACCCCTAGAGGAGAATAAATATGTGCACATCGAAAGAATTAGAGTAGTCTAGTAGTGGCAAAATAAGAGGACATGGAGAAAGAAGAATTTCTTGCAGTCTTTCCGGCCCAAAGAGTAACACAATTCTCTGTTGGAAGTGGATTTTACGACTAATACAAACGTTAATTCTAATATGTTTCACAAAGTGAAAGGGTTGAAAAGTTACACCATTGGGGTTATTCGTCTAAGAAATCTCAGAAAGCAGTCAAACAATGGAGGAAAGAGATAAGAGAGACAACCAACACACAAAGACCCACACAAGCTCAAGCCAAAGAAGTGAAGCACACCTCAAGACTTTGTGGTATTGTAGCCAACTTGACGAAGTAGATGATGCATAGTAGTCCCAACACCGTTTGCAAGCCACCAACAATGCGTCTTTATTGATGAAAGAAGGTTACATAGAGTGTATGAGTATTACAAGTGAGGAGATAGAAGGCTTGAGGCATGAAGTAGAAAGCTCAAGATGTGTTGGGCTGAAATTGAGAGAAAGTTTTTCTCATGGAGATGGCTAGGAGGTTGGGTGATGGCTTGATAGAGTGGCTTGATTATGGGGATTGCTTGAGCGCTTGATTGCTTGATGGTTTGCTTGATGCCCAAGTGAGGAGCAAGAGCCTCTATTTATAGGTGAGGGTTTGCCTCTTGAAGAAGATATTTGCTTAGAAATATCTAAGGGATTTGTGTGACAAGTGTCTCCCTTTTCAAAAATATCTTGAAATTATCTTCAAAGTTTCTAGATCTTTCTCTTCAAGAAATATCTAGAGATTCTTTTAGATCTTTCTCTTCAAAAAATATCTAGAGGTTCTTCTAGATCTTTCTCTTTAAGAATTATCTAGAGGTTCTTCTAGATTTTTCTCCAAATATCTTCTCCTTGCCGCCATAAGCCTCCAAGAGTAGCTTTCTAAAAAATTGAGAGAGAGCTTGGCATACATCATGGATGACATCAAACAAACTCGTAACCACTTTTCTAAGGAATGTTTCTAGGTCCATAATCACTCCAAAGTGCACCTATTATGTGTAGAATGACACCTCATGGGGTATACTATGACTAAGGCCACTTTTGGCCATGCTATACATGTCATATGCCACCTAGGATGCCTAGTAGATAGGAGGTAAGTTTTATAGGCTCATTTCATCATGGCTCCAAGAAGACGTTCACAAAGAAGCCCAGGATCGAAGCCCATTCCCAACAAGAGTGACACATCAGACTTCGACTAGCTTTTTGCATGCTAAGTAGAAAATGGATATACTTATGCATACTTAAGGTATACACATAAAATCCATAATATTGTAGGGCTTAGCTTCCGTTCCCACCATGCACGTGCCACGGCACGACATCCACCCCCTCTAAACCTGCACATCCTTCGGTATGTGCCACAACCAATGTTTGCAGGTTCGACTCTCTTGGAGTTTCTTCTATTTCATCTTCACTTGGTGATTCCAAACCTTCATTGTCGCTTACTTGATCAGTCGGATGACTATCCTCTCTTCTTTTGAATACCTTGATTCTCTTTCCTGCAATGGACATCTTTATCTCTGTTCCATCCAATTCAGCCTGGGTGTAAGTGGCATTGTCATGTACGTACTTGACTATATACGGTCCAAACCATCTTTTTGAAACCTTTCGCATGACAGTATGCTAATTATCAAGACTACTGTCATACACTAAAACCCAATCTCCTTGCTTAATTACCTTCCTTCTTAGCCTGTGTCGTCTATCAAAGTAGTCCTTGCTTTTCAATCTAGAATTCTTCAATCTTTCTTTTGCAAACTCAATGTCTTCAGGCCTTCTTTCTAGTTGTCTTATACGCAAGGCAAGGAGCTCTTCTCTGTTAAGCCCATCTTGCCAAGGTAGCACATTCCATGTGGGAATGGTCTCTTCAATGGGCATTACAGGCTTTTGACCATACATCAATTCTGCAGGCATGTAGCCAGTTACTGAGCTGTGTGTCGTGCGATCAGCCCATAGAGCATATGGCAATAGTTTTGGCCACTCACTAATTCTCCCTTCACAAGATTTAGCCAAGGCTTTGATGATTGGCAGATGCCCTCTTTCACTTTTCCCATTGCCTTCCGGATTGTAAGCAATGGTAAGGGAAAGCTTGATTCCTATCCTGGAAAAGAATTCCCTTGCTTCCTTGGCATCCAGCTCTCCTCTGTCTGCAGTTAACCATAGCGGCAAATTACATCCTCAAGGAGAAATTTACATACTGCCTCTGTAGTCTTTGTCCTTAAAGCTCGCCCTTCAACTTGATTAGTCAAGTCTTCTCTTGCACGAACCAAGTACCTCATCTGCCAGAGTCCTAAAGGCATGGTGACTAGATCCACAACCCATTTATAGTGCATGGCTAGTGGATATGTAGGGTGCAATCCATCACGATGTCAGACATTTGAATACATTTGACATGCTACACATGATTCCACAAAGTGGGATACATCCTTGTACATACCTTTCCACCAATACCTTTCCTTTAGCTTTGAAAAGGTTGCCCACACACCACGGTGTCCAGCCCATAGGTTCCCATGAAACTCCTGCATGAGCTTTACCTGACTCTGTTTGTTACATACTACCCTTTCCGGTATAGCACCCTTCTGTTTTGGATGTTTCCATAAGTAACCATCCTGTAGAAAGTACCCATGTGCTTTTCTGCGTATCCTCTTAAACTCATGCTCAGACCAGTCACCCTGTTTTGTTAAAGTACTCAACTAACGACCAATGAGCAACCAATCTCCTTCATACCCATCTTCTAAAAACAACTCAAGTGCACTAGGTGTGCCAACATCATTATGCTCAACATGATTAATGGAGTAGAACTTTGTGCGTACATCTTCACTATCATCTACCATGTCTTGCTCATCCTCATAACTTGCCCTTGATAGCATATCCGCTACTACGGGGTTGTCTTTTCCTGCAATATGCTTGAACTCAGGATTTAAGGACTTAATGTAGGCAATCCATCTTAGCATGGCAATGTCTGGTGTTCAGCAGCTTGTAATCATTCCAAGGAGTGGCAGACAATCTCTTTCCACAACCACATATGCTCCAATCAAGTACTCCTTTTCACACCTTAGTGTTGTAACCATGCCCCACAACTCCCGTTTTGTCTGTGGGTAGTTCCTTTGTCGAGTACTTAGAACCTTGGCTCCAAACCTTACCACATACCTATCTCCCTCTTCGTCATCCTGCCCTATTGCCCATCCAATTCCTGCCGAACTCATATCCACTGTCACTATTACTGGCTTTCCACACTCATAGTTTACCTTTCTTAAAGTCGGTGCTTGTTGTAGCAAATCCTTTAGCTTTCTCATATCCGTTGCTTGTGCGTTCCCCAATGAAACTTTTGGTTTTTCCTTAACAAAACTGATACAAAGGATCTGCTACATGTGCATAATGTGGAATCCATATAACATAAAACACACATGCACCAAGAAATCTGCGAACTTCACTCACATATATGCATACCTCCTTCATCTTTTGAATTGCATCAATTTTTGCTGGACAAGGTCGTCTCCCATTGGGGCCACACATGTGCCCAACAATCAACACCTCTTTTACTCCAAACACAGACTTCTGTCCTGAGAGGGTAAGGTTCACCTCTTCCAGTCTGGATAGAATCTTGTCACAATCATTTATGTGTTGTGCCACAAAGTTGCGGCACCCCTTAGAATCCAAAGCTTCATCTTTATTACTTTCTTCACATCCTTTGATAGGAACATCATCAAGAAAAGGCATAATTACTTGGGGAATAAATTCACGTAAGACCCTATTCATACCGTTCATCATATGTGCAACCGAATTGGTTGCTCCCTGTGGTAAGGTACACATCCTTACCAAACCCAAAGGTGTCCTCATGGTAGTCAGATCCCTGCTTTCCATTGCTAGTTGGAACTGATCATATCCGGAGTACAAATCTCCAATAGAATATATTGTCCTTCCTGCAAATGCTTCTGCAAACTCATCCACAATTGGCCCTGTACCCATATTCCTAATTGTGACTTTGTTGACCGGCTACATATCTTGGATGAAGCGCAAAGCTCCATTCTTCTTTGGTACTGTGAACCACCTGTTTGAGTATGGAGCACATGAAGGCTCCAAAATACCCATCTTGATCTTCTCATTTTAGCAGCTCAATTAACTTTGGTAAGTGAGCCTTTGGAACTGGTATTGGCCGTAAGTTCCAAGGTACATGAGGGATGGTAAAGATCACCATAGGAGCAACAATGGTAGGATCTATACATCCTATCTCATGTGGCTCAAATGCAAATGCTTTTCCATGTTTAGAGCATCTCTTCAAAACATTCCCTTTCAACCTGTGTCAAGGAGTCCTCATCCCCAATCTTCAATTGCTTTAGAGACTCCTTTGTAAACCTGTGTCCAATCCCTTTTGGATTTCTGAGACTAGGTTGCAAAGAAGCCTGTTCTAGCTTTTCCTTGCAGTCCTTTGGCAAAGGAAGTGCCACTGGTTTTACCTTCTTTGCCACAGTCTTGTACTTGGTGTCCACCTTTACTTCATGTTTTTGCTTTCTATCCTCCTGTTCCTTTTGAAATGCCTCAATCACATTGTACATTTCAAGTGAGCACACTTTCACTATCTCATTTTGGTCATGTGAAGGATAATCTACTATAGACTGCAGATCCTGTAATGTGTCCACAAAAGAAAACTCCTCAAACATACTTGTTATGTTTTCATTGTTACCTGCTCTTTCCACTCCTTTTGTAGACTATGTATATGTTTGCGGGAACCTCGACTCAAGTTCTCACATTTTAGAAAAGAGGCATATCCATATTCTGTTAGACCTGTAAAACCTGTACAGAAATCCTCCTTATGTGAGAACCTTTCCCTTTTTGTACCATCGTAATCCCACTCTACAATGGTACCTGGCCAAAACCCATTCTCTCTCGATGATCATAAAACTCTTTGCTCGATCTGGGTAATGGGCGCTCTCGGAGACTGTCACGATTTCTTTCATGGTTCACACAGACAGTGAGAAATTGAACAGCACATTTTCCATCTTTACTTCTTATCCTAGCATAAGCAGAACCATCATCCATTACCTTTGTTTCCATTCTAACCCCTACAATGTAGGGTTGTCCAAGGATGAGATCATAAGAATATGTGTCCTGTACAAAGAAATTCTGCTCTTCCTTTACATCTCCAATAGTTACTTTCACACTTGGACAAGCTGCATATAACTCACCTGATGAATTATTTGCTACCTTAACCATCCACCCATGATCTGTGTCCATTGGTAATTTGCACTTGTTGAATAAACTCTTTGACATTATGTTTATTTCTGAACCATGGTCAATTAAGGCAACAAATGGCTCTTCAAGATCACCCACCTTGACCATTGTCTCTGTCGTAGCTCTTGCCTAATGATTCCTGGGAAAGTGACTTCTTGGAATGGCTTCGTACTCCTCATCTCCATTTGAAAATTGTACTTGCTTTGTTCTTCCAGAAGAATGGTAGCACCCTACGACATCCTCATCATGCTCTTTGTCTTCCACCTGTATTACCTGTGTCTTTAAGCTTTCTCCTTCAGATTGCGGGCGAGTGGTGTCAACAAGAGTTTGCCTCTTTCTCTTGATGATATCAATGATCTCCTCGTGAAACTCGCGCTTGGCTATGCCAAGGACTTCTCCCAAGCTAAACTCTATTTTTCTATTCAAAATTCTTTCTTCTAGAACTTTCTTAAAGTCTGTAGCAGCCTCAATATCAGACTGTAACTTATAAGTTGAAGTTTTAGGCTTACCTTTTGATAACTCCTTTTTCCTCCCAGTTGTACTTTCTTCCATAGTCACTTCAGGTGGGGGTGCTTCCTTTGTTGTAGGCGCTCGAGGAGGTATTGTAACGCTTCTTCTAGTAATTCTTTTTTATGGTCCTTCGTCACCACTCTCTCGCCTGCGCTTTTCTTCCACAAAAACTTCATTGTTTTGACATTTTGCAATATAGGCATGCACTGACAAGGAGTCCACAGGGTCATTCCATCCTGTTTCTAGACGAATACAGTCACCTGCTTCATGTAGGACTTCTCTTGTAAGCTTTCCTTTCCTTGCTAGCTCCATAGCACTTGGCCACAGCTTACCATTTTCTTCAAAACTCCTGAATGGTTCAATCTTGACTGTATAAGTAGATGCCTCAAATGCAGAGATGGCATGGGTAGTGGCCATATCCTCTACCAGACTCTGCATTCCTCCTTTCCCAAAGATAGTCCTTAAGGGTAAACCTGTCTCCCTTAAGTGAATCTTCCCATCCTTGAAGAAGACAAGATCTTTTCTCAAAGCTTCACTGAAGCTGTCACATTCTCTCCTACCATGCTCTATGCTGTCACACCATATGCATCTATGAACAAAACCTTCTTTAGGTTGTTTTTTTTTCCTTGAGGATGGTGCCAATGGTTGCCCCTTTTCTTCAAGATTTGTGAGTTTTACGTTTAAATCCCTCATACCTTTCACAAGCTCATCTATTACAGCGTCATCAACTTTTGGAAGTATAAAGGAAGAAGGCTTTACTATCTTTTCAGAAGCTGTGGAGGTAGATGGTGCACTCCTTTGGCGCTTGGCAAGTAATGAACAGCAGCTTCAAGTTCGTTCCAATCTGTCTTCAGTCCCTGATCAACATCTTTGTCCTCAAGAAGTAGCTCCAATTGCTCCTGGAGCTCCTTTCCTGTTGCTTGTAAGAAGAGCTCTATCTTTTCTGAGTCAAGTGTGGCCTTCTCTATCCTTGTGAGTTGAGCATATCGTCGCTCAAACTCCCTGAGTAGCTCTGTTGGAGAGAGCCCCTCCTTCGGCTTGGCTACCCACTCCAGGAAAGTTCTCTTTGTTACACTCTCAGAGTCCTCCATGAAATACTCCTCCTTCATCGCTAGCTTGAACTCCTCCCAATTTCTTCCATGCTCATTCCTGATTCCTCTCACATGCTCTCTAATCTCAGGAGTCACAACAAGATCAAAGCTTTGGAGCATCTCATCTTCTGGCACACGATGCAACTCCATCTCCATTACATAGCCACGAAGATACTTTGTCACATCTTTCCCATTAAACTGATCCATTTTGTGCACCACTGCTTGAATAACTTTTGTTGCTGACACTTCTCTTCTTTCTGTAGCATGTTGTTGTTGCATAAACAAGGCAATTGCTTGAAACATTTGCATTGTAGCGGGAACAAAAGGCATACCTTGCTGCTGCGGATGATGATCACCCATGGTTGAAGTAGCTTACAGATCCCCACTAACTCACCCTGACAAACTTTGCGTCGGGTTCGCCGAAAGGTGTGTCAAAGAGTTGGCGGTCTTGCCAGGAAGGCGCCGGGCCTCTAGCTGTGAGGGTTTGTGGAGAGACTGTAAAGCTTTTCACTTAAGCGAGCTTAGTGTTAGTAGCAAATACATTGTGTGTAGCCATTGGGACCTTACAGGCAGACACACACATACGCACACGTGAAACCCTCAAAATAGTACAAAGATAAAAACATCAAGGCTTTGATCATATCTAATCAAAGGTAAGATGAAAGCGAGCTAAGTGTTTGTAGCAAATACATTGTGTATATCCATTGGGATCTTACACGCAGACACACACATACACACACATGAAACCCTCAAAACAAGACAAAGATAAAAACATCAAGGCTTTGATCATATCTAATCAAAGGTAAGATGAAAGGGTTCACTGATGCATTTATAACAGCAAGTCATTGTGCTCCAAATAGACTGCGAATGGTTCTTTGAAACTGTAACTTAGTGCTTACAAAGATGTAGATATTTTGCCTAGCGATAGGAATGAGCCGTGTATACAAGTCTTCTTGGGTCATAGTAATATTAAGAAAGCAAGACTCAACCCCTAGAGGAGAATAAATATGTGCACATCGAAAGAATTAGAGTAGTCTAGTAGTGGCAAAATAAGAGGACATGGAGAAAGAAGAATTTCTTGCAGTCTTTCCGGCCCAAAGAGTAACACAATTCTCTGTTGGAAGTGGATTTTACGGCTAATACAAACGTTAATTCTAATATGTTTCACAAAGTGAAAGGGTTGAAAAGTTACACCATTAGGGGGTATTCGTCTAAGAAATCTCAGAAAGCAGTCAAACAATGGAGGAAAGAGATAAGAGAGACAACCAACACACAAAGGCCCACACAAGCTCAAGCCAAAGAAGTGAAGCACACCTCAAGACTTTGTGGTATTGTAGCCAACTTGACGAAGTAGATGATGCATAGTAGTCCCAACACCGTTTGCAAGCCACCAACAATACGTCTTTATTGATGAAAGAAGGTTACATAGAGTGTATGAGTATTACAAGTGAGGAGATAGAAGGCTTGAGGCATGAAGTAGCAAGCTCAAGATGTGTTGGGCTGAAATTGAGAGAAAGTTTTTCTCACGGAGATGGCTAGGAGGTTGGGTGATGGCTTGATAGAGTGACTTGATTATGGGGATTGCTTGAGCGCTTGATTGCTTGATGGTTTGCTTGATGCCCAAGTGAGGAGCAAGAGCCTCTATTTATAGGTGAGGGTTTGCCTCTTGAAGAAGATATTTGCTTAGAAATATCTAAGGGATTTGTGTGACAAGTGTCTCCCTTTTCAAAAATATCTTGAAATTATCTTCAAAGTTTCTAGATCTTTCTCTTCAAGAAATATCTAGAGATTCTTTTAGATCTTTCTCTTCAAAAAATATCTAGAGGTTCTTCTAGATCTTTCTCTTTAAGAATTATCTAGAGGTTCTTCTAGATTTTTCTCCAAATATCTTCTCCTTGCCACCATAAGCCTCCAAGAGTAGCTTTATAAAAAATTGAGAGAGAGCTTGGCATACATCATGGATGACATCAAACAAACTCGTAACCACTTTTCTAAGGAATTTTTCTAGGTCCATAATCACTCCAAAGTGCACCTACTATGTGTAGAATGACACCTCATGGGGTATACTATGACTAAGGCCACTTTTGGCCATGCTATACATGTCATATGCCACCTAGGATGCCTAGTAGATAGGAGGTAAGTTTTATAGGCTCATTTCATCATGGCTCCAAGAAGACGTTCACAAAGAAGCCCGAGATCGAAGCCCATTCCCAACAAGAGTGACACATCAGACTTCGACTAGCTTTTTGCATGCTAAGTAGAAAATGCATATACTTATGCATACTTAAGGTATACACATAAAATCCATAATATTGTAGGGCTTAGCTTTCGTTCCCACCATGCACGTGCCACGGCACGACAACATAGACAGTGGAAGAGTTCAAGGGTTGTGAAAGTGAAAGCTAAAAATGAGTTATTGAGCCCCCCCTTTTATAGTGGGGGCCTTTTTAAGAAAGGGTCAATTTTCTAAACGTAGCTCAAAAATTTTCCATGTTTAAGTCGGTAGCCACATCACACAAGTGCAATGGAATTTCATTTAAACAAGGCTGAAGCCACATGATGATGCTAAGATTTGATAAATTACTCTAAAATAGAACTCGAATATATTGTACATGAGACAATTGCAACTAAATGAAAAGTGTATTATAATTCCAAAATATTGGCATGTCAATTATAGGGGCTACAAAGTCTTTCATTCATTAGCTCACGTTATGTTGAATGTTTGCAGATTGGAAAGAGAATGGAAGACAAAATGAAGGTTCAAGAGGATTGGGGTGTAGATGGAACTATGCTATTGCTATTATAGCTTCGTTACTTAAGCATTTAGTCTTCCATTCTCTTCCCAATCTGCAAACATTCAGCATAAAGTGAGCCAACGAATGTAAGTTTTTTTAGGACCAAAACACCTTGATGAAAACATCCTCACCTTGTGACCTTGGAGACAAGAGGAGCCCCAAAAGACTTCAAAGATTGGTCCTACCCGTGGTGGGAACACACTTTTATGGGTTGACCATCTTCTTGTTCACTTGAACAACTTCCAAAACATCATTGGGCATCTTCACTGTAATTTCAAAGGAAGCTATATCTCCCTCAACACATTGTAAGGAAATCCACAACCCAAGCTTGCACATCCAACAATCATAGTAAAATTGTATGTTCAAGGAGGTGGAGGATTTTAAATAGCCCATAATTGTACCTGATGCTCCAAGTCTACAATGGTACCTATCTCCATTGTGCATGCCCTCCACAAAACAATGCATAGGAAAAATACCTCTCAAGCCCATGGATTTAAAAGCTTCAGTATATTTCAAGGGCTTTTAGACATCTAATACCACCTTTTGATTCAAAGATGCTACCAACTATAAATGAGGATGTGGCCAATCCAAATTTAATGAAGAATAAACCTTGATGGTTTCAAAGCTTCTCGTAACCATGCATAGTAGTAGGGACAATATAGGAGTGTGAATAGAAAAAAATTCCATTCAAGACCAACTTAGTTGGACAAAACATTTTCTAATTACACTAATGTTTTCCCAAGTGGAACCCTCTTCAGGCTTATCTTTCTACTTTACCAGAACTTGATGGCTTACATAATGTCTTGTACATAAAACATGAGAGTCCAAAATATTGTTTGAATCATGAGGCAAATTGGGTAGTTCAATAAAATCGACCAAAACATCTATATCTATAACATTATCATATGTGCATAGCCCTCTCCTCAAATGACTAACATGGAGCACCTGCGCACAAGAGGATGGTACATCCAACTTACATGCAAATTTTCCAATGTGTTTAGAACTTTAAATGGACAACAGTATCGAGGAGATAATTTAGGAACTAGTTTGGTCTTGAGAGTTTTGGAATGTTTCAAAACATGTAGAAAATCTTGGCCACCTTCTTTAAAAGTAACCAATCTTTGTTTTTCACTGGCATACTTTTTATATCTATCCCAAGCTTGTTTAGCATTTAAACAAGTGATACATAATATAAATATATGGTCCTATAAAAAATCCTTGACTTGCTAGATCTTTTCATTGGCTACCGATTTGGCTAAATCAACCAAATTGGGTGAACAAGGTTGATAGCAGTACATTAACATAAAGGGACTGAATTTTATAGAAACGTGTTTAAGCAACCTCTAAGATTGGGAGACAATATTTCCAATCTAATTGTTTCTTACTTACATAGGCTCGTAACATATCTTCTATGACTTGATTTACCCATTCAGTTTGACCATCACTCTCGGGATGATCAGTCATACTTAAACTTGATTTAGTACCCAAATTTTGGAAAACGTGTGGGAAAAAATGAATAATAAACTTTTGATTGTGACCAATTTCTATATTAATGGGTAACCATATAGCTTATACAGGTTCTTTACAAATAGCCATGCTAATTCTAGATTTTTGAATACAGGCTTTGTAGGAATTAACCTACACATTTTAGTAAGATACTCATCACAACCCAAATGGAATCATGTCCACGTATAGTGGTTGGTGGTCCTACTATAAAATTGATAGAGATACTCTCTTGTTTGCCATTTGGAATCTCTCCAAGATGAAGCAATCCTCTTCATTAGGAAGGGAATGGGGTCTAAGGGGGCCTCTTTATTTGCCAAGGGATTAAAAAGGAGATTATAGGAGGGGCAAATGGGTGGATGTCATGTGGACTGAAATGGTGGGTATGGAAAGGCCTAAAAGTAAGTGGTCAAACTTGTATTATTTTATAAAATATAAAGAGAAAATCTCTTATAAATTCAAAAAACTAAAGTTTTCTCTAAATATTTGGGTAAAAACCAATCCTTTCTCTCTCTAGTGGCTTCCAGTTTCTCCCCTCCCTCTCTCTCCTAAAAGGGGGTCCCTCCAAAAACATGTTGATCATTCTCTCCCTCTCTCTCTATTGTACTATCTCTCACTTCTCTTCACTTCACCTTGCAAATTGCTTCTCTTTACTTCCTTTCAAAATTCCCTCCCAAAAGCTCTGCAGCAGAAGTTTGAGCCTCCTTTCCCTCCTCAAGCTTACTGCATTCTCCTCAAGCTTGTTGCATTCTCCTCAAGCTGAAGTTCTCCATTTGTCCATGAGCCTCACTAAACACCTCTACCTAAAGCTGAAGATCTGCAGCATATCTTTCTGCTAGATCATCCCTCTTCCTTAACAGGTTTCCTGCTCCTTCTCCATTAAGCTCTCTAGAGAGGATCTACTTCCCTCTCAAACTTTGCAACATTATCTTCCCCATTAAGCCAACAAGCAGGTGGAGCAATATAGCAGTAAGTGGCATCAATCGTCTTTGTGTACCATCAAGAATTGTGCTCTTTATACAGCTGAGAACATGGATGTGTAATGTCTAATCATAAGTGTTTGTCTACAGGTTGTGCCACTATTCCCCATGGCATCATCAGGTACTCGACAACCTAGGTGTGTCATTGAACATGATGTGGGTGACAATGCGGCCCAGCTCAAGAGGCACACACAAGGTCTCAAGGAGACACATGTCTTCTCGAGTACACCATTGGAAGGGAAGAATCATGGAGTTCAAGCAAACACAATACAGCAAGAGGCTTGCAAAGGTGCAGCATGTGTATGTTGCTTCACAACTGAAGCTAGAGACAACAGTGGCTCCATCGAGGTTTCCTGCTGTAAATTGTAATTTCACTCCTCTTTCAAGTTTTTAGGTTTTCTATTTAGTATTTTTGCCTTGTATGTTGCTTTTGATGATTGTGAGATTCCCATTGCTTGTTCATGTTTGTAGATGTTTTTCCATCCAATTTTGTAGAGTGGGAGCCAATAGAGTCCTTCACAGGAACTTTTGAGGCCATCCACACTAACCTTGGCAAGTTACCCTCTGCTGGCTGCCCATTCTCTAAGCTTTCCTCACGTGACATTCTCTTTTATAATCATACTTATGTCACACCTAGGTGAAATGGGTATGGTAATCTTTCTCCAGTTCACTCGTGGCCAACCTTGGAGAGTCTGGAATGGCCTAAGCCAGACAGTGCCTTAATTGCAGCAACCAAAAGGAGAATTGAGGCGGATGTGCAAGCAGCAATGAAGTGAACCTATGATTCCCACAAAGCCACAGTAACATGGTTTATGTCTCTTTAGGTGTTTGTGTTTTATCTTCTTCAAAGTGTTCACACGACACCAATAATGTGGATTTGCAAAGGGGGTAGTGCGATCTACAAATTCCTTGTAGTTGGATGGGAGACTAAGGTGGTCAACCACTAGGGAGATAGAATCAAGTTCTCTGTAGTTTCTGGCAATGTGGTGTTCAGATACCATATTGCGAAGCAAATCTTGTCAATGGTCTATCTCTATAGAAGATGGAAGCTGACGATGGGAGAATGGGAGGCACTAGACTCTGACGTTGCTTTTAGAGAATCAATTGACCTACAAATATCCCTCCACAATGATGCAGTGCACGACATTGTAGTGAATAATGACTGGCACCTCAGTCACCTTTGTGAGTATCTTAATCTAAAATATACCTTGCCCAAGCAGTATCTCTTTGTAATCCATGAAAAGGTTGTTCGCTCTAGAAAAGAGAGGAGCTTTCTGTGTGAGAATGTTCCGATTCTATTATGTATTTTTGTAAAAGCTTGTAACTGATAAGGATTTTACTCCCATTAATACCTATGGTGTTTTGAGTCTCATTTCTGTGCATACTTATTTATTCTCAACTTGCTCAAGTTTTTGCTTGAAACGTGTAATTTCTTTGATGTGGAGGACAAATATTTTCAATGTTGGTGTCTTTCAATGTTTTGTCACGTGATTTTGTTTAAAATTATAGTTTTAAGTTATTTTGACATTAATTTTAAGTGCTTTTTGAAAAGTGACTTTGGGTATATAAGTGATTTTTTAGGTTTTAAACTTCATTTCTCACATTCACAAAACTATAGCTTTAAGCTCTCTTCGCATCTTCTTTGAGAACGAACCCATGGAAACGTCTACTGATGCACTTCTCACACAACTAGAAACGGTAGGACTTGTGGATCAAGCACATGAATTACTCAGTGTGTTCGAGGGGACAATTGACATGCAGGCCACTGTCAACCTTCATGCAGGCCACTGCCAACCTTCATGCAGAGGCATTCAAAAGCTTTCTTGACTAAATGGAGTAGCACACGGAAGAATATGCCATAGTCTTTGAGGGATCCGACATGTTGTGGTTGCCAGTGTACTTCCTCAAGAATCTCTATGTGGCCGACAAAAACTTTCACTTTTGCTTGTTGAGGTCTATTAAAGGCTTCACGGAATGGAACTACAGGACAGAGGATGAGGATGATCTCATATTTTTGGGCATGGGGTGCATAGGCACCCAATTCATTTATTGGGACATGGTTATGGCCGTACTTGTGCTTGAGGGCATGGATAAGGGAAAATCAAAGGAAAAGGTCAACCAAAGACCACATGTGACCATTGTGGAGGAATCAAATGAAGTTATCGAAGAGATTGATGAGCAGACTAAAGCATCTATGGCACTTGTCCTCTTGCAAGAGCCCAACTCCACTGAGGAGGAAGACCGGACGATAGAGGGAGTGGAGGTGCTGGAGGAAGTCCCAGACTCCAAATTCTCACTTTGCATACAGTGATGGTGGATGATCGTCACTTTTTGTTCCTTGCCGACATTGCCAAAACATTACGACTCAGAGAAGATAAGTCGCTCGCAGTGCTTGCTATCTATGCGGACATGAAGGATCCCAGTGGAAAGGAAGAGAAAGTCAAAATTCAAATTGACTTTGAAGACCAAGGTCTCCCGGCAAGCCTCTCTTTCCTCCCCAATGAAAATGAAAAAAAGTTGGTGCAAACAATAGCAAGTACACTTGTGGAAATCAAATCATGTGACTCATTTTACAAAAGCTTCCAGAAAAGCAATTTTCATCCATACAAACCACTGATTGTGATGGGTAGAAATGATTGATCTAGCACCGATCTTACAAAGAAAAATCTTGAAGAGAAGGATGAAGAAACTCAGGTGAACATATCTTAACGTAGTGGATTGTCTATTGTTCCTTCAACAAGTGTTAAAATTGTTTAAAATGCTTTGCAAACGGCATACCATGTTGATAAGTTCGCAATGCGTACTCGAGGTTCACGCAACGCGCCCATGGGTAGAGATAGCCGGCTTTGGCACTACTTGAGCCACTTGGGGTCATCGATTCTTTGAGTTTCTCACACAGAGTTCTCCAAGAATGGTTTTGCGGAGCTGCTCGAGTGCAAAGCATTAAGTGTCATACTCACTGACGATTCCTTCATCCTAAATGCTCACAAATGTATATTGGTGGACCGAAAGGCGGCATTGTATTCCTTTACATGCAAGCACCCACGCTCGGTCCTCTCCCACTACACCTTGAGCTTAGGTCAAGGGTTGACAAACCCAAAGGAAATTGTAAAATCCCTTGGTGTCAAGTCAGTCATTTACCCCATACCCATATATTTAATTCATAGTAAAACTAATCAACCATGATGTAATATCCAAATCAATACATAATAATTATTTTTGTTAACAATTTTTGTCAACAGAAATTATTTTTTAATTTCATATTGTCCAATAAATTTCATTTCCACAACACATGCAGAGAACCTCAAACATTCAGCGACCCGTTGGCTAGGGGGCACATCTTGGGGATTTTTTTACAAAAGCGAGCGATCGGGGGGGCGTATAGAGTCATGGGACCACCACGGAGCACGGTGACTCTCGGCAAGGTCAAACGATGCAAAAAAAAAAAGCCTTGTGCGCCACGACACGTAGGGGGCAGTGTTGTCCACTATTCCCTGTTGTACGCCATGGTGCACATGGATTTTTTTGTGATGTCCGACCCGACCGAGTGCCCCCGTGCTCCGTGGTGGTCTCATTGACCTCCTACGCCCTTCCTCGTTGGCCGATTTTGTTAAAAAATCCCCTAGCTGTGTCCCCCGGTCAACGGGTCGCTACATGGATTTTTTTTGCGCCGTTCAATCCTATTGGGCAAGCCGTGTGTCGTGGTGGTGAGTTTAAATTTAACATCTTGAGCAATTCAATTACTTTTTAAAGAAAATGTACAAAATCAAGTTCAACAATTGCAAGGATGGTAGAAATCTGACTCTTTGATATTATATGAAAAGATTACAAATGTCATCAAGAGAAAGTATATGGAATAAACTATTTCTTATGAAGGCATCCTTCATTTCGCAAATTGATTTCTAGAGCTAAATTTGTATTTTTCAATGTTACGTGCTTAGCATGCATCATACAAGAAATGCCAACTTGAAACAGTTGCACCAAATGCCTTTGGCGACATCTTGTAGGGCGAGTAAGGCTACATGTTGTATGCGTGTAACGGAATCACTATATTCATCCATTATCTCTCTCACCACCCGAGAGAAGGCCTCTTTGGGTATGATGGGCTCAGTGCTCTTCCGATACTTTCAAATTTTTGGCAAAGCAACTGTGTCCGGCTTCCATCTCCGCTTTTTTGTGTTGTTGGCGGTGGCGCTTGTCTGGCCCAATGAGGAGGATCATTTTTGTACTTTTTCCTCCTCTCCTCCTGGGCCTGTTGTTCTTCAAGCGTCACCTTCTCCTTCTTCCTCTTTGCACATTGCTTGGCTCTTTGAGGTATTTTTGAAGGCCTTGAGCTCTCAGCCTTTGGTTATTGGGTGACTTGAGCTCTATCCTCTGCTACCTTCCTCTCTGCCTCTACTCGTGCTTGTAAGTTTTCCAAGTGAGCTCTCTCGACCTCTGTTCTCTGCCATTCCTCTTGCTCCCTCTGTCTTCTTTGTTCTTCTTGCATTCTTTGTGCTTCCTTCTCACATGTCTGTTTCTTTTCCATCTCTTTCATTCTTTTTCTCCTCTTGACCTCTCATGCTTTAGAAACCGGCTCGCCTGGTATTACTTTGATTACCCTTTGTTTGACTCGCGGTCTGAATCTTTGCGGTGTGGTTTCCACAGCGGCCTGAGCACTAGGTGTTGTGACAGTAGGCAAGGGCTCCAGATTTTGAAGCGGACTTCGGTATTCTTCTTTGGTTGCTCTTGTTTCTTGCATGGCTCTGTGTAGAGATAAAATTTGTGGGGTATCCAGCAGAGGTGTGTGGTTGGCATGGTTTAGTGGTCTGAGATCACCAAAAATATGTCGCATGGTGGTTTGATTATCTGTATTTGATGGTTGGGGAGACTCTTGGACATCTGGAGCAGGTTGGGGCGGTGAGCTATCCACTTGTGGCTGAGGATATGGATTTGAAGCCATGGGTTCTGCATGGGGTGGTGGCTATGGATTTTCAGTGATGTGAGTGGATGTGGTGGTATTGATGTGTGTAATGGTTTGCTCATGTGAATCGTCCATGTGGTGCAAGATATGAGTGCATGCTTGTTTTTGCTCGAGAGGATCTTCTAGTAAAAGCAAGAAATGAACTTCAAGTTGTGAGTTTTGACTTATAATGCGATTTATTTTTAAAAAAACTCAATGATAGTAATAAAAATTTAAAAAAAACTCCAAAATAGATGAAACTTGACCCACGGAACCACTGATTGGGACGTCAACAAATCATGTGGCAGTACAATGCATTTTTACAATAGAAGTGGTTAGTGTCAGAAATTTATTGGTTTTCCACCCAACGCCTACCATTTCATCGCCTTGTCTCCAACCATCATCATAATCAATTTTTGCACTCAAAGCATGATATGATTGTGATCAGCTCACGCTAACCACTTTTTCTATTTTGCACTTCAAACTTCATTGCACTCTAGTCTTCTTCCTTTCTCTCCCCGCTAAAACTCTGTAGAACCAATTGAACATTTCGTGTAGGGCATTGCTCTTTTTCCTCCCACCTCCATGCTATGTATTTTTTAAATACACTGCTTTTGCTTGATAGTGTGAGCGCTCCATTCCTTGGCTACCCCACATGCCCAACGAACCGTATGTGTCAAGAAAAAATGAGTTATGAGCAAAAAGAATGTGCTGGAAAAAAAAATCTTTAATTCAAACACTGATGATTTTTTTACTGCAAAGACAAAGTGTTCAACCCACCATGTAACGTGTTATGTGCGTCTCCTCCCAGGCATCCACCATTTGCGATGTGAAACTATTGATTACAAACTTTAAAGTGGATATCTCAGCACAGGTTAGCTTTGCCTTTTCAAGCAACAAAACATATCATCTACAGACTATTACAGACGGGCACACTTAATTTCTAGGGCTGTTTCGTTACCTCTGTAGGTGGTAATGTCACACACCTTTTTCCACAATCGAAACTCATTGGGACTTTGGGAGTCATAATAGTTTGAAAGCAAATGCCTAGCTTTACTACCACCCATACATATTTTATTAGGACGATCCCTTCTTGTCCGTTGATAACTCAATTGCACCCCCATGTAGACCAACACTTGATAGAATAGATTCGAGTTCTCTTATACACTCTTATCTTGTTTCTGTAGGCTCCATATTCCGAGTGTAATTAATATGGAGTATAAGCAACTTGTCAAGAATTCGTAGACGAACATGAAGAGTATACACATGCACATTTATCAGAGGAATTGATATAATAGGATCCCAATTTGGATCGTCCATGTCTCGATAAGGGGGTACACTCTGGTTACAACTCAGGATACCTTGAAACCATTGTTATAGTGCTTTACCCATTGTTTGTATAGTGGGAACACCTTTTGCAAAGTTGACTGCAGCTTTGCCACCCTTACCCTTACCAATACCCTTACCCTTACCCTTATCGCCCTTTGACTTGCTGGCTTTTGCACCCTTGCCCTCAGTTCCTAATGAGACTTTACTATGGCAGCAATAAATGCATGGAAAGAGGGTCAGTGCACCTTGCTTCCACCCTAACATACACTTGAGAGTTTTCAAGTCTCTTGCCAAATGCCACTTTACTTGGAACATACCCAGACCTCAAACCTGCAATCGTTGTCCTTCTTGTTGTTGTCGAATGACATCAAGGATTGGGGTGTGATTAAAATACCATTTGAGGGATTCATGTGTCTCGTGTGGGAGATGAAAAGCTGCCAGCCACCAAATATTCTTCTCTGATTGAACACCTAAACAGGTGTTTTCCTTCTCATTGGCATTTAGCTCACCATCGACGTCCACCAATGCTCTGTTCATAAGCGTAACATTTACCCTTTCAAGCCATTGACCTTTGACAATTTGGCACTCATCAAGCTTCATCACAAATATAACTTTGCCATCACACTCTTCCTGTATCAACCCATAAAATCTAATGATTGAGGTCCTAAAGCTTCAACAAGTCAACATAGACATTATTGAACTCGTTATAACAAAAGGATTTTCTCCACATATTGAAATCCACCCAACAAGCTTGCAACATCATTATTGGCGCACCTTTTTGCAACGCTGACATTGTAAGGTGTTGGCAGCAACCTAAACAAACCTTTTGCTCTATGACTTAGTGTGACAATTCTATACAAAGCTTTGTAGACCTTGATACTTATTCCTACGTTGTCACACACCTCCATCTCTTGAGGTGACACAATGCTCTTTAGCTCACTAAAATACTTCTAGAACAAAACATTAGCAACTCCCAATAGCTCCACCAACTCCTTTGGCTTGATGATATGCTGCAGTAGAGTATGTCCAGTCATTTGAGCATTGGAATCAATTTCCATCATCATCCGAGCCAAGTTGTTGTATATTGAAATAATATTACAACAACCTCAAAAGATGTAAGAAATTAGAAGCTTGCATTTGTATCCCTACCAAGTTTGATGGATACGTTTCTTTCGAGCTCCACCGCTTGAAGATAGCATAGACATTGCATGTCTCTTGCGCTTGCGAATGTGGTAGCCCAATGAAATGTGTGTGAGATGATTGATTCATCGGTGCATATTATGCGTAGGGTGTTGTAGCTGAATGTAATTGTTTAGACGACGCTCTTGCTCCATCTTTTGATGCTCTACTTTTCTATTAAGCTTTGCCATCTCATCGTTTAGCTGCTTTGTCTTCTTGTTGGATTCCTCTCTGATTTGGTGATTGTCTTTCACGTACTTCTCTTGCAATGATGAATAGGCAGTACAAAGTTGTTTTCTTGCTTTCCTTTCATTGACGAAAGTTGAATACAATCTCCAGTAGTAGGCAAACAATCTGTCTCTCCCATCTCCAATAAAATGCAGTAGCTCAATGAAATTACAAAAGGGCAGTGATGCATTGGTCATTGGATCGCCAGGGTAAAGACGGCCATCAACCCCCATAAGTTGATTGCCTTGCACCCAAGCTTTTGTAGCTGATCTCCAGCATTGGGATTAGATGTGCCAAGTCACACAGTAGCGTACTCCTTTTATCTTGTTAGTAATGTCTTGTAGTGGTAGGGGATTGAATGACATTTGTGTTAGCTAATCAAGCAAATTAGAGAGAGAATGTGTTATGATGAGACTGATACAAGCAGGTGATGCTGGCTATGGAGGAAAGAAGTGGAGAGTACTACTCAGAGATAGGAGAAAAGAATTATGTTGTGGAGGGAAGAAAGAGAGGGAGTGCAGCTCAATCTCCTTTGAATTCAAATTGTTGATCATGAGTGTAAAGAGAGAAATGTTGCTGCACACAGAGGTATTGGAGTTTTCCATTGCTCTCAGTTGGAGCTGGAGTGGGAGAAGCGAGAGAGAGAGAGAGAGAGAGAGAGAGAGAGAGAGAGAGAGAGAGAGAGAGAGAGAGAGAGAGAGGGAGGGAGTGAGAGAGGGAGTGGGAGATAGAAAGACAATAAAGGAAGAGAGAGTGGGAGAGAGAGCAGATCTGCAACCTTGGAGGATCTCCACTCTGTCAAAAGTAGGAAGCAAAGAATGTTCCCTTAATGATTAGCAGGGAAAAAGGAGAGAGAGAGAGAGAGAGAGAGAGAGAGAGAGAGAGAGTTGGCTCACGTTTTAGAGAGAGAATACAATGAGAGAATGTGAAAAATCTGGTTTTTTGGCAGGGGGCTGAAAAGTGCCTCCTTTAATGAGATCTAAGTGTAAGAGAGCGTTTTATATGTTAGAGAGAGAAGAGGGGTGGAAAAAAGACATTTTAAAATACATTTATCCACCTCTCTTTTGGGTTACTAAATAGACTATTTTCAAATACAAAATATGGAAATGGCTTTTTTTAAAATCTCAGCATAGGCCTTTTTGCCCTCTCTTTTAGGCTTGGTCAAACTTGGCTTAAGCTTTAAGCATTCCCTTAAACTGCCAAATAAAGAGGCCCTCCTATACCCCATTCACTTGCTAATGACTTTTAATCTTTCTACCTTATCAGTCCGGCACTTTTGCCAGTGAATCACATAATTTTGTACGTCCTCATGTAGTTGTGGCCAATAACCTAAGAGGTGAGTCATGTTGTTTATGGAATGTTGCATGAAGTTGGCCATTTGATTTGGATTGTGATGGAGGGGTTTGGGTAACCAACTTCATGAATACAGACAAAGATGTGAATAAGACTTAGCATGTTTCAAGTTTGATAAACATGCTTGTGGTTGAGCATGATTTCTCAACTAGGGGGTGCGCAATGATGGTGCATATTCATGTCAAAAATCTTAGAAAGCAATGCCAAGGGTGCTTACAGATGTATGCCAAAATGTCAGAGCATGTTTGAAGACCCAGTGTAGGTAAAGGAGTTCAGGATGTGTATGATTTATGAAGTTATGTAGGCCAAGTGTAGGGTTCAGTGCTTGAAAAAAAGAGTTTTCATGTGAAAAGCCTCTTAGAACATGCAAGGCAAGTTGGGTAGTGGAGGCCATGTGGTTAGTGATAGAACGGAAAGTGAGTGAGAGACTTAACTTTACTACATGAAGGAGGCCAAAAAGTGCCATTCTGTAAATGTTTTTGTAAAACGCATTTTTTATAAAATGGGCTACATGGAAGAAGGAGAAGGCCATTTTTTCATGCACATAGGCTAATTCTACACTAGCTTGCTGACGAATGGGTGCATAGGTCTTTCTTATCATGGGATGACCATCATTAGGACTATCATCACATTCATAAATTATTTGATGCTTGATTTTATTTTCCAACCATACACATACTCTCCCCCTATGGAGTAAGTAGCCCTTATCAATGAAAAAATATTTCCATCTATTAAGCTCATCACTAGTTAAAGTGGAACCTTGTGTAGAGTCGTCCTGAACACTAGCTTGAGGGTTGACAAAATCTTGTTTCATAACATGACAAATTGGCGTAAGACTTATCCTATTTGCACTTTCCCTTAAGAGGTATGAAGAAAGTCACTGAGAATTTATGTAAATGTAGGAGCATTTATCTTAGGCGTGCACTCAAAGCATCAGCTACTACCACATTGTACTAGCCTTTACAGTATCTCAACTTGCAGACATGATTGTGAAGGATTTCATCCCACTTGGCCTTACATCCCTTCAAAAAAATTTGTTGTGCAAAACATTTGATGGTTTTATGACCAAAGACATCCTCAAACTAATCACCATACAGATAATGTCACATATGCTTGAGGACATGAATAATGGTGTAAAGTGTTCACTATGAAGCGGAGTAGTTCTATTATGAAGAATCTAATTTCCTATTTTCAAAAGCATCAGGCCGCCCTTCTTGTAGGAGCAATGCACCTATGGCTTTGTTGCTAGCATTCGTCTTAAGCACAAACGGCTTGACAGGATCAACAATAGCTAAAATGGGTGACATAGATAAAGCTACTCTAAGTGTATCAAAGCTATGTTGATGGCCCTTGCACCAACTAAAGACCTTGCCTTAAGTTTTCAATTGGTCTATCATAAGATTTGCAAGCTTAGCATAATCTTCAATGAATATGATAATAGTCTGCCATACTTAGAAAAATCTCAAGCTTATCTAAGTTTGTTGGACCGGTCATCATAAAATCACTTTTGTGTAATAAATTACATTTAAAGACGATCACAAGGAATCAAGTGCCCCAAGTAGTTGATTTCAGTCTTAAGAAAGTCACACTTAGTGAGTTTAGCATAAAACTTATGCTCTCATAATAGATCAAACACCAACTTGAGGTGCATTAGGTACTCTTGTTTAGTAGCAATGTAAACCAAAATGACATCCAAGAAAACAATGATAAATTTTCCTACATATGGACATATCGTGTCATCTATGGTTGTCATGAAGGTGGCTAGCAAGTTAGTCAAACCCAAAGGCATAACTAGAAACTCGTAATGGCCAATCGTGTTTGAAAAGTAGTTTCTCGTCTATTAGCCAATAGTAAGCATTTTGGTTGTATTTGAAGCGTAAATCTATCTTAGAACCCTTGGTTGTATTTGGAGCGTAAATCTATCGTAGAGCCCTTGGTTGTTTTTGGAGCGTAAATCTATCTTAGAAAAACAACACTCCCTTAATTTGATCATCAAGTAGCTCATCCACCAGTGGGAGAGAATACTTGTTTTTTATGGTGACTTTGTTCAAGGCACACTAGCCTATACACATGTGCATAGAGTCGTCTTCTTTCTTAACCAATAAAATTGGTGTTGCCCATGGCAAGGAACTAGGTCTCATGGAACCACAGCTTAAGTAGTCAGTTAACTACCACTCTATCTCCATGGCTTCTATATGACTTAGCCTATAAGGAGGCTTCCTTATGTTATGGATAAGGGATATGTATATTTATTACTCAAGTGCTCATTACAAATGACCATAGCTCATTACGAGCTATGGTCATTTGTGACGGCCAGCCAATATGTATTCATTTTGAGCATTGAAGAATCTATGAATAAAATGCGTGCAAGAGGGAAATGCTCACTCTTTCACGAGGGGAGATTGCACCTAGTGCTTGTGTGTTTCTTCTCTCCTCTCCTCTCTTCTCTCTTGCCGTGCTAGTGTGGCACTTCCCTCTAGGAAGGTGCATCTGCATGTGCTCTTCTACTCTCTCTCGCCCTTTGTCTCTCTCATGTCAGACTTGCTATGGATTCCTTGCGTACACGATTGTGCAGGTATGTGGATCTGCTAAATTTACCTTTGATTATATGCTATTTGTATATTTTGCAGGGTCTTCACGCATCCGTTTGTAATAGTGGTATAAGAGCTAAGGATACGCTCTTGGTAACAAGAAAACATCTCGTGGAAGCTTTATTTTTTTAGCAACATAGCTCTTCACGATTCTGTAGAACGAATAAGTACAATTACATACTTTTATTTTGTTTTATATAATTTTACATATATCTTTAATTAATCTCTATTGTTAACAATGTATATCTCTGGGAATTTTGGGATATAGTTAATAGTAACCCCTGGAGAATTTTTTATGTTAACAAGTAAACATGAATAGGATGACAACAAAAAAGACATCGTACATACTTAGGAAAGCGTAAATATTGTTAATATAGTAATTAATTTTTTATTGTATTGACATAAACTTTCTTAATACAATTGAGGGATCACATCCAACTATGAAAATTATTTGATTGAACCTAATATACAGAAGGAACGCTAGATAAATTACAGTAGGAGTAAGCACAATGAGTGATGCTCGATCAAAATGCTCAAAGAGGTCGGTCATTTGAGGAGTATTAATTCCGTGTAGGTTGAAGATCAAAGAGATAGTAGACGAGTTTAACCTATGAGAAACCACCCTAGGACAAAGAGTATATATATATATATATATATATAAAGGTGACAAATCGTGCTCATCGACTTGCGTGAAACTGCCATCCAAGGACATCAGTGTCGTCAGCCAAATTCTTGTAGCTAGGCCGTCAACGTTAGCTGATTTTGCCGCAGTATCAACAACAAAGTTTATGCAATAACTGAAATCTGGAGCAGGATGACTGTAGAGTAGGCAAGACTCCGTAGACCTTGTAGTAGGTGACCAACCACCGCGACCAACCATGGGAGCTCTATCTCCCTCTCTACCACTCCTTCGTAGATGACGTAGATTTGCAACCATTTCTCACCCGTAATTATCTCTTACTCTCCCTCGTCTTATGCAACCATCCGACTCCTCGCTTGTGGGATTGACGACGCCCGCACAATGGACATGGGAGAAAGTGGGCGTTGCAGGTGACTGGTGGCCCATGAAGAGGAGCAATTTGCTTTTCTTTCTTTCTTTCTCTCCCTCTTCTCTTATTTTACTAGTAGCTTATTGAGCACCACCTACAACCATGCACTACTCTCAACATTACCAAGTACGTCTTTTTCGGCCAACATTACCAGCCTCAAGTTGAGAACGGTTGCCAACTTTTTCACCAGTTCCTACAGTTGTCTCTTCTTCAACCTCCACTTCCACTCCTGGTTTTGACATGCCTTGCACAGAGAGAGGAATCAATATCTCTCTCTCTCTCTCTCTCTCTCTCTCTCTCTCTCTCTCTCTCTCTCTCTCTCTCTCTCTCTCTCTCTCTCTCTCTCTCTCTCTCTCTCTCTCTCTCTCTCTCTCTCTCTCTCTCTCTCTCTCTCTCTCTCTCTCTCTCTCTCTTTTTTGTCACTCCCGCTAGACAATCAATCTCTCTCTGCTGCTCAGTAAAGTGAGAGTTTCGCTTAGCTTTCAACAATATCATGTAACTTTCGGGCTGCCTTCATTCCCACAGCTCCCAATCTCCCTCGACCTATCTTGTGGCCAACCCGGACATCCACTATGGTGCACTGGCAGTGGACTTCTCACAGGCCGAGTGTGCGAGTTGAAACTTGAGCTAGACAAAGCAGACATCCCTGCCAACAATGACCTCCTTCACTCCTGCCAGTCTCTTACTCCCGGCTTGCATGCCTTATGAAGCTCCAATGGACGCTCCTTAGAAACTTGATGAGAGTAATAAATTTGCCTAAGATACAGAGCACATCCCAAGGCCTTGGGCTGGTGAGACAGTATTTGGGGAGTGTCAAGTGCCTTATAGTGATTGATGGCCTTGCATGTGAATGTGACACAGAGCAACTGAGAAGTTTGCTTCTAATCCCCCCTCTTGAACTGGAATATCACCTTGGGTGCGGTAGCTACCTTGTTGTTACCAGCCGATATCCTCATATATTCTTTGGGTCCGGTTTGAGGTCACCTGGGTATGTAGTGCACGAAATGATGGAGTTACCAGATGAGCCTAGCTTACAAATTACTGAAATAAACAGGAAAAGCCTTGCTATTTGTTTTGAAGACGACATTGAACAATTGATTGTATTTGTTAGCCCACTGAAATAATCTCTCAGCACTCTTGGCATGCATGTGTTAATGGTATCGAGAGCTAAGCTTCTAAATGTGATCCATCAAAAGCAGACTCACATGGTCCTTGTCATTCTCTCCCAATTAGAGTGCCTTTGTTTTTTGAAAAAGATGGGAAATGCATCTACAATATTTCCTGATGCCAAGCTGATGCTTATCCTTATAGCTTGGAAGATGAACCTGGCATGCCCCTACTCAAACCTCAGAGAGAAAGGGTCCTAGATTCAGATTTTTTGACAAATGACATCTACACTTCTCAAAGATCATCAACTATGGACCAAGCAAGTAAGCAAGTAAGCCAACATTCCAGTACCAAAAATGTGATATTTTTTGTTTCCTTGTGCTCAATTTAATAATTTCAATGATTGGCTGGCCTCTGTGTTGGCAGGCTCAATTACAAGGCGAGGTTTAAATCCCTAATTAGTGATCTTATGAGGGGGAATTGCATATGCTGACCATTAGGTCAAAATCTTCCAAATGCAGCCTCCTACAACAACAGTATGAGAAAGCGCCAGTGTTCTCACGACTTAGAAAGTTCATCAACATTAGAAATTTTTCTTTGAGAAAAATCTCTAATCGTATCATTACATTAAACTCTGTAAAGAAGCCGGCTCATGTGTCTGTCACCACCATCAAACACGTCTCCTCTCTCAATATGAATTAAGACAATCATATCATCATTTTACTAAACATTTTAGTGTTGGACTGTGAAATTTTCACATTTGAGAGGGACTTTGATCATGTATGTATGTGAGTATGTACAACATTCTACGCTGAGAAAGATACGAGATGCTTCTGACTGTCTCACAAGTAAAAACTACAAAAATGCACAGACCTAAATTTTTTGAAGAATAAAATGTCGATACACCTCTCATGATAGAGCTACTCTCTTACTGTAGTTGATAGCTCTCAAAAGTGCATCTATTGCGAGCTTGTTACCATACCAATCATGGTCATTCTCTAGGATTTGTTCGGTATGGCCATCTACTGGAGACCTAGAGACACTCCTTATCAAATTCCCAAAAGCACAGTAGAGTACCCTTGTCATCACCACTACACTTTGGAGATAGACGTAGCTGGACTTGGAGATTTTGCTATCCATTGGTGGCTCTTTATGATTGTATAGATGTGTGATTGGTTCTAGTTGTCGTATGCATCATCTACTTTTGTGATCTAGTCTCTTGAGTCTAGTGTCTTGCATCCAGCACCACACAAGAGTAAATGCATAGGTGTTCCTCATTAGCATGTATATTGCAATCCTCTATTCCAACTCACTTGCCACTCCTTATTGCCCAACACTTCACAGACCCCACCAAACGTAGGACTAATTAAATGATGCAAACTTCTGATCACTCTCATGGCCATTTGAAGAGGTCCACCTTGGAAGTATTGACGATGATCGACACGATGATCAAAAATAGTAATCATGAATCTGCATTTACGCCCGTCCAATTAACATTATTGTGTTTGTCTTAAACTCTCCAATCTTGAATGAGCTCTTGATATGTCTGATAAAGGGGATGAAGATGGTGGCCATGTGGAGTTATAGAACAATAATTTTCTTCTCATTGGTCTTGTTGGCTCTTAGTTTATTTTGATACTTTCATGCCCTGGATTGTAAACACCATGAATAATCATAACGTGCTATGATAAAATTTTCACCCTTAGGATACATCAAGCCTTAATATTCTAGCAATGATGACCCTAGGTGCAAAAATCTGACTAGATACACTTTTAGCTACCAACACCCATATTGAATGTTACTTGGATTATTAAGCAACTATCAACCATAAACAAGAAAATCCCTCTCTCATCATTATTTGCGAGAGCCATTATCCCCATAATGTAAGTTTATCCTTATTAGCAATGATGTAGTGTAATCAGATTTTCACTTTGATTGCTCTACAAATTGTCTTCAATGTTACATCATATGGCAATCAAATTGTTGTTGCATATTACTCAATATTGTTCCATTTATTTGCTTCCGTACCACATCCCTGCCAATGTTTCCAATACTCCTTCATAGAGGATTGCGATTACTAAAGGATACTTACCTCTACGCCAAAATTTGCAGGCAAATACTTTAGGAGACCTGGTTTTGACCTATCATCACATTAATACGTTGTGGCATCATTTTATTAGAAGACCGATATCCACTGGTTATCCCACTATTGCAAACCACCTTGACAATTTAGATAACACCCCTATTATCCGCTCGTCTATAGTTCAAGTTGTCTATTTTCATTCTCTTTTCTTGGCAAACAAACTTTGCATCAATTTTGTTCTTCCTAGATCTTAAAATATTAATGTGTTTGATGTTCGATTAAACTATTCTTAGATTTACCAAGAAATTGTTTTTAGTTCTTTGTCTTTGAGAAATACTTTTACACTCATATCTAAGTACAATGCTCTCAGAGAATCTTAAGGTATGTAATTTCTTAATGTATTTTGCTAATATCTCTTTAGAAAAATCATTTTAATTACCTCTGGTTAGTAAGCACTTTCTATGTAATATTAGATGGCTACCTTGTGTGATGACTAACCTTACCAACTCTCATTAGCATCCGCACTTTGTATTAACAAGCTTCATACATGAGCAACACTATTTTCCTTCTAGTGATTTGGAATTTCTCCTAGCACACTAGTTGAGACATTGTACATTGTTATGGCAAGGATCTTATCGGCTAAACTGAATGGCAGTGGCATAATTTCTACACATGTTAGAGCTCCTACGCCTGATAGGGCAAGACTCTCCACTCCACACGTTGTTATGAAAACTTATGGTTATTGACATGTGTATTAGAGTGCCTACGCCTCGTGAGGCAAGAGTCTCCGCTTTGCAATAATGTTATGGAAAATTACAGATGTCGATACATGTGTCCTAGAGTGCCTACGCCTGGTAAGGCAGGACTCTCCGTGGTTACATTATATGTGGAACTGGCCCACCACATTTGTAATTGATTGATATGCAAGGATATGATGAATTGGTATGGAAAGGTGGATAGATGGTGGTCTATTTGAAATGAAAATTCTACGCTAGGTTGCACTCCGTACCTATGCACATTTATTTCATTTTATGCACTCCCATCACACCATACACATGTTACACATTTTTGCACTTTTAAATTGCTTCCTACTAATCATTCTTACTCTTTTGGTTTTTCGTTACTCATTTGTGCTATGTAGACATGTACCCAGCGTTTTGTACCTCGCACTCGACTCCACCACTTATGTACCTTGCAACTGAGGGCAGTTGCTTTCTCGACCACGGAGTATGTTATGGATAAGGGATATGTACATTTATTACTCAAGTGCTCATTACAAGCTATGGTCATTTGTGTCGGCCGGCCAATGTGTATTCATTTTGAGCATTGAAGAATCTATAAATAAAATACTGCAAGAGGGAAATGCTTACTCTTGCACGGGGGGAGATTGCACCCAGTGCTTGTTTGTTTCTCCTCTCTTATCTCTTGTCGTGCCAGTGAGGCACTCTTCTCTAAGAGGCGCATATGCACGTGCTCTTCTACTCTCTCTCGCCCTCTGTCTCTCTCATGTCAGACACCTCTCTCTTTGCAAGATTGTGCAACATAAGCATCACCACTCTTGGTAGGCTCAAGAGATATCCTATGAATCTCCTTGGTGAACAAACTACTGACTAAATCATTGTAGACCAACTTGCCTTTAGGTGGAGAGTTACTTATGGTTGTGCAAAAACTTTCCCATGAACTCATTCAAGTGTCTGAAAATGGTGCTACCTTCTTTCAAGTATTATTTATTACTTGCTCACACATGTTTTGCACAACTTCTCCCATAAGGCACAAGAAGTAACTTGACCATCAATAATGAAACACACTAATTCTGCAAGATGTAAGTGAATAGTGGATTTAGCTTTAGCATCAGGTGATTTCCAATGGGCATCTATGTAACCATCAATCTCTTGGCATTTAAATCATGGCTCCAATTGACCTTTTTGAATTTAAACATCTTGAATTTTCTCCTTCTACATACTGAATTCTGTGCCATTGAGCTTTTGGATGTTATAAGTGTCCTTCTCAAAACAAGAAGCCATAATGATCAAAACTATGGCGAGAATCTTGGGAAAATTATGGTAGAGTTTCCCTGTAACCAGAGCAAAATCTCAAATTGAAAGTAGAAAACATGTAATTAAAAGCATAAAAAATGCATTAAAAATGTCAATTGACTATAGGCGCATCAAAAACTGATCATAAGCTACCCAAAAGACTACCGAGACAACATCAAAATCACCTAGTCCTCTCTATACATTATCCTATGTTGAGACCTCGTAAAATGGGTACTCCAACAACCTGTATCACTGAGAGGATCTCAATATTTTAGAATCCCCTAGCTAAATAAAACCTCACCATGACGCTCCAAAAGGCTATATAGACTAAAGACAACGATCAAGTCTTAAGAATGATCATAAACTACCATAAATGGCTCCACAACGATTTATAAGGGTAGTATCCACAACTCAATGCTAAAAACTTGTATGCAACCGAGTCTGAATCTTCAACCGTCTCTAGCTCTGCCTTCTATATGTGTGCCACACCAATGATGAGTTGTTCTGCGTGTGCCTCCCTTAAGTCTCTACGTACTGCCCGTAGGTGGCCACTAGCTACGAGTTGCCAAGTGTGTGCATGCAAGAGGGAAGCATGAGACCAAGAAGGGCTACCCCTTCTCTCTGCTAGCATTGAGATATTTTGAGCGCTATGGCCATGTTTCTTTAGAGCTACTTGTTAGATTGCTTTGCATTGAACTCCCTCATGAGCTACATTATTGTTTGCATTAATTAAAAACCAATGCTATCTTGTCCCAATGTTGCTTGCTACTCTGTGTTGCTATTAATTCTAGCCCTGAAACATTTCTCTTTCCTAGTGCTACACTTTTTTTGCTGTGTAAGTTCTTAATGCTACCTAAGAATTTCACAAATTCCTCTTCCCAAAGTTCTCAAAGATCTAATGTATTGCTCTATGTAGAGGGATTGTTGAACCTTCAAGGTTGCAGAACCAATTTCTTCTGGTGTGAGCTAAGGCCTCAATCCTTAGATTCTCTAGAAGCTCATGTATGTACATCATTCCCCCTTGCTCTAATAACAATTGTGAGGGCATGAGCAGGAGCACGCATACTATGATAAGATAAAGACACAAAGAGTTTGGGTGGAGTTTGTAGTAGTATGCTACACTCCTTACTCATTTAGGATAATAAAGGATAAGGTTAGAGATGCTTTAGTGGGTGTCTGACCACTTGTTTGTTACCCTAACAATGATCATTCACCGTACAATGGGTCTTATATGGTTATAAAAAGGCCTTGCCGAACACCACCGTGTGGTTGACATCTATACCATACTCAATCGTAGGAACTATCTTGAAATTTCACGTTGACCATACTAATGGAGTCAATAGTAAGGTGCCACCTCAGAAGACAAATCACCATAGTAGGCAATCATGGTCATCATAGATCTTTTGGTCATCTAAAACATCTTCCAATTTATCATTGTTGAGTTAATAAGAATCTAGTTGCTCTCCTTTGAACAAGTTCGGGTTCTTGCTTCCAAAAGGTTGTTAAAAAATTCCAATTAACCATAGTCATGAGGACTTTATAGTTGTAACCTAAATCTACCTTGTCCAAGAAAATAGTTTGATATGTGAAAACTTTTGGCTCAAGAAGACCATAGATGTAGTGATAAATACCATGTCTTTGGGTCTTGAACGTAGAATGGAATGAAAAATACCCCTAGATACTAGAATCTTGCTAGCATAAGCATTGCATGGAAATTGTCTCGAAGATGTCAAAGACTATGAACATGTGTAATCGGACAATTAGGTAATTTGTAGGTTTTGGGTATTGGTGATTGTAATCACCAAAACATGTTGAAAAATCCACGGTAGTGGCTGATAGACACCTATAAATTGTGGGCATCGTAATCCTTGAGTCCCACCATAGCATCCCAAAAAATTACAGGCAAACAATCGTCCTCTTATGATGTATGACTAAAAAATTGAAAGGGGTTGACATAATTGTGTATGGATCTTGAAACTTTTCATCAAGGTTCAAGTATGAAACCAACAAGGTTTAGGAAATTTGAGGTTCCCTTTGATTGTATGTTGCTATTGTCGTAATTATGTATGGTATAGTGTGATGAACACATGATGAACACACAATAATCACTACACATAGCCTTAGCAAGTCTTGCTTATATGTGTGCATGTTGTCTTAAACATGGAAAACATTTCTTGCAACCTTTACAACTGCTGCAAATCAAAGCCCCCTTTTACTCCGACTTGTGATATTGGCCGCAACTCATTTGTGTGAGTTGTGAAACTCCTTGATCCGTCGAGCTTGGCTTGCCGCTCTTTGCAAAAATTCTCAAAAAGCAAGATTATTTTTAATTCATGTAAAAAAACCTAAATCTTGCTCACACAAGAGGGCTTGAATTGGAACAACTATAATTGCAGCTCATAGGTATATGGAAACCCCCCCTCTTTCTTGTGGTACATTACCCACTCAAAGCAGCAAAATAAAAAATAGTCAAAATCATTTCCTGGCTTTCAATAAGCCACAATGCTCTTGATCATTGGATCTACACAAATGCTCTGAGAATTTCTTGCAACATCTAACATGAGCACATGATGCCTACGAGGCAATAGATAAACCTTTCTTGGTTTCTTTTAAAAAATAGATTGGCCATGAGATTAGCCTCTTAGCATGGAGGGATTTCCAAAATAGGGGGCCTACTTAAAGCAAATCTCTAAAATATGGACTCGGTGATGGTGTTTTCTACACCAATGTGAAAGAAGAGAAGTGCTTGTCATGGGCTATAGAGCCAACCATGACCTGTTGAGTATAGATACAAATGTCTCCTAGTGTCAGGAAGATCTGATTTGGAACTCATCCCATAAAAAATGAAGGAGGTCGACCCGGCCCATGCCCCCTCTCTCTCTCCCCCCCCCCCCCCGCCCAGGTGATGACTCCCACACAGTGTGTGATTGCACTGGTGCTAAAAGATGGCATTGGCATCCTTCCTCGATATGGGCAAAGCAAAGAAGAAGATCTTAGAGCTTTGATACCGCTCTAAGTGCTCATGATCATGACATCTAACTTGGCACACACTTGGAACCAAAAAAGTCCTATGAACTTTGATCTCTTTTAGGCACAATAGACTATGGTAATCCGTGTAATCTAAAAGTATTTAAAATAAATAATTCAGCCACTTGTGGAGTTTCCATAGTCTTGATCGTAGGTATAAAGTGACCCATATTGTCAAATCATCATCCACTACCAAAATAGATCCTTCCCTCTAGGAGTTCATGGTAGGGCTAATATAAAATCCATTCAAATGCTTTGCCAATTAGATTTTAGAATTTGTAAAGGTTGTAATAACTAGGCACCTTAACTCTTTTTCTTTCACTAACTTGACGCTTATACAATTTGAAATATACTTGTGGACTTATCGCTTAAGATTAATCCACCAAAAATTTCTTTTTATCTACGCTAGGATGGCCCAAAAAGGGACTATCCTGGAAATTATACAAAACTTTTGCTCTTAGTTTCCATGTAACATGGAACATAAAGCTTCCCTTCCCATTTAAAAAATCCACTTTTGCTCTTATCTATGCTAGGATGGCCCAAAAAGGGACTATCATGGCAATCATGCAACTTTTGCTATTAGTACATTGAACATAAAGCTTCCCTTCCCATTTAAGAAATCCATTTTCCATTAAAAAAATTGAAAATGAACTTGGTTAAATTAGTTGGACTGCATCATCAAGGTTTACAAACTATGAGCTGATCCTAAACCTTATTGATTGCAAATAAGGATCTTCTAGCTATGCTTCCTTAATTTTTTGAAGGAGAGCACTACATAATTTCTATGTAGAATTTTGCCATTAAATTGATTGATCTAGAATTAATGGCCTCACAAGTTTGGTTGAGTGCAAAAACACTTCAAAAAAATGATAATTTGTGTATAAACTTTAGGCTGCACCATAAAGATGATGACGCGAGATCTTAAGTGCATGAATGATAACATACAATTCTAACTCATGAACATGCCACCATAATTGTGGGGACGAAAGCTTCTTACTCTCAAAAGCCACTCGCCTTTCATCTTGACTAAGTGCTGCAGCGATTGCAATACTACTAGCATCTGTGTGTAGATCAAAAAGGTTTTATGGATCAAAAACTGTAAGCATTAAAGCTGTAGCTACTGCTTGCTTCAACCACTCAAAGTTCTCTCATTGCACGCTAGTCCAATTAAAAGGCCTTATAAGAATGTGGAAGAATTATTGTGAAAGACTAGGATTAAGAATGGGAAAGCAAGGGCTAAATGGACAACTTGAACCATCCTTCAATTGTCCCACTCTGTAAGGATTTGTACTTTGAAGTAAGATGTAGAAGGTTGCATGCCAGAGCTATGGGCCACCACAAAACCCAATGGATTGTTAGCACTTCCACAAGCACTATGGGTGCTACACAAAAGGAGAGACCGATAAGTTAATTCCCATTTAGAAAAGGTACTAAGTCTCGTGTAATTCGTTTGCAAAAAATCCATCTATGACTTTATAGCACTCTCCCACTTAAGCTTGTCATGCCATAATAGAGCCTAATCATAGCAAGAGGAATCACCACAATTAGTCAAGATAATTTAATATAGGCTCGGCACAAACTTCTTAGGTAACCTAAAGAACAAAGTTGACCTTCTCAATGTAGCAATTTTTACATGCGGAATCAGCTGTCGCACTAGCATTTTAACACCACTTGATGTATTTCCACCACTTTTTGCATAATAAGAGCTACTTGGAGCATCACTCTACACACTTTCTTCACCATGTGGCACATCAAAAACCGTTTGTCTTTGTTCATCAAGTGGTGTAACATCTTGAAATGTATCCTTCCTCACCTCGCCTCGCCTCTTTGGGAGGGTTCTTATGAATTTTCTTTTGATTGACTATGATAGCACTACTATGGAGTATTTTTTGAGGAATTGGGTCCTAGAAATGATAGCCCGTCTCACAATCCTCTCTATAGCCAAGAATAATGCACTTTTGTGACTTTGGTTCAAGCTTCTTTTTACGATTTTTGACATATGTGCAAAGGCTTGACAACCTAAGAATCTGAAAGGATCATATGAAGGTCTATGACCATTCCAAATTTCCTCTGGAATAGCACCATCTAGTGCCTTTATTGGTGATCTATTAATCACGTGAATTATGATCTTCATAGCTTCAACCCAAAAACCATTTGATAACTTAGCATGAGATCACATACGACCAAATCGCTCTTGAATCATGTGATTTATCCTCTCAGTAATAATTGGAGAGGTGTATAAGGAGTAGTAAGCTCTCTCTTAGTTCCATGTGTATCACAAAAGTGATTTTAATTCATGGGAGACATATTCTCTACGATTGTTAATCCTAAAGCACTTCAAGGAACTTGTTCTTGGTGGCGATGATTCCAAAGTGGTTGCAATCATTAATTAAATTGATGAGTATCACTCAAATCTACATGGACATTCTGTTAAAACGGAATCAAAGCAATCAATTCTATATCACTACTAGCTGGAAGTCTGCATCAAGAATCAACAAAAGGTCCTTATTCTATGAATTGAGTCACAAGAGAAAAGCTTCTACTTATGGTGAGCCCATGTCACAATCATTTTGCCAAGGATCAAATGAGAAGACTAAGATGGCTTGGAGTATATTAACCAACCATGAATATGATTGTTGCAATGCCAAACAAGATCGTCCAATGCCACTCTCTTTCATTCATAAGTGGAGAAAGTACTCGATAACTTGTCCAATAGGACTTTTCATGGATGCATGGACACAAGATAAGAATGAGCCATGGAAACAAGAAGCTCAAGACTACACTCTAAAATAATCAATTATACAAGGAAGGGAAAGGCAACCATCTCTACATGTGTGCCAAAGAGGATAAATATCTTCTTATCCTAGAGCAAACTCATGCAGGATTTCTCTTTTAAAAAATGATTGGTATGCCTATCATAATGGTTGGGATTGAGTGGTCTACTTTCTTTGCTAATGCTAAGGAGTTTGTATAACATTGTGATGCTTTTCAATACACACGCATGCTAGAGAGAGTACACTTACCTTTATGACCAATGATGGGAGTTAGGGCTTTTGCAAAGTGGCATTGATTTTTCTAGACCAATACAACCGCCTACTTATAAAACTTGGGCAAGTAACCATTTGCAATAGATTACTTGACTGAATGGGCTAAAGTTAAGACCACTAGAAAGCTAATGCTCAAGCATGAATCATGTACTTGATAAAGATAGGGTTAAGAATGAGTAGGCTAACATTATGCCAAAATATCTGGTGTAGACTTGTGGAAAAAGGTTATGCTCAAGAACTTGAGAAGGGCATTGATTTTGATGAATCTTTTGCCCCACTTCTTATGGGACTATCCTTCATAACATTTTGTGATTTGCCCATTGCACCAAATGAGGGACATTGTTGATTTTAAGGCTGATTTAATAAGCCTTTTGGAAGGCATTTGGGTCATTATTTGGGCAAACAATTTGAGCAATGTGATCTAAGCCTTGCTTTGTGCCAAAGAAGACGTCGTTGCATTGACGAGCGTCTCTTCTTTCAGTAGATAGTCCCCAAGCTTCTTTAGCTAATAAACTTGAGATGTGGCCATGTGCTGCTCATAGTGATCACATACTTTTTCAAACATTGTATGCACTAGTCACAGTAAAGCAGCTCAATAGACACTATGTTCATGCATACGTGCATTTGACTACTCAAACCATGCACTAGCACAAAGAACCCTCATCACTAAACAATCAACAGTGACATTCACATCATCATTTCCGTCGGGATCTTAGACGTAGGCAGTGATCATTACGAGTTATTTAGCCGTCATGTCTAAATCTCACCAATTTTTAGCAGATGTCTAGATGCACTAAATCTTGTCATATTCATCATTCACATCACTTCGCCAACGAATTAAGACTATGTTGTAAACATTTCACGCACCTTAGTCAAACATAAACGTAGGTACAAGAGTATAATCAATCAAACAGTTTAAACCATAACATCACATCATGGGTATGTACAACTTAGTAGGCAAAATCCTATCAGCACATCAGTAATATACAAATTTCAATAAGGAAAATCCAATGATGGACTTGCACACCTAATCTGGCATACACTCACTCCTCGCAAGCTTTTCAGCTAAAATTTCCTCATTTGCATCAAGCATCCAACGTTTTTTTCTTGTTGAGGGTGGATTAAACACCACCAAGATGCCACACTCAACCACCAATTTCCACTAACTTTTTACTTCCACTTGTGTAGGAGATTATTCCAACATTCATCCTCAAATGTGAGGTATCACCACTTGCCATACTTGATATAAATATTTTTCTCAAAACTTTTGGAATATAGTCACATCCTTTGATATTTGGTTAAGCCTTTTCAAATGTTAAGTGAAGTGCCTGGAACCTAATCCAAGGTTCACAAACCCCAACAAAGAGTTTAATTCTAATGTGAGTTTTGGCATTACGGGAATTGGAGCATTTAAGATGTGAAATCTTTAACGTGAGGTTTGATGACAGTGGACAACACCTGAATCATGAGATATTCGATGATAATAAAAACAAGCTACCAACTCCTGAACTATGAGACATTCCACCATAGTTGCACAGTTTCTACAAAAACTAGCTACATGCAATGTCACACCTCTCTCTGCTGTATACAGAGATATTGCAATGCCTTCACAATCACAAACACACTTTAACAGCAGCACAACTTAGTACCTTTAAGTATACGAATCGTGGGCTTTTATATCAATAAGGTTTTCCTCAGAACAATAATGTCCATGTCTTCTACCTTGATAGCAGACATGGTTGATTTGTAATTAAACACTGGCGGTCAACAGAAAGCAAAAGCTTAATCTCAGACGTGCCACATCACATAACAAAAACTACCCCAAATTCAACCAACGGGTACGATGGCCAAATATCAATAAACACCTTCAACAGACTAGGGCCATGTTAATTAGGAAACCTGCAAAATCTACTACTCTGCCAATAACCGACCTTGTCTACCCGTTACTTGGCACAATACAAGTGTGAAACCCAAGCTTGAAGCACAGATAGCCCCAGCCGTACTGAAGACTATAGCTGATTTAAAGGTATTTGAATCATCGCGGCTCTGCTCTAGCAAATGGGCTTTGAAATCGAAACAACATTTGTCCAAGCAAGGCCTCAACGGCCAATTTCCTCCAACTCGAGAAACAACATAAATTGACCGGAACAAATTTCAGGCACTTCAAACAACCTTGCTCTGCTCCTCTGTACAAAGTGAAGCTCCATGAAAACCACTGTTATCTTCTACGACGGCACTGCATACATATAAAGAATGATCAGCCTCCACAGGTCAAAAGGGCTTTATTGATTAAAAAGGTAAAGCACAGCACTTACTGTAGGTAGTAGCATCAATTTGTTCAGGTAGCTCTTTGATATCCACCTCAAAGCGCTCTTGTACCTACACCCAAGCAAAAGAATGAATTCTTGTTCTGCTGTTAAGAGTGATCATCTTTAGAAGCTTACACATGCGGTACCTGATTTAGTACAGTTGAGTCCTCCGTAGATGCCACAAAGGTAATGGCCAAGCCTTTAGTGCCAAATCTGCCCGCTCTTCCAACCTACCAGCAAAGATGAAATTAAGTTGCTATCCAGACAAAGTTGGAACAGAACTTCTGAACTCAATCAACAGTTTGTACCCTGTGAAGATATGTATCTGCGGCTTCTGGCATGTCGTAGTTAATAACAATGTTGACTCGCTCGATATCTATTCCTCTCCCAACAAGATCAGTGGCAACGAGTATACGTTTGTGCCCCTCCTTGAAACCTTTGTAGCGAGTGAGCCTGTAGAAACAAGCAATAACAATGCTTTCACCCTTACAGAGGATTATGAAAGATTATGCAATATGTAAGAAGAATCTGAGAATGGTACCTCTCTTCTTGCGACATGCCCGAGTGGATGCAAATTGAAGGAAAGTTGCATTCCACTAGAAGCTTATTTAGCTCCGCAGCCCTTCCAACACTCTTCACGAAGATGACCACTTGATTGAAATCAAGGGCATCAAGCAGGTCATTGAGCTTCCTGTTTTTCTCCTTCTCACTCAGCTTGATGTAATGCTGACAAAGAATACAGTACTCATGAGAACAAGTATCAAAGGTTGCAGCTAAAACTGCTTGAAAAAAGCGGAAGTTACACCTAATACTATGAGACCTACTACTATAAGAGACGTGTACCTGAACCAAACCATGTAGAGTCAGCTTGGCCTCATCATCCACATAGATCTCCATTGGCTAAAGGAGAAAAAAATTTGCACCAGGTGCGAAACAGTAGTAAGACTTACTTCAAGAAAAGATAAAGCAAGCAGCAATCACGTGAGTTCAAACGTACACTAGGCAGAGAGAGAGAGAGAGAGAGAGAGAGAGAGAGAGAGAGAGAAGCAATCCAAACTAGAGTATTACATCCTGCATAAAGCGCTTGCAGACAGGGCGAATTTCTTTGCTGAGGGTTGCAGAAAACATCATCACTTGCTTGTCATGTGGTGTCAGCTTGAATATCTCTTGAACATCTCTTCGCATATCTGCATAACAAATTTAGTGCTATTCCCACTAACTGGACACTCATTGTGAGACATCACAGATTGCACCAAAAGATAACTTACCAAGAGAATCTAGCATTTTATCACATTCATCAAGAATAAAATGCCTGACAGTCTTCAAATTCAAATCCTTATCTCTGGCCAAAGCTAACACCCTTCCAGGAGTTCCAACAACAACATGAGGACTGTCATTCTTCAAGAGATCTTTGTGCGTTCTTATGTTGACCCCTCCATAAAATACAGATACTTTAATGTCGGGAAGGTATGTGCTGAACCTTTCAAACTCATGGCAGATCTGCACGAAACCAGATTCAGTAAAAGCATGACCAACAGGCACAGCTTCAAGCACATAAACAGAGAGTTGGAACTAACCTGATACGCTAGTTCTCGAGTATGACAGAGGACAAGGGCAGCAACTTGCCCACTGACAGGCTCAATCTGTTGAAGTGTAGAAAGAACAAACACAGCTGTTTTGCCCATACCAGACTTTGCCTGGCAAATCACATCCATGCCTAGAATTGCTTGAGGGATGCACTCATGTTGCACTGCATGAAAACAAAGTCTTCTCATGTTCGCGCACCTCACTTTCCAACCTGACATGACATCTGATGCCAATACATACCCTCAGAGGGGTGCTCAAATCCAGAGTCTACAATAGCTCGCAAAAGCTCTGGCTTGAGAAGGAAATCACGAAAACCAGAGCTGTGGATTCCCACATAGCCTCTGCAAAAAAAAAAAAAAAAAATCTGTTAAGATAACAGCAACCGCTGCAGAGATGTGCTTCTTGGACCCTTACACAGGATGGATGAGGAACAAGCTAAAGTGACAAGCCCATACCCCCATCATGAATAGATTCTGGCACAACACAATGAACCAATGCATGTACGAAGTGAACAAACTTTTAAAGTTACAAAAAGAGCAACAAAGAAACCTCTCGTTAGATTTTCTGTTTTCTAAAGAGAGAAATGCTTGCATGCACAGATGTCAAATTCAGGAAAGCATGGGTAGCTAAAAGAGATGTAACTTGCTCAACTCTAATTGAAAGAGGTAACTAGCTCATGCAGACTTTACCTCATAGCATTTGGTCTGAGACTGTTTATCCAACTGCATAGAAGGTTAGCAACTTACTAGGCATACAACAACCACATACTAACACTGAAAGGACACCAAAAGGAGCGCCATATCCATCCAGGGCAACAGTATCCAGCTAACCCCATTGGAAGATGTCAACAACTCCAGTATTGCTCAAGCCTTGTGTGAACATGGAGAAGTTAGAAGGCGAAGGATGAAGAACGAACCAATCCAAGGGGTTGTCTGCAAAGCAGGCTCCCATGCCTCCACAGAGCACATCCAGAAACATCATCTTCAAGCATGCTAAACACCTTCATCTAGTGGATTGTAGCAGCTCGAAGATAATTTAATTGGTAACATAACAAAACAGTCGATCTTCTACAAGTGACTCCTTGAAAGCTTGACTTCATATCATTTATCATCTTGTAGAACCGCAACCTACAAAGTGAGTGCATAGCTACGCACATCTATGAGGCCATCGCAATGCAAAGGGCAACTGGCTCTGGGAGGCACTTCAATAACTATATCACATAATGATCCCCTGTAGCCTCTGCATCCACTGTGGAAACTGAGAATCAAGAACTGGTATTTCTTGACCAGATCAGGGCAATGGTGATTGCCCTCTGCAAATTAAAACCAGCCTTCCATTCTCATAACTGTAGTAAGGAATCGAGTGAACACTATATATGCAGGGGGTTTCCATATTTTGGGCAGCCAGGAACTGATGTCGATACGCCGCTGGCAGAGCAGAGCAGTTTCAGCCAGAAACTGCACAGCTACCATGCTTGTGAGAAGAGAAATAATACGGGAAATATCCACAACCCTTATCTTAATGTTGGACTTGAAGGCGTCTTGACCTGCTGGATGATCTCCTTGCTAGAGATAAACTTGGGAAGGCTGAAGCAGAAGGCGCTAGGACTTACTTTTTACCACCATCTGCTTTGGTTGCAACTGCATCGGGGGCAGCTTCCTCTTCTTCTTCATAGTCGAGAAGCTCCTCTTGGTAGGTGTCACCATCCTTGATATCACCCATACTTGATTGCTGCAAGGACAAAATTCGCAAGACATCACATACAGTACAGGCTCCTAGAAATGTGCAAACAGGTGTGTGTGTGTGTGTGTGTGTGTGTGTGTGTGTGTGTGTGTGTGTGCGCGCGCGCGAATGCGATGAGAATGGCTTGAGCAACAGCGTACTGGCTCGGGCAAGGCCAAACCCTAATTTTCCCATTCGAGCAGAGGGGAAGGTAGAGCTGCAAGGGACTGACCTGTGTAGCAGACGGAGGAAGAGGACGAAGTCGGAGTAGATGACGCGACGCCGGACACGAAGATGCCTGCACAGAAGAGAGGAGGAACGGGGAAGACGAGGGCTCACCAAAAACCTATTTTTTCGATCAGAGATAACTAGTCTTGCTTGGTGGGCATTGCTACAGAACATCTACATACCATGAGACACTACACAAATTGACATCAAGCATCTAGCACCGAAGTTAACAACTACAAAGTGCATTGGAGAATTTTATCAAAATAATTGCATGTGTATTTATTAATCATAAAAGCTGGTTTATTACCTCTATAGCCGTCTGTAAAATGGGCCAATTTCACGGCTTTCTCTACAATTGTTTGAGCAGTGAGACCAAGGCATTGCTCTTTGTCGCACGTGTTTTGCATAAAGCATCAATGGATTGCAATAAGAAATGAAGTGCTTTACTGATCTGCAATGATGTACAAGTGTTTTTCAATTGTCCAAGCTACACGCCAATCTTTGAGTCAAGCTACATAAAAGCAATGTGAATAGTTGAACATTTTGTGTTGCAATGAAACGCCACATATTGAAAATGCTAAGTATACAGTGCACATCATGCAGAAGTGTCATACAAAAGTATGGTGAGAGTTGGCACTCTAGTCTCTCCAAAAATAATAAGAAACAGAAGTCGTGCCCTGCCCCATAGCATTTATCTGTTGTGCCAAGCAAACATATATGCATAGGGAATTGGATGCAAATAACAGACCTTGCAATGTTGTCGAGTTGGAGTCGTGCTTGTGCAGTCGAAATGTCCACTGTTGTGAATATATATCCTCTCTAACAAACACAAAATGGGAGTCAAGAGAAATACAAAAGATACAAGATATTAATTGAGATTAAAGCGAAGCAGAACTAACTTTATGTTCCTTTTTTTTTTTTGCAAAACTCACAATAGTGAGTGAAATTGAATTAAGCAGAACCAAAAAATTTACATAGGGAGCCCTGCTCAACATCCCAAGCCAAGGCATCAACCCCACCATAGAGTCACAACAAAGCTATAACCACCAAGACTAACAAATGCTATAGTCTGAACAAGGGAGACAAGCCCCGACCACAATAGGATCGAGGTACAAACCAGAATAAGGCCGCCTAAGAGGGGAGCATAACAACTCCATCGCCTTGAACATAGGGAAGACAATCAACAGGCTTTCACGGAGAGCCAGGCACCGTCAAAGGGACCCGGGCGTTAAGGGGAGCCCACCCCGCCGAAGAAGCCATCGGTGCCACCAAGGGCAGTGAGCCCTGCCACAGTTCATCGCCCCTACCGGAAGCCACCAAAAGGTACAACCAGGAACCAGTACCACCAACTGGCAAGGGACCAGAGCCCAGGCAAGACCATAATCCAAAGCATGGCTATAAGGGAGCCAAACCCATCCAGAGACGCCGAGAAATGCCACAGACTATCACACCCTTGCCACAAGCGCCAACAATCCCATCTAAGAGAATCTGCAAAACATCCGAGAACCAACAAAAGCACGATCGTAACGGAGAAGAACCAACCAAACCACAGCAGAACGAGACGTTGGTGCCGACTGAAGCCCTTCTACAAAATATGGCGGACCTGCATTCTAGGGTAGCAGGACACACCGGCCACAAGGGTCACCTCAAACATAGAAGCCCCCGAACTTCCTCAGCATTGCCCTCTCCCCACATTCGAGGTGACGCCCTTGCCCAAGACTTCGTCCAAAGTTGCCAACCTGCAACACTACCAGCGTTGCAACATTGTTTCTCGGAGAGCGAGTGGCCCCCATGGAGCCGTGCTTCCAAAAAGAAGGGTCGACATGGGCACTAGGTGAGCAGAGACGGGGCTGCCCAACCAAGGCCCCCTCCCTCGAGAGCACCCCTGTAGTTGAGGTCTCTCCCCACCTCACCCCCACACCTGCCGCACAGAGCTCGCGCGAACCCTAAAGTTAAAATACTAACTTTATGTTCTATGTCAAGGGGCCACTACTTAAAGAGTTATGGCTGCTTTTCTACAAGCATCTTGCAAACCATACTTGCATTCAACTAATATTTTATTAGAAAAATTTGGCTCAGGTCATTGAACCCGAATGGGTCCTCCAGCCCAGCTCTAATTTTACATTTTTTGAGCAGCTTCACTGTTAAAAGGGCTGGAGACTGCTATTTCATAGCCCACTCTCTTCTTATTGTTTTTTTTTTAGTTTCTCCCCACCCACCAGTCGGTTGCGGTTTGGATTAGGTTATATGCAGCAAGGCTAAGTTTTGCAAGGTTTTTGCGAGCCAGTTTTCATTTGTTCTCCATTCCGATATGCCTTACATCGACTCATAACATACTCACCAAATTAGGAAAGTTGATATGATTTCCTCCACCTAGCCTTATATTGATCCCACACAACCAACTGCCTTGCTGCCTCTATCCACCCTTGCATTCACCATGATTCATCAGAATAAGCCACAGTCAACAACCATGGGCTGGCCTTAAAACATTCCAGGTCGGTGGGTTTATCCTCCACAAGAGGAGCCAGCATTCGCAGTCGCTCACAATCCCGAAAACATTCAATCTCAATACATGTCACAAACCCTTTTCTCGGGGCTTGAGAAGGGCACCTTGGCACATCAAAATCTCCAACTACATGGGTCCAAAGCACGGGCCTCTCTCCTCCAACAGTCTCAGACTTGCCATGCCAATTCCTCAGGTTCTCATGCCCTGTAGCATCCCAAGAGAGACTCAACCAACTCTAGCCCTTCAACGCCACCTAAATACTCTTCATGTTCCCAACTTCTTCCCCGTAGTCTTCCTCTCGATATATATTAGAACCCAATCCCTACTCACTCTGCCTTCTAGCGTTCGATCTTCTTCGCAACATCCCTACAAGTTTATGCGGATCCAAACTTTAATTCTAACTTACTTTTTTTCATCGACGTAGACCATTTGATATTCCTTGGCCCCCCCAAGCATCATCATTGTTATCACACACTTGCTCCACTCCAACTCGCAAATGTCAGCACTTTTTCTCGTTCAGGGTTTACCCAATACCCCGTCATGCTCCCATTCTGGTTTGAAGAGTCCCTCATACATATTCGGGATCATATACATGCAACCCCGCACACAAGCATCATATATCTTTACCATCCCTTTCTCATACTTAAGAAGAAAAACCCATGCCAAGAAAGGGCTTTGGCCCTACCAAGCCTTTGGATCATTCACCAACATGAGCACTCCCTCTTGTCATACATTTCCTGAATCGGCTCCAGCGACACTCGCGGCTTTATTTCCATAACCACAATCTAATCTTCTACCCGACTCTCATCACAGCCGGACTCAGACATACAATAGACATTCTCAGCCAAACGGTACTTTTCCATTCCCATTGCTACACATGAGTTAACGTGTAAGACAGAGGTGACCAGAGCCTGAGAGTCCACCACTCAACCACCCTTTATAAAGGCATGCCCCTGGCCCTTTGCCCTAGTTGGACTCCCCGTTCCACACTGCCTAGCCCGGCCCTGCCTTATCTAGTCTGGCCTTGCCAGTGTCCTGACATTACTCCCCCCTTAAGAAGAGTTTTCATCCTCGAAAACAAAAGTGGGAAACTTCTTCTTAAGAACACTAATGTTTTCCCAAGTGGCACCTTCTTCAGGTCGATCTTTCCACTTGATTAAGACTTGTTGTCGTACGTGATGACGTGTACGCAACTCACGATAATCAAGAACACGTTCAAGTTCATGCGATAAGGTAGGAGGCTCAATGTAATCAAGAACACGTTCAGGTTCATGCGGTAAGGTAGGAGGCTCAATGTAATCAACCAAAACCTGTTGGTCAATGACATTGTTGTCCCCATGTAACCGCTTTCGTAGACGACTTACATGAAACACCGGATGAATGCGAGAATGTGAAGGTAGTAATAGTTTGTAGCATGATCTCCTACTCGCTTGAGTATTTTGAAAGGCCCACAATATCAGGGAGATAATTTAGGCGTCGGTCCAGTTTTCAGACTTTCTGAATGTTCTGGTACACGTAAATTACTTCCTCCCCTTCTTCGAAGGTAACTTGCCGACGTTTCTCATCGGTGTATTTCTTATACTGATCCTCTGCTCGTCGGACATTCTGACGAGCAAGTTTCAGCATATCCATGTGGTCTTGGAGAAAATCCTTAACCTGTTGGAGTTTTTTGGTTGCCAACCCCACCGTAACTGGTGACCCAGGTTGAAACCCGTGCATGAGCATGAAAGGACTAAAACCTGTTGTGACATGCTTAGCATTGTTGTAGGAAAACTCGAGAATAGGTAAGTATTCTTCTCAGTCTGACTGTTTTTTGCTGACATATGCTCTTAGCATATCCTCTAGCACCTAGTTAACCCGTTCCGTTTGACCATCCATTTTCGGATGATCAACTGTACTGAGGTTTAGTTGTGTACCCAATCGTTTAAATACAGCTCTCCAAAAGTGGCTGTTAAACTTCGGATCATGGTCACTAACAATGTTACTTGGCAACCCATACAATTTGTATAGATTGTTCACAAATAACTTGGCTAGTTGTGGCGTTTTAACCGTTGATTTGGTCACAATAAACTTACATAGTTTAGTCAACCTATCTACGACCACCCATACTGAGTCATGACCTCGTATAGTGGTTGGTAAACCTACAATAAAATCCATAGAGATACTTTCCCATTTTCCATTGGGAATCTCTAAAGGATGTAAGAGTCCTCCTGCTTTCAGGCGCTCTGCCTTGTTAACTTGACATTTTTGGCAGTGCAAGACATAAGCTTGAACAAATCCATGTATACCTGGCCAGTAAAACTGTCGTCGTACGAGAGCATAAGTTTTTCTAATCCCCGGGTGCCATGCACTTGGACTATCATGACATTCATAAAGAATTTGGTGCCGAATGTCCGTGTCCGTCGATACACAAACTCTCCCCTTGTGGAGAAGGTATCAATTGTCGATGGTAAAATGCTTCCATCGCTATAGTTCATCACTTGATAAAGGAGAACTAGGTGTGGAGGTTAATTGTACACTACCATCATTGGAGTGAGAAGGATCCCTCTTTTGAACATGGCTCCACACTTTGGAATATGCTTCGTCATGCTCATATTTGCCCTTGAGAGAATCTAAAAATTCACTACGAAGTTCCGTGAACAAGAGCGAATTGATCTCTGGCATTCTACTTAGAGTGTCTACCACTACATTGTATCGGCCTTTGCGATACCTTAGCTTGGTGTCATATTCCTGAAGGATCTCGGCCCACCTGGCTTTTCGACCCTTTAAATCTGTTTGTTGTGTAAACCATTTGATGCTTTCATGGTCAAACACAATCTCGAACTGAGCACCATACAGATAATGCTGCCATGCCTTTAAGGCAGATACTATTGCATAGAGTTCGCATTCGTAGGCAGAATAGTTCTGCTGAGCTGCATCAAGCTTCTTACTTTCAAACATGATCACTGGCATCTGTTTCCAAAACGAATGGTTTCAAAGGATCTACAATAGCCAATATAGGAGCTGTAGCTAATGCATCCTTGAGCGTATCAAAATTGTGATGTTGAGCAGATCCCCACTGAAAAGCTTTTCCTTTGCCTTTAAGTTGATCCGTCATAGGAACAACAATTTGAGCATAGTTTTTAACGAACCTTCCGTAAAAACCTGCAAATCCTAAAAATATCTGTAATTCTTCCAGATTTTTAGGAGGAGGCCATTTTTTGATGGTATCCACTTTGGATTGATCCATGTATAGGCCGTGAGCTAAAATAACATGCACTAAATAATGAATTTCATCTTTTAGAAAATCACATTTAGATTCCTTGGCATATAGCTTGTTTGTACGTAACAACTCAAACACTTGCCTGAGATGTTGTAAGTGCTCTTCTTCAGAAGCACTATAGGCTAGGATGTCATCGAGGAAAACAATGACAAATTTGCCCAAATATGGCTTCAAGACACTATCCATAAGTGTCATGAATGTTGCGGGCGCATTGATTAACCCAAAGGGCATTACCAAAAACTTGTAGTGTCCAAACCGTGTTCGGAATGCAGTCTTAGGTATATCGGCAAGCCGAATACGAACTTGGTGATATTTTGACCGCAAGTCAATTTTTGTAAAAATGCGAGCATGAGTTAGCTTATCAAATAACTCATCTACTCTTGGCAATGGGTATTTGTTCTTAACCGTAACCGCATTTAAGCCCCGGTAGTCTACGCACATGCGCATACTACCATACTTTTTCTTCACTAAAAGGATAGGCGAAGCCCATGGTGAAGAACTGGGTTGTATAAACCCTCTGCTAAGGTAGTTAGCAAGCTGACGTTCCACCTCAGCAGCCTCTGAGTAACTCATACGATAAGGTGGTTTACAACAGGTTTACAGCCTGCAGCCACGTCAATGCTATGTTGTACTGATCGTGTTGGCAGTAATCCTAATGGCAAATCATTAGGAAATACATCTTGGAATTCCTTAATAATTTTCGTAATTGACTAGAAACGTTTGCTTGTTTAGAATTAGCAATTGGTGGAGTAGAGGAGAGAGAAGCATGCGCCGTTGAGGAATGTTCAACAGACTCAATGTTAGAAAGAAAATGAGACAGTGAGTAACACAAGAAAACCTGATCTATTTCATTATTAGAAACGAGTTGCATGATCTCAATGGTACAAATCAGTGGTGATGAAGGTATATCCTTTTCTCCTAACAACAACACATGCGCACCATGGGATTCAAACATCAAGCTGTTGTGCTCATAGCTACGCTTCAGTGATGGTCCTAGGCTATGCAACCACTCCCTACCAAGAACCACATCAGCCCTTTCCATGTTCATAACCTGAAAATCCAAACAAGTAGAGTACCCTTGTACTTCTAATGGAACAGCTTGGCATTGAGTATCCCATATTTCAGTATCATGTCCATTCATCATTGCTACCTTGTAGCGGTGGGTACTCAAAGTTTGAGGCAGTTTGAGCTTTTTCACCAATGCATAATTAATGAAATTGTGAGTAGCACCGTCATCTACCAAGATGCACACCTTGTGCCCTTGTAGATATCCGTGCATACGTACTAACTCATGTGGTCCAAAGGTTTGTTGCCACATGGAAGTTGTGAGACAGCATTCATGCACCACCTCAGTGTGTGTTACTTCCACTGTGGAGAATTTTGAGGAAGACTCAAGAGGCAGTAGTTGCACCGTGTGTACTGCTTTCTCCTTCCCCTGAGCAGCAGATTTCCCCTTGGGACAATCCTTTTTGCCATGACCTCTTCCTAAACATTGAAAACATAACTTCTGTTTCTTGGCTTTATTAAAATCCTCAGGAGAAAGAGGACCCCTGAACCCCTTGGGTTTTTTAGATGCATCTGAATTAACAACTAGAAATTTTCTTTTATTGTGCCCATACTGAGTGCGTGTATTACCATGTATACTAGCATGCACATTACTATTATGTATTTTCTTCTCATCAGGGTCATCATGAATATGTGCTTTCACTATGGCTTGCTCAAGTGTTTTAGGGTCTTGCGTCTTCACATACTTCTTAAACTCAAGTGTCAGACCTCGTATGAACCCTCGTACTTGTTGAAAGGTATCCAAGCCTTCCAACTTGAGGATAACATCCCGATAGTGAGATATATATTCAAGAAGTGATGGGTATTGGCGCATGGAACATGTGTCCCAAGTCGTCCAATTCCGATCGGCCTTGTTTGTAGGCAAAAATTCCTTGATAAACATTGCTTCAAAGGCTGCCCAAATCTGTGGTATGATGTTCTTCTCCTTGAGAGACATCCACCATTTGTAGGCCTTGCCTTCCAGAGTTAAGCTCGTCTGCAGAGCTCTGACTGCATCAGGAGTACGTCGTAAGGCGTGAATTCCATCCCATTTGCTGAGAAAGATGTTCATTGCATCCTTATTGCGGTCTCGGTCTTCGCCCTTAAAGACTGGTGGTTTAAAGTTCTTTAACAAGTCATCCATCTCTTTGGCAGTGAGAGTATGCAACGTATCATCAGTTGGGCCTTGCCCTTGTGTGCCAACGTGCTCATGCATGTGGGTGTCAACAAGACTCTTAGACTGCTGATGCATTAATTGAATTACTAATGTGGAGAGTTTAGTAACATTTTTATTTAAAGCTTTAAAATTTTCATCCATGACTGTCATGCATGACTGAAGTGCACGAAATTCTTGAATATCGAGCAACTCATAAGTATCTTCTCCTACCATAGCGTCGCGGGTACTCTCCCTGAGAGGATCCGGCCGCAGGCCATCATTGGTAGGATCAGGAGTACTTTGCTCAAAATCGAATGTCATATTGATATCTGAATCCATGGCTACACAATGCGGTAAAAAAAGTACTCAGAAAATATACCTGATATTGGCAGCACCGCAAAGTATAGTAGCCGTGCTAACTCCGTGAAAATCAAGAGTATTCCACCGTATATGGAACTCCGCAAGCTCTTGATAGTTGAATCAATTATGCTTGAAGCTGTCGACAAAAAATTGTACTGCTTGAAACGTAATTGTTCGCTTTGAAACGTCATTGGTGACTGGATCTTCCTGAAGGAAAAAAATTGCAATAGATACTCTTTCGAAACTTCAACTCCGTCGAAATTTAACTTCTACCGACTTCTGCAATTTCTAAAATTATGACAGTTTGCCTAGAGTTCCGTGTCTCCTTGCCTATGCTTGTCGAATCTCGGCCGACAACCGTTGAACACCCTAGCTTGTGTATGGGGTGTGTGCCCGGGTGGGCACGCACCCTAGCTTGAGATTTTTTGAGGAATTGCCCAAGGCCAACGGCCTGTGGGCGCCTTGAGTGTGAAAAAACAACTCTCTGTCGGCTATGGTGACCACTGTAGTGCCACAAGGGCGAGGGGGAGAGAGAACTGCCCGTCGGTTGTGTTTTGGGCGTCGCTCCAGTGACATAAACCCCTCCCCTCCGCAGCGCCCGTCCACTGAGCTTGGCCACACAATGTATGGCGGAGGTTGCGGTCTCCTCCCTCCTGGCACAAGCGGTGCTTCTCACGTTGTGGGACTTGGTCGTCCCCCTTAGTAGGCGGCTCTTCACGCCCTCAAAGAGAGGAGCATGCAAAAAGCTCCACGCCCTCTTGCCCAAAATAGACCCTCTTGCCCAAAATAGACCATGCTCTGATATCAATGTAAGACAGGGTGACTAGAGCCTGAGAGTCCACCACCCAACCGCCCTTTATAAAGGCATGCCCCTGGCCCTTTGCCCTAGTTGAACTCCTCGTTCCACACCGCCTAGCCCGGCCCTGCCTTATCTAGTCCGGCCCTGCCAGTGTCTTGACATAATGTCGCATCCATCTCTTGGCTGAGAGGCATCTTGCCTATAACACATATGTCAAAAGGCCTTGGCTAGCGTGCATCCCACACATCCTCTATGCCTTCCGATTCAATTGCACTCGCATATAGCTCCAGCTCAGCATTAAAAGCCTCATCGAACGCTAACTGGCAATTTTCAGCATTGCATAACATCATTGACATCGATTTCCTAACGCTCACTCCTCAAGCTTGATAACAAAGGGGGACTCTTCTCCAAGCTCCTCCCGAGCATAGCATACAGTCGGCACCTCGCCAGACACCTCCAAAATCTCTTCAAACTTTGATTGGGTCAAGTAGATCAATTGGAACCTCCACTTCTTCATTCATTTTATGGGCCTCTTTTGGCCATACACCTGGCTCAACCACTGCTTCCAAAAGTTGAGGTCTTTCATTTATTCCCCGAGTCATCTCCTCCTCCGAGGATCTTTGAGGAGCCTAACCCCATATCAATCCATGGTTTTGCTACTTTTAGGGGGAAGAGCATCATGAATGCTAAATTGCGTAAACCTTTGGCGGAGTAGTCATAAGCTCAATGCCTTTCTCCTGAGCAAGGTCAATGCCTTTCTCCTGAGCAAGGTCAATGATTGTCAAGGATCTTTGAGGAGCCTAACCCCATATCAATCCATGGTTTTGCTACTTTTAGGGGGAAGAGCATCATGAATGCTAAATTGCGTAAACCTTTGGCGGAGTAGTCATAAGCTCAATGCCTTTCTCCTGAGCAAGGTCAATGATTGTCAAAACAATTTGCTTTTGATGTTGGTTCTGAGCAGACTTGGCTTCAAAAGAGGCATATGTATTTCAACCCATAGTCGCCCATCGTTGTTGTGGAAATGCATGCTGAGATTCTTTTCTACAATAATATTGAAAAGGATTCATACAATCCTGGCCCTGTGATTTCACTGAGGCATTGGTTTGGATGCCAAAAAAGGTTTTTTTGCCTGTCGAAAAAGGTTTTTGGGTTGCCCCAAAGGGGTGAGGCCTTATTGACCTGCCCCAAATGGGTGATGCCTCCCCTTCTTGCTAATGAAAAAGGGAAGCTATTTTTTTAAAGCACAATTTTTTGACTCGTTAGTGGAAAGACACTCATTACAAAGATAGGCTGAGTACGTACTTGAATAAGTCACAATTATATCCATATTATTTCTTTGTAATGAGAAAAGTGATTTAAGGGTCAAAATTGACAAATTTTGGCCACCTAAGGTATTGATGAGGAGCGTTATGTGCCATTTCACATGAGGAAATAAGGTGGAAGTTTTTCTCTTCAGAGAGGTGGGGTATATTGAGAAAAATATTATTTCTTTGTAACAAAATTGGGAGTGTGAAGGGGGACTTTGAATCCCCTTGCACCAGGTCGTCGTGACTGGAATGTTGGTGTGGTAGCTATCCATGATGTTCCTTTCACACTTGCTTAAAGGACCACTCACACTCAGGCACGTGGACATATCTTATCCGGCCCAAAGCCTCTTACGTTCCTATTAATCATGCCTATCATCCTCTCCCTGCAATGCCGCTTGCACACCAGGCAAATTTAATGAGCACAAGGATTGCTCATCACTTGCCATCACCCCCAATTCTCTTCCCAAATGCCCAACCTTGCATGCTCTTGCACGTACATTGATTCCTCGATCACTTGTGTTTCGAGCTCGCCCCCGATCTCCTTCTGCCATGCCTCATTTATTTTTCAAAGGAGGTGGGTACCTTTCCTCCTACGGTTAGATAGTGCTTGTATATGTCTTTTTTTTTATTTTGATGCTTTTGCCACTGTGTCTTTTGTAGAAAGCGTGCAAGTGGATGGTTCATCTCCTTCTATCCGTGGAACAACTTCATGCTTCTGTAGAGGCTGTCTTTTTTATTGCCTCAAGCGCTTAATTGGAGGTGCAATATTATGAAGTACCTTTTCAGTGCCTTCAAGAGCTCATGCCTCCTATGGTTAGAAATGAGTTTTGAACTTTGTAATGGTAAGAGTTGTGGTTCAGTTGTATCTTGTCATCACTTGTTTCTTTATTGGCAAAAAAGTAGTGAAGAAGAATCTAATATTTTTATGGTTCTTGACTGTGGTGGTTGATAGATTTGCAACTTGACGGCAAGGGTTGCAAGGATGATGCTGAGAGACAATTGCATCATTTTTTTGAGGATGATGATGTTTGTGAAGAAAGCTTTCATGGTAGCCAAATCAGTAGCAAGACTAGGAGGAGAAGCAAGGTGAGGCATCTACCTCACTTAGCAATCTCTATACCTAATGAGGATGAAAACTTGAATGTAAAAGGTATAAATTTAAACTTTCAAGAATAAAAATTTACACGTGAGTGTTCATGACATTGCATTTGTGTTTAACATAGAAGAAAAACAAAACTTTTCTTCAGTAGCTTAGTGATTATACTACATATCAAAGCCTTTATTTAATGAATCAAAAAACCATACCTTGTTAAGGGGAGTTTGCTCCAAAAACTTGGTGATGAATCAAAAACATACATCAAGGAGAGGGTGTTGCATTTGGTAGACACAAAACGTGCATCAAAAAGGGGCTTCATCTAAAGCTTCACATCAAGAAGAGGCTTAAGCAAAAAGGGGAGAAGTCTTAGGAGAGGTTTAATGGTAGTATATGTGGAGCATTGGGTGAAGAGTTTATCTAAGAATTGATTGGCATTTAAGGCGCACTTTATCCATACTTTGCTTGGGTGCGAATGCTTGATATTAATTATCAATGTGCAAAAGTTTTATAAATAACCATCATGTAGCACCGCCTTCCCATAAGATAGCATGTAATCTAGTTTCAAATACTTGTTGTTGTAGCTCCCAACTCTTGGGGCTTTGTTTTGTTTCTTGTGCTTCGATCCTTCTCTGCTTTGCTGCCTCTTTTTCTGCAATGGCTTGTAATTTCTTTGTCTCTTTTTCCGAATGGAGAAACTCCAAGCCGATTGCCAATTGCATGATGAAGCAACCTACGTTGATATTGCCTCTTAGATAATTTGTGGCACGATAATGTCCTTGATTGTGTTTGCTTCTATGACAAACATATCAATAGATTTGCCATGCTTGTGATCCATTTTACGCAATGTTCTTTGAAAATCTGGATACATTTCTAAATGTCTTGGTGTTTATTATGACTTTGTAATTCTATGCAATAGAGTTTTCCACTTGCGATTTGAGTTTGAGGGATCCAAGATATTAGGTTCATATCTTAGAGATCTTTGTTTAAGCACAACAATTCTATGCATTGATCCTCACGTTTGTGAGAGGATAGGTTGCCATGTTGAGAGAGAGAGAGAGAGAGAGAGAGAGAGAGAGAGAGAGAGATGAAGGAGTACGAGCGAAAGTGCGACGCGAGAGAGAGTGCGAGAAGAAGAGCACGACGATATGGTGAACTCGCTCTACTGTAATGTGTAGAGCATAGTGAGTTCTTATTAGGTTTTAACAAAAGAATATGTGTACATACCTGGCGGCCCGCCCACTTACCTGGGCGACCACATTGGGCTTTATACCCCAACAACCTCCCACTTAAAGTCCAATGTGGTACTTTAAGTGCGAGAGAAGCTACTATACAAGCTAATATACAAGAGATGTAGAGAAGTGATGTACTACCCTACACCTAACTGCTTGCGAAAATGCGCAAAGCTCTCTGAGGGAAGTCCTTTTGTAAGTAGATCAGTAGGATTTTCTGTGGTGTGAACTTTGACAAGCTGAAGTTGCTTATCCTCGAGCATTTCCCTAATGAAATGATACTTCACATCCACATGCTTTGTCTTTGAGTGATAAACTGGATTGCGAGCCAATTGTATAGCACTTTGACTATCACAATATAACACATGCATCTCTTCTTTGATTCCCAAATCTGTTACTAGTCGATTAAGCCAAATTGATTCTTTGCATGCCTCTGATGCTGCAACATATTCAGCCTCTATAGTAGACTGAGTAACACAATCTTGTAATCTAGAACGCCATGATACTGCTCCACCAGCCAATGTAAAGACATACCCTGACATAGACCTTCGGTTGTCTAAGTCACCTGCATAATCCGAGTCTGTAAAACCCTTTACACTTAGCTCCTGACTCCCATAGCATATACGCATACTCTTTGTAGCTTTCAAGTATCTCAATATTCCTTTCACTGCCTCCTAATGTTTCTTGCCTGGGTTTGACATGTATCGACTTACTACTCCCACTGCAAATGCAATGTCTGGGCGAGTAGCAATCATTGCATACATCAAACTACCCACTGCAGACACATATGGAATCTTATCCATTTCAGCCTATTCTTCCTCAGACACGGGACAATCTTGTTTGCTAAGTTTCACATATGGTGGCAATGGAACACTCAATGCCTTTCCCTTCTCCATATTGAAACGTTGCAAAACCTTGTCAATATACTCTGTTTGAGATAACCAAATCAACTTCTTTGATCTGTCTCTCTCAATGCGCATACCAAGTATATGACTTGCCTCACCCATGTCTTTCATGTCAAACGATTTTGCCATCTTTGACTTCAAAGATGAAATTTCTTCCAAGTGCTTGCGAGCAATCAACATGTCATCCACATACAAAATAAGGATCAGCCAACTGCCATCCTTAGCCTTCTTTGTATATAGACAGTGATCGAACTCACTACGTTTGTAGCCTTGAGAAAGCATAAACTTGTGGAATTTATGGTACCATGCCCTCGGTGATTGTTTTAAGCCATAAAGACTCTTTAACAACTGGCATACCCAATCTTCCTTGCCTTTCTCAACAAACCCTTCTGGCTGTTGCATGTAAATTTCCACATCTAAATCACCATGCAAGAACGCTGTCTTGACATCCTTTTGGTGCAACACCAAATCTAATATGGCAACCAATGCAAGAAAGCATCTCAATGTAGTCATCTTGACCACCGGAGAGAAGACTTCATCAAAGTCAATGCCTTGTTCTTGCTTAAAGCCCTTGGCAACAAGCCTTGCTTTGTACTTTGGCTGACTATCATGAGTGGTGATCTTATACCTGTAAACCCATTTACAGGGTAGAGCCTTTTTGCCCCGTGGTAATTTAACTAGCTTCCATGTCTGGTTTTTATGCAGAGCTGTCATCTCTGACTGCATGGCCAATTGCCAATTCCCGGAGTCCTTCATTTTCACTGCTTCCTTGTAACATGAAGGCTCATTGCAATCAGTCAACATGACATAGTTCATAGATGGAACAAACCTATCAGGAGGTCGCGTGACACGTCCAGATCTACGCACAATAGGTGGCTCAGGCTCAGCCACAACCTGTGGTTCCACTCTATCCTGTCCTTGCTCCTCTTGAGCCCTGACATTTTGTCTTGCACGTGCAGGTCCATCTTCTTGGAAGACAACTCTTCTAATCTCCTCAACCCTCTCTGGTTTAGAATGATATTTGGATTCATTAAAGTGAACATCATTGCTGCGGACAACCTTTCTGGATTCGGGATCCCAAAGTCTGTACCCCATCTCACCAGAATTACCATAGCCTAGAAAGATGCACTTTCTACTCTTTGGCTCAAGTTTGTTCCTAAATTCTTTTGGAACGTGAGTATATGCCTCACAGCCAAAGACTTTGAGATGCTTGTATGAGGGCATTTTGCCTGACCATACCATCTCTAGCACTGAATCCTTCTGCAAAACCTTGCTAGGAGATCTATTTACAAGATGAACAGCTGTTGATACAGCTTCAGCCCAAAACCCATTTGGCAGATGTGCATTAGACAACATACTTCTGACCTTCTCTTGTATGGTCCTATTCATCCTCTCAGCAACACCATTTTGAGGAGGATTGTAAGGAGCAGTAAGTTCACGTTTTATACCTCTTGACTCACAAAAGTCCTGAAAGGCCTTTGAAACATACTCTCCACCATTGTCAGTGCGTAAGCATTTAAGCTTCTTGCCACTCTAATTCTCCACAAGTGTCACAAACGTTTTGAAAACACTAAATGCTTCATCCTTGTGCTTGAGAAAGTAAACCCATACTTTCCTCGAGTAATCATCTATAAATGTCATAAAGTAAGAAGCTCCCCCTAGAGATAGGTTAGGCATAGGTCCACACAAATCACTATGAACAAGTGCCAACTGTGTATCTTTTCTACTGCTTCTATGCTTATGTGGCTGTTGTGTTTGCTCACCATACAGACAATGTTCACAGAATTCAAAATCATTAAATGAAAAGCCAGGCAAATAACCAGAACGAGACAAGATTTCCATTCCCTTCTTGGACATATGTCCTAACCGGCTATGCCACAAAGAAACGTTCGGCTGCTCGGTTACATTGATTACATTTTTAGAGACATTTGATACATAAATCATGTAAAGTCCTCCAGACTTTACTCCATGTGCTACTGTCATAGAACCCTTGGATATCTTCCACATGTTCTGTCCAAAAGTGGTGACGTAGCCAGCATCATCAAGTAAACCTGTGCTGATCAAGCTCTTTGTAATTGCGGGAACATGTCTCACATTCTTCAGCGTGAAAGAAGAGCCATTCTGAAACTTCAATTGAACATCTCCAACACCTAAGATCTCACATGTCTGCCCATTGCCTAGCCGAACATGATCTTTAGTGGTCACATAAGAAGTAAACCACTCCTTGTTTGGAGACACATGAAGTGATGCCCCTGAGTCTATAATCCAGTCACTCAGTGCATTTCCATCAGATGCTGTAAGAAGAGCTGAGTCCATTGTATTCTTCAAGAAGTAGATGTCTCCTGACACTAGACTGTCATCCTCTGCAACAGTGTTTGTCACATTTATTTCTTGAATCTTCACTGAGCACTTGTTCTTCTCACCATGGTCTTCAGCTTTCTCTTTGCCTTTTTCTGCTTTCCTTTCTCTGCAGTCTCTTTTCATGTGACCCTTCTTGCCACAATGGTAGCATTCTATGTCACTCTTGCCTTTAGCACTGCGGGACTTGCTACGAGACTGATTCCTCTTTCCACCTTTGTACTTTTCTTTGGTCCTTCCCCTGACAACTAAGGCTGTTCCTTTGCCTTTGTCCATTGTCTTTCTATTGGTTTCTTCAGTAAGCAGACTTCCTTCTACACCTGCTATGTTCAAACCATCTGGAGGTGCAGAATTACTCAAAGCTGTGCGAAAAGTGTCCCAACTTTTCGGCAATGTGATCAACAGGAACATAGCTCTAACAGGTTCATCAAACTTGACACCTTGAGCTGACAACTGACTATAGATTGTGTTGAATTCATTCAGATGATTGGACATAGATGTCCCTTCTTTCATCTTCAAGTCAACAAGCTTCTTAAGCCAGTATACCTGTGAAGCTGCACTCTGCTTCTCATAAAGATCACTCAGCTTTAACCATGCTTGATAAGCCGACATCTCGTCTGCTACATTGAAGTAAACGCTTTCTGCGAAAGTCAGCATAATGGTAGAAAGTGCCAATTCATCCATTTCGCTCCATTCATCTTCGTCCATATCTTCTGGTTTTATCCCCTTGAGCTTTATAGGTTTTATATGCTTCTTTTGTACCAACACGTGCCAAATATGCTTCTTCCACAATGGGAAATTGGTTCCATCTAGCTTCTTGATATTGTAAAGAGCAGTGTCCTGTGATCCAGCCATAGCTACGCTTCACAGTAGTTTACTTTTCTGGGAAAAATTCGGCAGAGTTTCCCCTGTAAACTGACCTCTGAACCAATATCAACCTGTCAAATGAACCAAGAAAGCTTCAGATTCTGCAGAAATTTTGGCAGAGTCTCCTTTGTAAAATGGCTCTGGTGTACTAAAAACAGACAAAAAAAACAACTCAAAAAACACTGTCTCTCTGACACTGTAAGCTGCGGGTAAACCTGTCTTGCACCTGTACTGTCTCTCGCTGTCCTGTCACTGTCCTATAAGCATAGACTGTGACAATGCCTCAACGGCAGTAAAGCAAAGATGCAATCCCAACTGTCTAACTCACAATCAATACATCCTATCTGCCTATCTAAGGGTGCTCGAGGGATCGCTCCAAGACCTGTATCACCGAAAGGATCTCAACATTCGAGAATCCCCCAGCTCAATAAAACCTCACTCGACCCTCAACAAAGGCTGCAGTAAATCTGACAGTACATAGACTTCCCACAAAGTCATACATCCACAAATTTCCCATTGTATGTTGTAACCGCTGCGGTGGTTGTTTGCTGCGTGACTCACAGCCAGCAAACCCTCAACAGACATACATCATCTCTGACAATACATCCCATGTGGAAGTACCTACAATGTTAGGATGAAATCTGGAATATTAAGCAGCAAACACAAGCTACCTGATGAACTAGTGGATGTCGCCTACAGTCTGTGTGTAGATGCGCCCGTGTCGTATGTGACACGCCTCCAAGAACTGTGAGCCGTCCTTCGATGTGTAGACAACTACAAATCAACACTCTGGGAGTGTCGATATCCTCAGCACCTGCAGTCGTAGGCCGAAAACCCCAAATTTGCAGAGTCGGATCTGCACCCGTTGAGACCACGTAGTCGAAAATGGCATGCGCAGACCTTTGTCGAAGCCGAATGGTGGTCGAGATGACCTCAGAATGAAATTCTGACAACACCAAGCCCTTCGGGCTTGCCGCGAGATTTGGGGCCGTGTCTTCGCCTGTCGAATTTCACTCCAATCTGAGTTGGTGACTCTAGCCTCTTGCAATGCTGCCCCGAGCCTCGATCTGAGCTCTGATACCAGTTGAAGGAGTACGAGCGGAAGTGTGACGCGAGAGAGAGTGCGAGAAGAAGAGCACGACGATATGGTGAACTCGCTCTACTGTAATGTGTAGAGCATAGTGAGTTCTTATTAGGTTTTAACAAAAGAATATGTGTACATACCTGGCGGCCCGCCCACTTACCTGGGCGACCACATTGGGCTTTATACCCCAACAAGAGAGAGAGAGAGAGAGAGAGAGAGAGAGAGAGAGAGAGAGAGAGAGAGAGAGAGAGAGAGAGATGTGCAATAAGGAAGAGAGAAAATCATGCATGTTGCTTGAGGAAAACATTAAAGTCTCTCTGTGTCTTTTCTTGAACTTGCACCTCTTATGCTTTGTGTAGATTATGTTTTTTTGTATGATAAGATGTTATGTTCGTAATATTGTGAAAGGGATTGCTTCCTTTGTTGTAGTTGACACATAGTTCAACTTTATATGCATTGTGATGTACTTTTTAATGGTATAGCTATGGAAAACATGAATAACAATGCCATCGTTGAGACCGAGTCGGATGGTATTCAGTCCACTCCTCCAAGGTTTGCCAATGTTCGAGCGGCAAAGAGAAGTGCTCAATGCGTGGGATCCTCTTCTATTAATCCTGTGGTAAATGATGGGAATCATGAACTCATGGCTGCATTATGGGACTTCTTTGTCCGTAGTGAGTCTAGGCAATTGGACTTTGAACGAAACTTGGAAGCACTTTTGGACGTGGCTCAGCAAGAGAATGGCCAACAAATTGTAGACCTTCGCAATGAGGTGCGTTTATGTGCACAACGCTTCAATGGAGGAATGGCCCAAGTTGAGAAGAACCAATTCAACATGCTGGTGCGCATGGAGCAACAATTTGAATCAATGCAAAGCTCACACATGTCCAATAGGGAAATCCAGGTCCAAATTGATGCACTTAAGGACCAGGTCCTTGCTTTAGAAGGAGAGGTAACCCGGCTCAAGGTCCATTTGAATCGATTGAATGCATTGATGACAAAGATGGCTCGAGCTTCTGATGGCCGTGCCATATAGCAACGTTCAACCTTGGCTACTAGAAATAGTTGAAGCACGTACTTTTGTGTATTAATTTGATTCACTATGTTGATGTACTAAAGCATATCTTGCTTTGAACTGCGTTGGTAGGATAAATTAGTGAACATGTTTTTTTTTGTTGTTTTATACTTGTGTTGTTTGATCTACATGGCATGAAGCCATAGAGTATACTTAAATTAAGTTTTGAGACTTTGGTTGAGATGATATTTTTGGTCAAAACAATATGAGGTACTACCTTTGTGGCTTGGGGACATAAGGTAGCATGTTTTTAGAAAAGAGGCTTCCATCGTTATAACTATGCTTAGCTGTATGAGCTTGAAGGACGTTGCAATGAAATACTTGGAAGCTTGATAGATTCCATGATATTTTACCACCATACACATTTCATTCTGAAAGTTATCTTTAGGTTTACAAGTAGAAATTGTCTTATTATGCACTCTTAAATAATTGGGTAGCACTTTCCAGACCCCATTATTAGTTTGTAATGACCCTTGTAGACAACTTCAGATTGGGGTCATGCACATCAAACCACTTCAATGGGATATTTTATTATATTGATGCATATGCACATGCCTAAATTTTGTTTTCTATTTGCAAACAACAAACTTCATCCTATAAAACCCTTTGCTTTTGGAAATTAGGGACCATTGAGACCCTGTTATGATGTGTATTCACAAAGTATGTATAATGTATCCTAATTGTGGAAGGTTCAAACAAGACGATAGAGTTTGTGGGATTATTTTTACAAAAGGGTCATCGACGTATGATAGTGTAGGAAATTTGAATGTTATTATAGTTATTATATATTACCAATTGAAACTCCACCAAAGCATCCTTTGCCACTAACTATTTTGTTGATTGTTTCCTAAGAGTTTTGACATTTTGCATGGAGCGGAAATGTAAATCATAAATAAGATATGTAGGTGTTTGAAGGTTTATTGGTATTGCATTTGAAGTTATTTTCTTTTCTTAAAAGCTCAAAACTATGTGTTGCCTCTGCTTTAAGTTGTTGCATATGCATGATATTTTCATGTTTTTCCATCTCATTATGTGAAAATGTTGAAAATTTAAGGCTTATGTACACATAAACGAGTAGATTTCTGTAGCTCTTTATGCCTGTCTATGAGTGATCGAGAACTAAGATTTTGTTGCAAATTTCAAAGTTTCAATGGTATCAATAGTGTGCTCTTTTGGATTACACCAACATGTGGATCGCATACTATAGTTGCTATGTTGATTCAATTCTCTATACACTTTGATTGTCATGAAAAGCTGATGTTATGATGTTTCTTGGACGGGGTTGAAATATTGTATTTATAGATGCCACGTCAAAGAAGGCATTGGACAATATCTACGTTTAGCTGGATGCTTCATCATCTGCCGTTTCTTATCTATGGTAGGATCTAAGTATATCCTTTGAAAATTTTCCAGCTTGCTGTTCAAACTAACAATTTTCTCATTTAGATCCACCTGGTTGGAGAGGCCCACTTAGTACGCATGATGTAGTACACATTATTGAAAGCTTTGAAGTTGTTAGGTAAGGAACACCAATGAAGCACAATGCTTTTTTAAATATTTTTTGGTTATTGAACTTATTGTAATTAACCAATTGGCTTGCAGGAATCACTATTATCGTGATAACATTTTAATGGAAGTGCATGAGTTTTCCGGAGGACTCCAAGAGTACTTTCATATCAGTGTGGCTTTGAATCGTAATGCAGGTTCAGCTCGCATACGGGTTCACGAGCTCGGAGATCGCTTGCCGGCCAATGCAGAATACTCTTATAGGGATAGATATGAGATTTGGAGGATTGTATTATACACCCTGTGTGAGGCGCATCGTCATTTTGGTAGGAGCGTTCATTGTGTGGGTCCATGGGTTCTACGAGTACCAAATGCAACATCCCGAAGGCTGTCGTTTTGAAGTTGCGGTTGTTTTGTTAGTTAAGATTTAGTGGCTTGCAAAGAAGTTTCTTTAGAGACGAATATTAGGGCTTACAAAGACTACTTATAGTAATGGAAGTGGATTGTTGTTTTCTTTTAGTTTCCCTTTTCCCATCTCTCTCTCTCTCTCTCTCTCTCCATCCCCCCCCCCCCCCCCCCCCCAACCTCATGTGTAGTCTTTTAAGTTTATGTTATGTAGTTGTTATGTTCATTCAATTCTCTATGCACTTTCTATTGTCGCACAAATCCAGTGTGATTTAGGTTGATACCATAATGCACTATTGCACATAATAAAGCATTTAAGATATAGTTGTCACTACCTTCATTTGGATGCATAAAAAATACTTACACATGTTATCCTTCTAAAGAAGGGGGGAGGGGGGGTTACACAAAATTCAATGACACTCCTTGGCCGCCACAACGCGCGGGTCACATACTAGTATATATCTATATTATTTAAAGTCCTTAGCAAGGCCATAGACTCATAGAGTTTCAGTCCAGCCTTCAATTTTGAAGGGTGATTACTTTTGTTTTTGTAAAGGATGGCTCTACTTCGCAGCTTGGAAAAATAACGAGCAGTGAGCTGTACCATACGTCAATAAGTTGGTCTGCTTCGAACGAGCGTATGTGTGTGTGTGTGTGTGTGTGTGTGTGTGTGTGTGTGTGTGTGTGTGTGTGTGTGTGTGTGTGTGTGTGAGAGAGAGAGAGAGAGAGAGAGAGAGAGAATATGTTTCATTTCTACGACACCGCCGTGTGTGTCGTGAGTCTTCATGAGAGAGAGAGAGAGAGAGAGAGAGAGAGAGACGACTTTGTTGTTTGCTGTAGCTCTGTGTGTGTGTGTGTGTGTGTGTGTGTGAGAGAGAGAGAGAGAGAGAGAGAGAGAGAGAGAGAGAGAGAGAGAGAGGGCCAATCCCATTTAGTCCTCATGAGCAGTGCCATATGTCTATTTCTATTTGAAAGAGAGAGAGAGAGAGAGAGAGAGAGAGAGAGAGAGAGAGAGAGAGAGAGAGTGCCATTGATTGGCCTTGGCGCTTGACAGCGAATGCTCACCCACCCCTCCCCACCCCAAACTCGATCATGAACACAACCCACCACTTACTTCATGTACAACTTCTCAAATGTTGCCACAACATCCCTCATGTAGTTTACTCTATCAACACCCTTGGCTGCCAATAGCTGATCCGCCACAAGCGCCACACCCTTATACAACCTCAATCCTCCATTGGCCAGGATGCCAAGACTCTGGATCCAATACATGTCCCACTCGCCACAAGCAAGTCTTGTTGAGCCACCTACTCCTCTATCGTTGCCTGTCCGCCACCCTTGATCCTGACGAGCTCCATTTTTGCCTAGCTGCGACCCTCCACACCATGAGAGAGAGAGAGAGAGAGAGAGAGAGAGAGAGAGAGAGAGAGAGAGAGAGAGAGAGAGTCCCACATTCCTCCACACTTTCTTCGTCTTTTTTGAGCCATGCAGTGGATGCTACAATGTTGAGAGCTCCAACCTGATCATCCAAGCTTTTTAGCTTTCCCAAGTTTTCACATCTCGAACTCCTGACTGCTGCTATAGTGCTCATGACAACGATCGAAAAAGGCGGGTCTTCCATTCAGTGTTTGGGAAAAATGTGTCTCAGCTTAATATCATGTTGTTTTCAATTTCAAGGGGAAAAGGAGATATTCCACCCCAAAATAGATAAAAATATTCTAAAAATTTACAAAATAGACCTAATTTTCTAAATTTCCTCTTGGAAAATTAAAGGAAAGCAATTTTGTATGTTTGAAAACAAGATTTTTTCAGAACACTGATGTGATTGCATTGGAGGATGATCATTGCCAATCGAGGGTATTGGCCTTGGTCTTGGAGTTACCAATCCTTTGCTCATTTCAATCCTCCTTTGTGTTGCATACCTAATGTGGACCCTTTGCCTCCCCCTAGAAATGATGACTCCGGTCTCTTATTGTAGGGCTACCTCCATGCATGTGCCTCCATTGTAGGACTGCCTCCGTGTCATTTTGCTTACATTTAGAGCCTGGTCACTTTGGAACGGCTAAATAGCCTTCCAGCTTTGTTTGCAAGTCAAGAAAATCGGTGGCTTTTTGAAGATAAATGCTTGATTTGACTGAGTGATGAGACAGATCTTGAGCAGGTTCGTGCTAACCAAGAGGGAAACAAAAGTCAACCATGTGAAAGACTGTGCCCGTTTCGAGGCTCTTAACTACCACGATTAGATAGGTAGAGAGAGAAGAGTCGGCTCTTGACTGGGCAAAAAGCAGGCTTGCTGGTACACGTGACCAGGCTCTTCGCCTCTTACATGATTCATTTTAATACAAACTAGACATGCAGCCTGAGAGAGAGAGAGAGAGAGAGAGAGAGAGAGAGAGAGAGAGAGAGATTTTTCTTCCTACTGACGTGGTTTGAGATCTGTTAATCTTGAGACTGACTAATCTCGACTCTCAGCTATTAAGTTTAGGCAAACCTTATCCAATCCAAACATTGACCAAACTACAAGAGAGAAGCATGGGAGAGTTGCTATCATGACCAATGCCTTGATTGGTAAGGATGGTGAGAGGGGATGCTAATGCATCTAAAGAATCCATCGTTCAATACAAACACTATATCCAAAGAAGGATACCAGCTCTCTATTAGTCTATTTAGAGGGCCACTACCACTCACCAGGGTCCCATATCAATTGTGTGAGGGGGACATCTCTAGCCTAATCACAAATTCGTCGCCTCCTTAGAGAGAACCATAAGATGTTAAGACAAGACATCATGCAAAGGGATCCCATTCTTAATTCATTCCTAAGAGACCTCAAATTGACCTGATAATTCTTGAACTCAAAACACACACACACACACACACACACACACACACACACACACACACATAGAAGGGGGGGGGGGGGGGGGGGGGGGGGGGGTAGGGAGGAGGGACAAACTTGTTATGATTAGGAGGAGTATGTTGGAGCTTGGCATATACAACTAGAAGGAGATTTGTCCTTGGTCAATCCACAATAATATAGAGAGTAACTACACTTCATTAGTTGTTCGATCTTACACTCAAAAAGGTAGACATAATGTTGATCCAAAAGATAGATTTGTGCTTGGTTGATGTGAATGTGGAGGTCACTTAGACCTTGTGTGTTGTCATACATTGTCATCTAGAAGTAGTTATAGTGGTGGTTGATGCACAAGTGTATTAAAGAGCTATAAAATCTCACTTGAGAATCATGGGCATTTGCCCTCTCTTTGAAGGGAAGGAGAACAATGGTTGCTTCAATTGATGCACATGTAGCCGCGGCAACGCGCGGGTCACACACTAGTAACATATTATTGTGAAAAACAACATTCATTTAACCTAAGAAAAAAAATCATTCAATATGAGTGGGCTTGACAAAAACGGGCAAAAAGTAGGAGAGTAGATGTGTCGATTTAATGTTTTTTTATATAATGAAAATGGCTTGTTCTTGCACATTTAGATTTTCTCCATTGGTAGCTTTCTGGAAAAAATCCATTTCACATTGTTTGGAGCATAGAGATGACCTATGATTTTTCCCAAGTGTTAGGACATTATAATGTCCAAATTTGTCTTTATGGCTCATAATTGTGCATGATAAGTGTTAAATTCTACTATAAAGTAATAAAAAAGCAAAAATTTAAGCAGCAAAACACACTTTGTACACTATACACATGATCTTTCAATATCTTGCAACTTTGGATCTTGTAATAAGCTGCTCGATCTACTTTTACTCCCCCCTTCCCATTCTGAGTCGTCCCAGACAAAGGTTTGTGCCATGTGCATGGACACGAACATCGTGTCTATGCAAGGTCGTGGAATGTGGCCCTATTATGCTTATGAAAGAGATGCATTGGGTAACAATGTGTTGTGCAAGATGTGGGTACTGAACTAATTGTATATAATGAGCAATGGTCCTATTGTCTAGAGGTAAGGATGGTTGTTGGCCCAACACAGGTTGTGGTTTGTCTCCCCCTTGTGCTGCATTACTGGTACCTTAGGGGTGATGGCAAAGGTTGCACCATCGAAGGTCCATATGGCCTTTCCCTCATCTAATTTCGATTGTACAAACACTCATTTGTCTTGTGGTTGGTATATTTTTGCTGGATTACGCACCACTTCAATGCTCTTGGTACATTTGTTCCCTGCAGTGATTGTTGTCGTCACGTAGATTTGGATTTTGTCGGTAAGCTTGGTTCATTCTTCGGATCACTTCCTCGATCACTTGATCTATATTTTGTGTGATTGAAGTAGGAGCATTGTGTTTATCCTCTATGTTTTAGTCACCATTCTCATTACTCCAGGTTCTCCTAATACAACATCTTTCTCTTCATATCCATCATTAGGAAACTCTGATGGGAGTTCTCTCAGTAGCTCTCTCATCAAGTCATAAGTCTCTATCTTTGGTCCAAGTGTCTAGAATCCTAGTAGTGTGAATAGTGTCTAAAGTGACACTACCTCAATGTGTGGTCATTGGAGCCCTCAAATTTAAGGATCCTATCAGTCTAGTGACATTGTTTTGATGAAGAGGACCTCCAAAGTACATACCATCATCCATACTTATCAAGCATTATCACTTGGGTATCTCTACCTTCTTCATATGTAAAGACATATAAGCATTTCTTCTCCGACAACTCCCCAATGTTGGGCTTGTCACATTTATAGTAGAGAAGTTTCTCTCCTTTGTTGTATTTGTACAAACCCACATGTGTATTGTCTGTGTTGACTCAAGTTGCCATATTCATTCGCCTAAGCTTCGCATTAGGTACGTCTAGTTTTGGTGGCTTTTCTTCAGCTCGACATCAACTTTATCATTGGTGTCTGTTGTTAATCTCCATTTGTCCACAATATTGGGATTTTGCACAGCTAAGTACATTGTACCCTCATCATCAAAGTATCTATCGCCACTATACAGGAACTATGTCCTTGAACTCGCTCGATCTCTATCCCAATTTTTCACACTAGAAATCCATCCTAGCTTTGTTAATTTTTTGCACCTTGTCCGTTTTCAAATTGGAATTTTAAGTGCAATAGTTTCAAGGTTGGTGCTGGTTGGGATGTTCCTGCTCTTCAATGGTTGTTCCCTCTTTGAAACTCACACTCTTAAATCCTTCAACCATGTAGGTGTAAGATCTCTCCGAAGAAGTATCAGTAAGACTTTCCTCTATAATGGGCTCTATAATCGACACGCAGAGACTCTCTCTCTCTCTCTCTCTCTCTCTCTCTCTCTCTCTCTCTCTCTCTCTCTCTCTCTCTCTTCTTCGCATCCCTGTGCAAGGGAAGCCCAAGCTGCAAGGCCAACCTAACTCACTCTCTCTCTCTCTCTCTCTCTCTCTCTCTCTCTCTCTCTCTCTCTCTCTCTCTCTCTCTCTCTCTTCTTCGCATCCCTGTTTTTAACGGGGCCCCAAGCTGTAGCGCCAGCCATACTCTCGCTGCTTCGTCTGCAAGGCGAGCCAGGCAAGAGTGCGCCCTCTCTCTCTCTCTGGTTCCCTATCATTTATGTGTGAGGCAGGCCCAATTGAGGGAGCTTCTTTCTGCTATGGCATGTATGAGGGCGAAGGTCCGATGGGGGAGAGAGGTTGTGCAAGGGTAATGGCAGAGAGGTGCGCGTAGAGACAACCATTGGGGATGGGAGCACACACAATGAGATAACGATAGCCAGTGCAAGAGTGGATGGTAGAGCACGGGGATGGGCGTTTTTGTGATGGCAATAGGAGAGCTCAGCTCTACTGTGAATTGTGATGTAGGGGCTAGAGTCGAGCGGAATACTGGCTCTTTTGCAGGCGCAGAGTGGACAGTCGAGAGTGTGGTGTGGAAGAAGAGAGGACGGAGACAGTGACAATTGATAGCCAAGGAGGGCATAGAGTGCATGACACAGGCGGCAAAGAAAGAATGATAGAAACAGAGGACGAGGGTGCAACTATGCACCGACAATGACGGAGGTGAGAGCGGACGCAACGTGGGAATGAGCAAATCAAGGACATTTGCTTTTGCAAATGGGATGCAAAAGGAATCTTACGACTTAATTAATTAATGAAATACAAAATAGACATAGTAAATTCCTACAAAAGGTCTCACCTCCATCGTGCTTATATTGGCATAAGCTTCAAAGAGAAAATGTATTCATAGTATGCCCTTACTAGAGACTCGATTATTAGTCGAAACTTTCGTTGGCCATTTCTGAATACAACCTCTCTTACCTTATCTCTCTTTGAAAGTTTTGCATGTCTCATCTCTCTTTACTTAATATTTTTCTTAAATCCTTTGAAAGTTTGCATGTCTCATTTTACATATTTACAAGAACTAGAAATGTCCAAAGATATGGGGTGCCAATGGATTTCTGGTTCGAAACTCGAAAACGTAAATTTTTGCTATGTTGTAAATATCTTCTTAACTCTTACAACCCCACGACTCCTCAATTCTTGAGCTAGACATGCTACAAATCGTGGAACTTGGGTGGGACGACGAATAGAAGCTAACATGAGGTTTTGCAATTACATAATCGCGCAAACCCTAATTTTCCCCATTTGAGTAGAGGGGAAGGTACACCTACAAGGGACTAACCTATGCAGCAGACAAAAGCAGAGGATGAAGTCGGAGTAGATGTCATGATGTCACACATGAAGATGCTTGCACAGAAGAGAGGAGGAAATGGAAGACCTACAATGAAGAGCACGCTCAAAAGAGAAACTCAATAGGCCCTTATGCAAATATAACAAGTGATAAAATCACGAGGCCTCCCATCTAAAGACAAACTAATTTGAGAAGAGCAATCATTAAAGCCACAAGCCTTATTCATTATTTAATCGGTAGAATTTAAGGTGCAACTTAAACAATGACAAATAGTAGGGGGTATAGTGGCAGCTAGTGGAAGCTCAAGCTGCATGAAAAGTGTTAGTGTTGATGCTACCACACAATGCGATGCATTGCCATAGTAGTGTAGAGGCAAGTATAGGGTTGTATCGCTAAAACTCTATTGCAAAAACCGCATTAGTATGTATGTGAGCACACAAACCCGCTTCATAAGAAGAAGATTTAGCAAGCGGTCTCTGAAACCCAGACACGGAAGAAATGCATAGTAGCATGTACATGAAGACACAAACATGCTGCAACAGCAATGGCCCTTCATGCGAGCTACTGTTGTCGTGCTTTGGAGAGGCTCAGCAGTTTACAAGCCCTGCAAGAGCTGGGTTTGCAAGCCTTGCAAGAGCTAGGCCAAGGTGGGAACGGACTCGTTCTTCTTTGAACCAATAGAAAATCAGTGGCTTGCAAAACCATCCGGTCCCATGTCAACATATCATGCCCTAGCAGCAACAAAAAGCTATGAATAGGGGACTCAATGACATCCCCCCATGAGCAGGAGCAGGACTTGACTCAATATGATTAGGACATCTCTTGGGCAAGAAACAAAAATCTTAGCACCCAGAAGGTGTTTGAAGACACCCGACTTCAATGGGGGGCATATGTGCTTTAGGAGATACATGGCATACCCAACATCTCCCCCGCATGTCCACCTTTGAGGGTGACAACACCTGCTTCCATCTCCTCATGTCCTTTTGTGATGCTAACAATCTGGTTGCCAAGCTCGACACTCTCCCTCCCCTCTCCAAGCTCGATGATGAGGATGCTCCCATTTTTGCCAACTTTACTCGTACTCTTGCGTCGTTGCCACTCTCGCGAAATCGTCCAGCTTGACATCAAACCACAAAATGTCCTCTTCTATCGCCTCCACAACAGCAATGGTGCCAACAAAGCAATCCTTGTTGACTTTGGCTTGGCTAAAATCATTGCTCCCAAAGGCACTCCAGAGTGGAGACAAACTTAATAACTCACTATAATCTATGCATTGAGGGGTCTATTTTGAATTAGAATTCACACCAGGCATTCAAGAGAAGACAATGCAATTGGAGCTTGAATCTGCAAATCCTTGCATATATAAGAAAAGTTGAAGATTAGCAGAAATTTAACCCCAACATTGACCTTGTATTTCCAAAAGCAAAGGAAAAATTCTCATTTCTTTTCACTTCTAATCATAACTCATCTCTACAACTTAGCTCTATCATATGCTTTTGGAATCAAGCACCTTGCGAGCGTGTTACTGCTAAGTATCGAAGCTTCAACCCCATAAGTGCATACTTTTGTATTACTACTGAAATGCACACATATAACACCACATGCATCTTTGACATTTCACTTGATTTTGCACAAATCTTGTCGACAATGGACACAGAGTAGAACCTGGGTACTAATCAGTGGTCTTGAAAGCAGCTTGAGAGAAATGGAGGGTGATCGTTTGTCCATTATGCAGGAAGGAAATTGCATTCCTCAAAAAGCTGAGAGTTGAATGCGTACAACGAGTCTCTGTCAAGCACCACATCAAAGGACACTAGGTGCTACGATGAACATCTGCTTGTAGTGTTTTCGAACAGTGGAGGAGAAGCGCATGCCGACTCTCTCCATGACTTGGGCTCACACGAAACTGTGCGAAGAGTTGTTGGATAAGAAGAAAAAGGCAGGAACCCATTTAGGTAGCCATCAAAGTTCAAAGTCTTTAGCAAGTATTTGTCCTTGCCCTGGCCAGTAACCTACTGATCGGTCAGGTTTCTTGAGGCTCCTGAGACTGTTGCGTCTCCTGCACATCGTCATAGCCACCGTAATCCCTGCCCATCTTGAAACTGAAAGAATCTCTCTCTCTCTCTCTCTCTCTCTCTCTCTCTCTCTCTCTCTCTCTCTCTCTCTCTCTCTCTCTCTCTCTCTCTGGTGCAAGCACAAATATTGAACATATAGATTCCTATCTCCCTCAAACCGAAAAGAGCTGTGCTTCGTAGGCTACGAAGAGGGATACGCTAAGTATAAGCATGCCATTGAACTCAAATGGCATGGGCTTCTATAGCCGAGATCGTGAGCTATAGAGATGTTGTAGGTGAAATCTTGTTTTGTAGGCTACGATCAGGGATGCATTGACTGCAAGCCCTTCAACTCAAATGGTATGAGTTGCCAGATGTCGGAGAGCATGAGCTATAGAGATGTTGCAAGTGAAGGTGGAGAGGGCATTGAGAAGCCAGAGATGACAAGCATTGTCAGGACTGGCATGGGAATTATCGTGCGGCAGCATTCTCGGTAGTGCTTGATACACGTGGTTCTAGGGATGTTGTTGTTGTCGAAATGCAACAAAGGAAGTGAAGTTCCACACGAGTTTTCAGGGCCAGCAAATGATGCTATAGAGCCGTGAGTGTTGCGCGCGACAAGAGGAACGAGAAGCCAGACTGCTGATTCTCTCTTTTCTCTCTCTCTCTCTCTCTCTCTCTCTCTCTCTCTCTCTCTCTATATATATATATATATATATATATATATATATATATGAAAATCAGTATGCCAGAAAAACTCATTGATATCATTCATCATTGCTTTTACACGCTCTTCATTTCATGAGTGCCCACTATCATATTCAACCAATCAAACTTTTTCTTTACAAAAATTAAAAATTGAAATTGCCTTTTTTTTTTTTGTCTTTTCCAACAGCAAAAAGGAAACCCATCTCTATAGCCTTTGCCTTAAGCAGGCCAAAAAGCCTTTTAAAAAACCCTATCTCCCAGATTGAACGGCCGACATTCAACAATTCAAACCAAGATATTGGCAAAGACCACTAAATAGAGTGGGAGAGGGGCATAGGGGCACAAAATACATTGAACTTTGGTCGTTTTGAGAATCACTAATTAACTAAAAAAATGGTTCTTTTACACCACTATAAAAGTGTGTCAGGATTCTAGTATGTGGTGCATAAATCATATGTAAAAAAAATTGTTGGCTCTAAATTACATGAATATGTGGTGTTTGTCACTATAGAGTGGCACATAAAGTATTGTGACAAACAACATTTATTTGACCTAGGAAAAAAATCATTCAATATGAGTGGGTAGGATAAAATTCGGCAAAAAATAGGGGGACACATAACGTATTGTGAAAAACAACATTCATTTAACCAAGGAAAAAAATCATTCAATACGAGTGGGTTTGACAAAAACAGGCAAAAAGTAGGGGAGTAGATGTGTCGATTTTTTTTTTTTTTATATAACGAAAATGACTTGTTCTTGCATATTTAGATTTTCTCCATTGGTAGCTTTCTGGAAAAAATCCATTTCACTTTGTTTGGAGCATAGAGATGACCTATGATTTTTTCCAAGTATTAGGACATTATAATGTCCAAATTTGTCTTTATGGCTCATTATTGTGCATGATAAGTGTTAAATTCTACTATAAAGCAATAAAAAAACAAAAATTTAAGCAGCAAAACACACTTTGTACACGATACACATGATCTTTCAATATCTTGCAACTTTAGATCTTGTAATAAGCTGCTCAATCTACTGTTACTCCCCCCTTCCCATTCTGAGTCGTCCCGGACGAAGGTATGTGCCATGTGCATGGACACGAACATCGTGTCTATGCAAGGTCGTAGAATGTGGCCCTATCATGCTTATGAAAGAGATGCATTGGGTAACAATGTGTTGTGCAAGATGTGGGTACTGAAATAATTGTATATAATGAGCAATGGTCCTATTGTCTAGAGGTAAGGGTGGTTGTTGGCCCAACACAAGTTGTGGTTTGTCTTCCCCTTGTGCTGCATTATTGGTACCTTAGGGGTGATGGCAAAGGTTGCACCATCGAAGGTCCATATGGCCTTTCCCTCACATAATTTCGATTGTACAAACACTCATTTGTCTTGTGGTTGGTATATTTTTGCTGGATTACACACCACTTCAATGCTCTTGGTACATTTGTTCCCTGCAGTAACTGTTGTCGTCATGTAGATTTGGATTTTGTTGGTAAGCTTGGTTCATTCTTCAGATCACTTCCTCCATCACTTGATCTATATTTGTGTGATTGAAGTAGGAGCATTGTGTTTATCCTCTGTGTTTTAGCTACCATTCTCATTACTCCAGGTTCTCCTAATACAACATCTCTCGCTTCATATCCATCGTTAGGAACTCTGATGGGAGTTCTCTCAGTCGCTCTCTCATCAGGTCATAAGTCTCTATCTTTGGTCCAAGCGTCTAGAATCCTAGTAGTGTGAATAGTGTCTAAAGTGTCACTACCTCAATGTGTGGTCATTGGAGCCGTTGAATTTAAGGATCCTATCAATCTAGTGACATTGTTTTGATGAAGAGGACCTCCAAAGTACGTACCGTCACCCATACTTATCAAGAATTATCACTTGGGTATCTCTACCTTCTTCATATGTAAAGACATATAAGAATTTCTTCTCCGACAACTCCCAATGTTGGGCTTGTCACATTTATAGTAGAGAAGTTTCTCTCCTTTGTCGTATTTGTACAAACCCACATGTGTATTGTCTGTGTTGACTCGAGTTTCCATATTCTTTCGCCTAAGCTTCACATTATGTACGTCCAATTTTGGCGGCTTTTCTTCAGCTCGACATCAACTTTATCATTGGTGTCTGCTGTTAATCTCCATTTGTCCACAATATTGAGATTTTGCACAGCTAAGTACATTGTACCCTCATCATCAAAGTATCTATCGCCACTATACAGGAACTATGTCCTTGAACTCGCTCTATCTCTATCCCATTTTTCACACTAGAAATCCATCCTAGCTTTGTAAATTTTTGCACCTTGTCCGTTTTCAAATTGAAATTTTAAGTGCAATAGTTTTAGGGTTGGTGCTGGTTGGGATGTTCCTACTCTTCAATGGTTCTTCCCTCTTTGAAACCCACACTCTTAAATCCTTCAACCATGTAGGTGTAAGATCTCTCCGAAGAAGTATCAAAAAGACTTTCCTCTATAATGGGCTCTAAGGTCGGCAAAAGTCCTTGATTGACACTCTCTTTAGTCAAAATGTGACTAGGTTGATCTCTAGCAACACGGTTCCTACTCTGATATAGTGTATTTGATTGCAAATACATCAAGAAAACACTCTTACAAAACCCTAACATGTTACCTTATTTGATATACCTAAATCCTCCAATTGCTAGCACTTTAAGCTACACACTAGCTCTTGTAACATGTACCAAAAACACCAGGTGGCTATGAGTTTCCAGCCAGCCTGTTAGTCAAAATCTGAAATCAGTAAAATTTTATCGTACTTTTGGCAAAAATTCTTATTTTGCTTGTAAAATTCACAAATCAACTCCAAATTCAATTTTGAAAAGACCACTATGCTCCTTGTAACTAGTTCTAGCTATAGCCTGAGCTCAATTTGTGACAAAACAATATGGAACGTGATCCATATATCTTTGTGTCTGATCTTGTTGAAACTTGGTACACAGCTTGCCCTTGGTCTATTGATCTCAACTATATGCATTTTTTGTGATTTGGATCAGTTTAAGTCACCCAAAAGTCAAACCCTACGTCTGCTTGGCAATTTTTTGGTCTTGAAGTGCTTTTGCTCACTTTTTATCCACTTTTTGAACCTTTATAGCTACCTTGCTTTTCGAAGTTTTGTTTGGAATGTTGCTTGCTACAAGCTAGTATGGTCTTTGTCCAAAAAATCAAAAAAGGTACATGGATCATGATCCATATTCCATCAGATCTGCACCCCAAATTTGGTCTGCTTGTTACTTGTAGTGTCACTAGTCTACTACCAAACTTTGTTTTGGATTTGAAGAACTCTTGGTCAATCAAAAGCAAAATTTTGTATTTGCCCTACGTTTTTTAACTAGGTATTAGTGTTTTGATGATTTGACGATCTTTTTTGCAATGGTGTCTTTTGGGAAAGTTTTTTTCGATATGGTATCAAGTGCCTACTGCTCAAATCTCAGCCTTAGATGATCAAAAGGTACATAAATCGCGATCCATGGCATGAGACTTGCCCAATTGGTTCCCTATGCCTTGTAGAGGTTAATTCCCAACCCTTTTTGAATTTGGATTTCTATAAGTTGAAAAATCTTAAATTTTGGTCTATTTCTCAAGCTTTTGCAAGTTTTGCCCAATTTCTTGATTTTGAGTGTGTTTTTAGTATCAATTTCACTCCAAAGTTGTGTATTTAGATACTAGGAATCACCCTTGACCCATTGATGTCAATCTTTGGTGAACATGTCACAGAGGTACATGGATTGCAATCCATATTCCTCCACCAAACAAAATGAAACTTTCCAGATTGCTCTTATGGGTTTGGTAATCCCCTTTTTGCACCAATTTTTGGGTTTTGATCAACTTTTAAGTTCTGACCATCAAATTTTCCATTTTCAGAGTTATGGTCTCACTTACCAAAATATGGTTTTTTGTTTTTTTTGCCCTGAACTTTTTAGCCCAATTTGATGGTAATGGTTGTTACTTACCCTACTCCTAAGTGTTAAAATGAATCTAGGAACAAATACTGACAAACAATACAAATTTGAGGAAAAACGAATAATGAAACAGAACTTTCAAAGTGTCAAGAAAAATACAAAATGAAATGCTTTTGCCCCCATGCCAAATTTAACCTCATTTGGAGATACCAATCACCAATACCTCAATGGGAGCAGTTTCAATGTCAGAAATTTTGTCCAAGGGCTTAACACCTACTCTTAATGATCCAAATTGCTCAAGACTTGGGGAACACTCATGGACATATGGGAAATTAAGTTATCAAGAAGAATTTATATGCCAAGAACAATACTCCAGTATCACATTAGTGTTGTAATGTGACATTTTGGGCGGGTTTCACTTTACATGCATTTCTTAATGACATATGTTCATGTGTAAATTAATTTCAGAAGTCAAAATTTGGCCTCTAAATTTCCAAAACATGTCTATAGCAAAAGAAGCATAATTTTTTTGGACTTGACACTTGGTGATTTTAGGTTCAATGTCTCCCCAGGAGTCAACCTTGCAAAGACCCTCAAGAAGCAAAAAAACGGCAGAGTATACTGTTTTAGGTAGGCCAAGGCCCTTTAAATATGTGCCAAGGGCTCACTCGTTGGCATGCTTTTGCATGAGATGCAGAGCAGTGGTGCCGGCGTTATACTGAGTTAAAGCAATATAAATAAATATCGAAAGTTGCGCCACGGTTTGGGGCCAATGCTCTCTTGGGTGGAGCTCTGTCACTCTGTATCTCGTGTGCCGTGTTTCTCTTTCAATTCAATTGTTTTGAAGCATCTAAAGTCTGTTCAATCTGCTCTTTTCTATTGACACGTGGTGCCCTCCCATTACAGTGGTATCAGAGCTCAAGTCATGTGCTTTTCTAAAGCGCACTAATCCTTCAAAGAGCAGACATAGCAAGATTATGCTTCCAAATTTACAAGATTTTTTTTTCACTTTTTTGGAGAGAAAGATTCAAGGAAAGCTTCACAATGTCTGCAACAGTTTGGCAGTATCTATGTCATGGGGAACTACTCAAAAGAATCAAAGATTTTTTGAGCCATCGTTTTTCTCAGAGACAGTGCCACACAGTGGTAGATGTCTATAGCTACCAAGCCGAACACTCCAAGGACTTGGTAAGCTTTCAAGAAAAAATTTGCCCGAAGTTACATAACATTTGACATCTTCCTTTGTAGTCCAGCGTCTGGCAGAATGGTGTATCCTGAAATGCTTGCCACAAAAACCTTAGCAGATCACAACTTGAAATTTATTGACATCTATCATCAAGTGTCTCTCCTCAAGGTGATAACCTAGGAGGCCAATGTGATTTCTATATCATTGGACTGCCATCACCGTTGCAAGAACATTATCTATCCAAGCCAGTTTCGACCATTCAAGAGCTTATGGACCATGTTGCGTTCGACTACAACCTTATGGAAGGCACCTAACCCTAACTTTGGAGAAGATTTTCAAGATGAAAATCCAGTGGTCTTTATGAGCTGACTGACCAAGATAGCGGGGAATGTAACGAGAGTGGCACCACGTGCCAACGGAAAAGAACATACGAGACAAACTTTTAAGCACTTCAATAACAACCAAATTGAAAGAGATGCACGACACACGAGACGTGGAGTGGCAAAGTTCCACCCCAAGAAGGAACTTGCCCCAAACGATGGCACCCCTTCCTGTATTTCTTTATATTTCTTCCTCTTGCTAGATGAAGAAACGATCAAATAGGCAATAACTTGCTGGTTAGACAAGCGCTACCTAAGGGAGCACACACCACCATCTTCCAATCTGCCACCTTGTGGAGTTGATATACAAGAGAGCACATGAGCTGGTTACAACAATCCAAGAAGATGGCACAGAAACACTTACCGACTCCAACTGGGAGCAAATTACAATATGCATCACATAGGAGATGGTGGAAGAGGCCCTCCAATTACCAGGCTTGGGTGACTTTGTCAAAGCAAGAGAGGTGATCACCCCAGAAACATTGAATAAAGCTAGCAACTTTTGTAGACTTAAAGAGGTCAGAACTAGAGGTTCCTCTTAAACTCTACCAACATCATTTGAATATCTCCAAAACAAGGCCAATAAAATACAAAAAGCCCAAATCATGCCATAGTCAACCTCATGGTACATCAATTGAAGATAGAAAACAAGAGGTAGTTCAACCTTGCTAAGTATTTGCATGAAAGTCGGGTAAAAACATCCACAAAGAAGAGAAAAAAGACCAATTACATAGGAGGGGGAAAAGTTTTGATGAAGGCAAGATCACGGTAGTTGAAGAAGAGCCAACGGAAAACCCATTGACATATAGAGAGGGCTTAGACCTTTTGGAGCTTGATGCTCCAGCCATGGAAGATGTACATAGGTAGAAGCTAGCAAGTCACTATTGCTATGGTCACAAACTTGAGTATAGAGGCACCCTTGTACATGGCTATGTACAGTATGATTTGTGGCCCCTTAAAAGCAAACAATTTTTCATGATGGCGAGAACCTCTAGTGAGGACACCAGAGCCAAGAAGGAGAGGAATACAAGGATGCAAGTACTTATATAGTGAAGCAGGTGAGGAGCAAAGAGAAACAACTAGAGGATAGTTCAAGTATGCTGCAGGAGATTAGATGAAAGAGGACAGGTACCTATAGAGGACTTGAAGCCAAAAGGGGTCTCACATAAATTCTAAAGACTTGACAACTATAATAACATAATTTTATCAACCTTGAAATGTCACCTTCAAAATCTTCTCTATGGTGGAAGAGACAAAGGTTGTTGCAGTGATGAAAATTAATATTGTTTCAAAGTCGATGACGTGGAAGCGCAGAGTTAGGGGGAGAATGCATGAGAGAGTTTCTCAAAACCAACCAACACAACAATGAATTAGATTATTTCACAATGGGACTAGAGATGCACTTATATACTACCTGGGGACCTTAAGTACCCACCCTCAAGAATTGCCCAAACAAGTATCATATCAAGACTCAAATAAGGAAAATAAATACCTAAAAGAAAAATAATTGATTGGGTCACACTGAGCATTAACTTGAGATGCATAAACTTTAACACCCTCTTTGCCACTCATAGTGGATAAATACAGTAAGACCAAGTCTTTGAAGAAGCTACCATGGACACCCCAACATTGACGTCTACTATTGGATACACCTCAGATTTGCAACCACCAACTTGTTACTTGAAAATAATGACATCTTGAGCAATGGTTTTCCTCATAGAAAGTTGAAGGGTATAGACCACACTACGTCCAACAATTCAATTCGTGAAATGTGAACGCATGACATTTAAGATTTTTAAGATTATGAGCTTTGGAATACACCCTGCCTATAATCCAACCAACAACAATGGATTGCTACGCCCATAGTGTTTTGTGTACACCATATTGGTTCCTTGCCACATGCAATGTGCCTTGAACTCCGACACATAGGTTCAAAAACGGATGACTTGAACTCTGACACACAAGGCAAAATCCCTACGAAGCTTCACTAGTAGTACTAAGGTAGTCGTCACTTGCATGCACGAAAATTACCTTTTTGACTTCTATATACAGGACCTTTCTTTGTAAAATGTATCCTTTTTGCCTTATAAAACTACTCGATTGTACAATCACGTGATACCATACGTAATCCTTGGTTAATACCCAAAGGTATAAATCAAGTATTGGGAGCACCATTTGCCTCTTTTTGGTGCTCACGTGCCTCTCTCTCACTGAAGCATATTGCAGCAAACACCAGTGGGATAGAAATGGAACAAAGACCACTCTGGCCCCGCTGCCACGTGTGCCATGCCGATTTTCTTTGTGGAATCACTATCTCTCCTATCCTTGTCAAGCTTGCCTTTGACTCTATCCTTTTTCGTAGCTAAGTGAATGCTAGTTGATCTCCTTTCCATAGCTGAGTTGTTGAAGACTATCACTGGAGGCCAATTTGATATTGAGGCTTTGCGTGAGGCTGAGACTTTGTGGAAACAGCCTTCGAGAGACACCTTCAAGTAGCTCAAAATTCCTGAGCATGTCAAGACGTAGCTCAACAAGTAGCTTTTCAAAATGCCATGCAGAGGAAGCAGTTTACCCCTTAAGCATTAACCGTAACACTTCAAAATGCTCCTATGTAGGAGACCTAGAATACCCGGTCACTGGCTACCGTGTTTCAAAATGCTAGCTGCAAAACCCACAAGCTGTTCACCGAGGCCATTAGCCACTACGTTTTAAAACGCCTGCGGCATAATGCCACAGATCCGCTTATGCCAGCATTAATAGAGCATCTTCGCAAGGAGCGTCTCAAAACGCACAGCAAAGCAGCTTCTCTAAGACCGGCCACTATTGGGTGTGTTTCAAAATGCAATCATCACACAGCACCAAAGTACTCCTTAATTGCCACCGGTGATTCAGAACGCACGTAGCTCCAACGGTACAAACCAATGCATTTGGAGGCCTGCAGTCGACACATTTCAAAATGCCCTCCTCCCATGAGCCAGCCGTTTTCCTAGCATTCTATAAAACCGTTGACCAGTTGGATACTATTAATGGCGTCTCAAAATGCTATGCCAGGCCCCAAGAACATTGGCCAAATTCACTACTCCTTTTTCATTCTTTGTGTGCAGTTCCCCCATCATCATCGAGCGCGTGGCTTTAATACCATGTCAGAGTCGACAATAAGCATAGAGTTAGGGAGAGAATGCATGAGAGGGAGAAAGAGAGAGAGTTGCCCATAACAAACTAGCAATGAATTAGATTATTATACAATGGGGGCAAAGGTGTACTTATATACTAGCTAGGGACCTTAAGTACCCCACCCCCAGGATTTTCCCTAACCAATATCATGTCAAATAAGTAAAATAAATACCTAAAAGACAAATAATTGATAGAATCACATTGGGCATTCACTTGAGATGCATAAACTTTAACAGCAACTAAAGTTTGCCAAATACCTTGGAAAAAATATATAGTGCTATTACCAAATATTGAATTTTCTACATTTGGTGCTACTGGAAAATATAAAAAAGACATGAAATAACACACAAACACAGGCATGTATGATCCACACACACACACACACACACACACGCGCGCGCGCAAATGCATACACACAAAAAATGCATCTCTAGTGCGATGGGAGAGCATGACAGTGATTGATATAGGTGCCAAAGTGGGGTGGGAAGGCCACTTATGAGAAAATCTAGAGGGCATGGAGAGGAGGATAGGAGAGATCGGCAAAAATGTAGCAAAATGAATCCATAAGGTTTGGAAAAATGAGGTGTAAGGCATATAGGTTGGCAATTGTGTTGATATCTGTATTGATATGTGTGTTAGTATGTACATCAATGTTAGTGTCCAAAGTTTAAGTTTGAATTGTCATAAATATTTTTTTCTCTCTAGTAAGCACACTAGCACTTGCTAGTGATGACAATAATAAGGCATCAGCGTTCAAGCAGGCTCTTAAGAGTGGTAGTGTCAACAAGAACACGACAAAGATAGAAATTTACCTTACCAACTAATTGTAAAATGGAGCTATTTTAAAGAATCAAAAGAGGACAATGCACTCTCCTTTTGGACAATGCTAACGTTAGCAGAAGCTAATTGCAGCCACTAAAAGTAAAATCCAGCTTGGCTAGAGACATTTTTCATCTCCAGGTGAAGGAGAACCACATAATTTTGATCCAACGACCTATGAAACTTGTTCATTTTGCGCATGTATGCAGGGATTGATTGATTAGAGTTGGGCCATAGGCTTCCAGCTTGTGAGTGAACCACTTGGTTCACTCACGGCACTTGAATTATCATATAGGATAACTAACTTTTAACTTAAAACTTAACTTTTAACCCTTGGCTAAGGTATAACAAGAATATAAAAGGCAATTTTATTATCAAGTTTTTAAATAATGAAAGAAACCACTGTCGTTCTTAGTACTGGATCTATCCTTTTCTTTTTTTGCTTGAATCTCCCTCGTGCAAAGTGTTGTTGCAATTCCTAGACTTGCACGCCGAACATAGGTGAAAGCTCTTCAACTCTACATAAGTTTCTTGCGTAATTAGTGTGGCCAATCCTCTTGCTAATTTAGCCATTGTACTCACTTTGTGTATTTGTATCAATTTTTGAGAATAGGACAGGATGGAGCTCCCTTAGATGAAGGTAGAGTGCAATAGACATAAAAAGTAACTTGCTAAAATTAAGCTAATGTCAATAGTGTGCAAGTCATTCTCAAACTTTCTAGGAGCTCAAGATGAGCCTCATATCAAAATTCTACACGGAAACACCTCTAGCAAGTGTAATCTAAGTGAGAGGTGAGGACTTAATGGTGATAAATGATCAAATGACTTCTTTGGCAAACAAAAAGAGGATAATGTCAATCCACATAGAAAATTGGTTGTTTTCTATGCTATAAAGAGATCAATCCTTGACACCAAATATAAGTGTTATCATCAGGCATTTGTTGGCACTACACTCCAACAGAAGGGAGGCGTATGCCAAGGGTGTTTAAACTTGTGGACAACAGAGCACCCGTGTAATTTTCATGGATTTCAAAGCTACGTGCTTATTTTCTCCCTCTCTAATCTATGTGTTTATATTTGTTGGCAACAGATAAACAAGTAGGGCCAATACTTGTTTAAAGAGAAGCCAACAGGTCCCTCTCTGATATGCGAAAGCAAATTAAACTTTAAATAATAGTGTATAATTGCTGAATGTTAAAAAAATTTAATGTGTTATACCTACAATTTTGAGTTTAAACTTTGATTCTTTAATTATAATGTATAGAGATAATTTTCTTTAGGTCCGATGATGAGACGTGATCCATGATTATTGGTAATACATACAAGAATGTGAACTTTAGTAAGCTAAAACCCTCCTCAAAATAGGTATGACCTATAAAAAGAAAGTACAGTAACTTAAAGCTTAACACAATTTATGAAGGCCCCATTCTTGACCTCATCTACACTTGTACAACTGACCGCATGGGCAATGTACACACTCTTCTGATCCTGAAACAGCAAAACAATCCAATAACTACAAAAGAGTAGACAATGTATTGTAGGGCCAAGGTGAGATAGGTTTTGGGCACTAAAACCCCTGTGTGATAAAAAGTCACACTGGCATTCTGGAAAAGAGAGCCCCCCTCCCCTCTGCGCACGGCCCGCAATTTTGTCAAAAAAAAAAGAGCCGCTTGCACTCAAGGCACAAAGGTGTACATCATTCTTGATGCCCATATTTCTTCCCAGCTGCAGCCTTATATCCTCTGGAGCATCCATCATCATTTGTCGAAACACGTACCATTGCTGTACTGCAAGGTGAAACCAGCCAAACTCTTCCAATTTTTTCATACAACAAACTAATATATCTTGTTCTTAATGTGGTGCCTCTCTCCTAATGTAACAAAGAGCCTCGGTAGACCAGTGTTTTTATGATGTACACACTCACCAAACAAGTATACAACCTCACTGTTGATCAACCTGCCAAACAGCAAATGCCTCGACCGCACGCATAAGCCCGCTTGAATACTCCTTACGCATTGTCGATGAGAACTTCGACAATAGACATATTGCCGGTTGCAAACATTGCCGAAGCTGTCTGCCTTAGTATACGTCAAGCCAATCATTTCTGTCAGGAATAAGCTTGAATGAGCCAATTCACCAACCTTGCCTGCCCCAACCATAGTCATGATCACACATGGGTGAGGTCATTAGAGCCCCATAAGCATCGTCTCAAAGACATCGACATTTCTGCAACTTCATGTGGATGCTGCAGCATAAAACACATCCCTGTACATACTGTTACAACTGCCACTGCTGTGACAAGTATTCGAGTAACCTTTTTGTTGCTGGTGCATAGAGTCGAGGTTCCTGTAGCTGGTTTCCTTTGCCAGCTCGATGACAAAGCCCAGCATGCCTTTAGATTCCATCCCTCCTCAGAAATGGAAATCCTCTCCTCTAGCAAAGGCTCTTCTATTGGTAAAATGTCCATCTTACTGTCGTGACCGCCTTCGGCTAGTTCACTCCTTCGGGTAAGATGCACCTGCTGTTGTGCACATTTTGGTCCTTGTAACCCCTTCATGCAAAAGCATGAGCATCAGCATCAAAACTACTGTAAATGCTCCTTTCACAACATTCATGTGGAAGAGAAAGAAAGTGGGAAAGCTTAACATCACCTGCAATTGTATATCAGTGCCTACCTTGATCTTATTTGGCTTGTCAACTGCTTGAATGCTATCATCATCGGCGGCCGATCTCGGAGTGAGTTGGCCTTTTACTGCTGTCCCCTTAGAAAAATGGAGCCTACCAGAAATATTTAAGGCTTTCATGCCCTTCAGCATTTCGGGAGTGTTCCGCACATTACCACCTTGAATGAAATTACCGACGGCTGTCTGAACAAGACGTGCGACCGCATGGCAGCGATGCTCCAAAGAAAACAAGTGCAAGGTTTGAAGCCGATCGATCAAAGCTTCCCTCAGTTCAAACTTGTCAACAGGAAGAGGCCGAGTGATGTATTTTAAGGCCCAGCCCAAGTCAGTAAGTATATCCATGCCAAATTGTGATCTCAAGGCTTTCACATCCTTACCAAGAGACTTGACACAGATATTGGATGACGCAGAGGATATATAGTTTAACCTGACTGTATTGATTTCCGAGCAAATAGACTTATCTGCAACTAGGACGGGCACAAAATTACTCAGCCCATGGACACTTTCCACCTGAAGAATCAGAACGGAAAGTTCAAAGACTCAAAAGAGTTGAGTAAAATGTTCCATAAATTTGCTAAAACAAACCTCTGCAAATGCTGGCCCAAATGTCTCCGAATCTGGTAAGAATACATTGACCTTCTGGACTTCAATGTTTCCTAAGCTGTTCCAAATTTTGTGGGCAGTGAAATGAGACCTGTCGACTGATTCCCAATCACTGCATTCCACATATTGTTCTCCAAAAGATAATAGGAACCTTCCTCCAGAAAAATTGAAACCAAAGACATAAATCTGTGTGTGGCAGCCTGCCTCTAAACTACGAGGGTAAAGATCCACTACAAATGGGGCCAACAGATCTTTACAAAACGCACTTGTAGCCTTACCTACGGAGTATCGAGGAAAAATCAGATGAAAATTTCAAACCAAAACTACATTGCAAAATAATGAGGCAGGCACCATGCTCACAAGCATACCATCTTTCAAAACTAAGCTCTTCTCAACCAACGGCATAGAAAGTTGCCCAGTTCCAACCAACTTGACTCCTGACTTGAGGATAAAAGTCTGCACTTGTCCCTTCCATTCAGCCAATACCTTCAAGGGCATAAAATGGAACGTCACACTCCACTACATTCACAAAGCTAACTAGTCATGAGATTAAGTCCTGGCATACAAAATGATTATTGACCTTGTCCCACATGACTTGTGGCATTGTAACAAAAAACGTCAATATTATGCAGCCCGACCGAATATAGCTCTCCAATTCCACGGGCATGTTTGCTAGCCAATCGAAAATCTGTTATGAAAAGCCTCTACCCATGTTAATAACAGAGCATAAGTAAAATGAGCGAAGCTTTAGGCTTCATAATTTTTTTTTGTGTCTCACCTGCTGGCGTAGCCTTCGAGGAAAATCTGCCGGATTCCAATCATACAGCTTGAATGATATGCGGCCAGTTGGGCACTGGGGAAAATAGGGGACAAACAAATGTAAATCATCACAAGCAATCTTGAAAGAAACCACCACTTCAAAAGTATTAACTTACAGGTGAAACATAGTCAGTATGTTTCCATTGTCCAATTGATGCATACGATGTCCCTGGAACTACCTTCAAAGTATGTTTTAAGCTCCTTGAACCTTCTTCGATATGCTCGTTGCCGTTCTCCAACAGTACATTAAGCGGACAATGTTCATCAAGATTCCGTTTGTTGGAGCTGTTTATGTCTTCTTCAAACCTCTGTACACTTCCAGAGGAATCATCATTTGCACACTGATCGTCCGTGGGCAATAGGGGTGTAACATCCTGGAAAATGCTTTCCCCTAATGTGACAAAACAAGCATTCAGTTCATGAAATAAAGCAGAAAAATAGAATCCTTGTAAAGAAACTACTTACAAACAGCTGAGGCTAATCAACCTGATCTTCTCAAAAACTAGGGCAAACCCATATACAATGGGAAAGTGACCAATAAAATGAAATCACCACCACAGACGGGGAGGGCCTATATGTAGGCAACTACCCCATAGTCCATACCCGTAGACAGAGCCTCCAGCCCACACTATCTTCTCTAGCCGCTGTTGTTTAGATTTGAGACACTGGTGCAAGATCTCTCACTTAAAGTCGTCGTGAAAAGTTAACACGGTTGGGACTAGCACCAGGTAGTGAATAGACAGCAAACTTCAATACACAATGCAATGGAGATGAAATAAAGCTCACAGCACACTTGCACACTAGAGAGAGAGAGAGAGAAAGAGTACAAAGACCTCAGTTAATCTCTGAGAGAAGGATTGCCCAAAACTGTCACGAGCATATGGCTCTATGTGCCACGTCATCAACTTCTACAGCCAATTTTCCAGTTTTGAAACCCTCTTGCATAAATGGTTTGTACACATGTTTTGACAGATGTGATTACACTATGGTGGGCATCTAGCATGATGCGCATGTAGTTTTAGGTTAGAGGAATCCAACGATCCATTCCCCGCATCCATCGGATTCCCGGCTGGGCAAATGTGCAACAGTTCCCCCCGGGAATTGACCCCTAGTCAGATTTATTAATAAATCATTTTTATGATTTATTTGTTGGGTGTGATGGACAGTTTGCCCTACTTAGCCCTCAGCAAATTTATAAGCCAAATATTTTGCCTATAAAGGGAGCCTGACAGCCCATCAATTGAGTAAGTTGCTTGCAGATTTCTAGAACTAGCTACAAGAGGACCAATCAACCAATGTTTTTGCTCAGATCAGCTAGCGTTTTCTACAGCAAGCCATCAGCCCCACCATTTTGGCCTAAAGACGCTAGATCAGCCCAACGCTTGCCTAGTCCAGAAAATCAGCCCTAGTTTTCAGTTTTCAACGCTTCCCTCGCCGGATCAACTCGGATCTGCGATCACTGGCCATCTTTCATTGCGGCCCAATACTTCGGCAACCCATTGAGCTTCTCCTCGGCCATTCCCTCGCCCCATTGAGTGCTCCCATTACTGTCCATCATCGGCATCATCGAGATATGCGTTTTCAGCCTTGCTTTACGCTATAGCTAGATCTGCATTTTTGCAGCCAGTTTTCAGCCCTGGTCACAAACTGTTGACGTGTCAAGTCAGTGAAGAACAGAGCCAACCTTAAGATCACGGCCGAGGGGCCTAAACCCTAAGAAGAACAAGCAACAGCAGAAGAAAAGTCCTACCAACTTATGGACCCCGTCCGATAGGGCCCAAGTGACATAAAGAAATTAAAATAAAGCTGGATCCTCACAAACACACAAAAGACAACGTGGAGAGTTGATGATGTGGCAGAACTGTATGGACAGCCCGGATTTTGCGCTGACATGATGACGTGGTAGACTGTACGGATTTCCGCGTTTTGTGTTGTCTGTTCACGTGGCAGCTGTAGTATGTACGGATTTTTGTAATTTATGCTGGCAACTTTTGAGCGCCTGCTTTTGGACCGATTGCTTTTGAGTTTAAAGCTTTTTATGTAAACTGCTTTTAATGGCCAAGGGCCTTTAAATATGAGGCTAGGGCTCATCCTCTCGCACTCTTCTGGGAGAAGATGCAAAGCGTGAAGTATCGGCTTGTGCGATGCAATATAAAGAAATACCGAAGGGGCGCCAAGGTTTAAGGCCAATACTCTTTGGGGTGGAATTCTACCACTGTGTCGTGTGTCGTCTCTCGTCCAGTTCAGTTGTTATTGAAGTGCTAAAAGTCTGTTCAGTCTGTTCTTTTCTATTGGCACGTGGTGCCCATCTTATGACAGCCCTTCATTCCTCTCACATAGAGAGCAATTCAGCCCCAGATCTTCCCCTTGGTGGCCATCTGCAATCCCACATCGAGAAGGATCCAAAGGTGCATCAAAACAGAAGGTGCCTCGTCTTGAGGAGTTCATTCACCATTCATGTCAATAAAGACTGCACTTGAGGTATTTCATGTATGTACATTCCATTTACGCAATCAAAAGCAAATATCACATCGGCAACGGTGTGGGGGAGCTTGAGAGGGTTGGTTGGACCCCATCAAATCTCATTCTCCTCTTCTCTCTCTTTCTCTCTCCCTCCACATCTCTACCACAATCTCGTTCACTCTCTTCAAGGAAAGGTAAAAGGAACCATCACTTAAGCTAAAAGGAATCACTAACCTAAGGAAAGAAAAAAGGATTGTGGAAGTGTAAAACCTAAATCTTCACCATTTCTGTCACAAGACGAGCACCACGTGCCAATAGAAAAGAACAGATTAAACAGACTTTTAGTACTTCAATAACAATTGAACTGAGAGAGAGAGAGAAAGAGAGAGAGAGAGAGAGAGACGACACACGACACGGAGTGACGGAATTCCACCCAAGAGAGTATTGGCCCCAAACCTTGGCGCCCCTTTCGGTATTTCTTTATATTGCATCAACACAGTACAAGCCGGTACTCCAGACTTTGCATCTTCGCTAGGAAGCATGCCAAAGAATGAGCCCTAACCTCATATTTAAAGGCCCCAAGCCCAAATGCAGTTTACAATAAAAAGCCTTCAAACTCAAAAGCTTCTGGTCCAAAAGCAAAGCCAAAAATCTGCCACCATAATTTACGAAAACCCGTACAACTGCCATGTCGTCAGCCAACGCAAAACACGGAAATCCGTACAATCAAACAAGCAAAGCAATTGAGCCACTTGTAGAACCACGGCACTAAAGAGCACGGGTAGAAAGAGATGGGATTGGCGGCGCAAGTCGAAAGGGGGAATCTCGAGGGGGATTGAGGGTGGAACAAAATGGGCGCCCATGGCGGGCATGGAGATTCGAACCCTCGCCACCACCATGAGAGCCCAATGCACTAACCGCTACGCCCGCGACGGGGAAGTTTACATATGGGCAAACCGGCAAATGATAAACAAACGTGAACAGCCCCCCGCTTGTCCAAGTTTACTTTTGGTGTCCTAGTTTACCTCGGCATCCTACGGTTGCGCGCGTCTTGATCTTCGTGTCCGAACTTCGCTGTCGTGGATCCCACCGCTTGAGCTTCAATAAATCTCCCGTGCCCTTTAGTGTTGAGGCTTGTAGAATAGCTACCCATGTTCAATCGTTTTATCAAGATATGCACATGTGGAACTTGCCATGCAACAGTTGGACATGTGGAGAATGGTGGATGTCATCCATTGTCAGGTGCAACGGAATTGGAATGGTGACAAGATCTAGACTTTTTACTTCCACAAATCTTTTACTCTTTTCCTTGCGTTAGTGATAGCTTTTAGATTGAATGATGGTTCCTTTTACTTTCTGTGAAGAGAGGGAATGAGAGAGAGCAATAGAGATGTGTAAAGGGAGAGATAGAGACCATTGAGCCTCTTCTCAGCCATTCCCTCGCCGTATTGAGTACTCCCATTGTTGTCCATCGTCAGCTCCATCATCCTCTGCATTTTCAGCCTTGCTTTACGCGATAGATCTGCTGCGGTTTTTTGCAGCCAGCTTTCAGCCCTTGATTTCTCTCAGAACCGGAGCGCAAATCAGCCCCCAAGATGGGGGAGCCACTTCTGGCAGATCATTGCTTGGTAGCAGCTTGCACAGTGACTCACATGCAATTGTACTCTGTGCTTAACTAGCTTTGAACTACTTGCAGTCCTGATTGTAGGTCTCAACAGAAGTTTTAAATTCCAGGTTATTGTTTTTTGTTTTTTCTTCATAGATAGGTAGATACATAAATCGATATGTGTGCAATGTGTACCTTTTGTTTTCTGTTTTGCACGGGTCATGCCTTGGCTTCGTTTTGTTGAAGTAACCACAGTCTGAGCATTCAGAATTGCAGCCCCTGCTAACCAGATTCACAATAGCTCAGATCACTGGTCACTTTGCAAATTTGTATTCAAGAAGCATTGAGTGGGAATGAAAAACTAAGCCACATAGCAAACTTTTCAGCTGAAAACGAGGCTGCACCTAGAGCAAGTGGAGCAAGTGTCAACGAACAAAGCTGCATTCAACCAAGTACTCATAGCCGCTTAAAGAGAAGCACACTTAAGAAGAAAGCACAAGGTCGGATGAGTGGTCACGATCTCAAAAGGTGTGTAATGATAGAGCTATGAACAGGTATACCTTCTTGTAAGTTGCTATTATCAATGTCAATCCCAAGTGACCGAGCCTCACAATCTTGAGCTTCTCCTTCCTCATCCACAAGGCGTCGCCGCCGCCTCCTATTGTGCCTTTCGAGCTTTCTTCGGCAGCTCCTTTTACCTTCATCAAAGTCAGAGAGCCGATGAAATCTGGAAAAGAAAAAACTCAAATCAGCATCTGCAAAGAAGTGTAGCACATGCCATGCATCCTGGGCAAGTACAACGTGCATCAAAGTACGCACTTGCCGCACTGTTGGCAGTACCGATGAGGCAGGTCCTTAAGCATAACCTTGGGCGAGTTTGCACATTCTAGGCAGACCCGGTGTCGTTGATGGTAACCCTTCAAATGGCCTATGTCTTCTCCACAGGTAGGTACTTGGCAACGAGCTCCTACCTTGGACCTTTTCTTTACGAGAGGCTCCACTTCAATATCGGCCTCAAGTTCATCTTCTTCTGGGCAGGAGCATGGTATCCTTCCTGCTAGAAAATTTGGGCAATCAAGCCGAGGATCCCTCTTCTTTTTCTTGGAATAGCGTGCAGCAGGAGGGTTGATGAGAGAGGTTTCAAATGATGGCATATGGTGGCTAGAAACTGCAGTGTCATGATTGTAACCACTGCTATCTAGGCTGCCATCAGATGTATTTGTGGCAATAACATCACTAGGCGTACCAAGATCATCAGCCTCTTTGCCTGATTTTACCGACAGTTGTGAGTTTGTGAAGTTTACTGGAATGGTGGAGGATGGGACACTCACATGGATGCTGGCATGTGAAGGTGTTGCTGCTGCCTTCATTGACACTGGCTCTGAAAGTTCACCATGCCATGGCAGATCATGCTCGAGTAAAGATGACGTGAAAATGTTCTCCCAATCCCATTCTTCAAGTACATGGAGACAATCAGCCATGTCAAAACGCCAGTCTGCCGAAGTTATTTTTCTAAGAGCAAGATAATTCTTCCAAAAGCAGCCTCAGGTTTGATCAATCCCTGTGTTTGAACAACCTGGTACCCCTTTGATTGCCAGTGGAGTGGTTGATAACACAAAAACTCTGCGCCTCGTTTTGGATTGCATCTGTTGACTGCAATACGCATATCAATGCGACCCAGAGTGCAAAAAAGACCCTTGTGCGCAGAAAAACCCTAAAAGGCAGACCACGGAATAAGCAGGAGGCAGCTCAGATCGGAGGAATCTGCGCCAGAATGAGAATAAATTCGTGAAGAAAAGCTCGAGCCGCGCCAGGAAGACGATCAATACAATGCGTGTATTACTGGCTTTGCTTGCCCACACATGATCAATACACTACCGTGGGGTCAGAGGCCTCGGTTAAGGTGCCTCTTCAATTTTCACAGCAACAAGAGACCAGGTCTACAATGCATGTGCCTGTTCCTCTCATTTTAAAAGACATAGTCTACTATAGTCTATAGCCTACAACGTTACAACTTAGAGCACATTCGCATGCGCAATGTGGCAGCGTTTTGCACACGCAAGCAAGGCTTTTGTCGCGTTCTGAAAACATTGCTTCTATGCCTCCACTCTACCGATTTCAGCAGAGTTGGAGAAATGTTGTCCATCTCTCTCTTCTCTCTCTCATGCATCGTCCATAAACGACAAGCTTCTACAATGCCGTTTACTCACAGCAGCCAAAACTGCTCACATACCCCAAAACGCTAGATCTGTAGTGTGAGAATGCGTCCTTACCATCATCTCTCTCTCTCTCTCTCTCTCTCTCTCTCTCTCTCTCTCTCTCAGGTTGCGCACATCCAATGCAACGGTGACCGTTTTCGGTGCATAAAGTGCTGGAAGCCCACCACGGGTCCACCAGTGCCGCACCACACCCTTGCACACAGCCACCAACGCTCTCACCAACACCATCGAAACGTCATGGTGAAAGCGTAAACGCTCTCACCGACACCATCGAAACGTCATGGCAAGCTCTCTCTCTCTCTCTCTCTCTCTCTCTCTGTCTCTCTCAACATGTTGTAGGTCTGAGTTCAAATCTCGTGGGATACATCTTGATGGACTCGTTCCCCCCCCCCCCCCCCCCCCCCTTCCCTCCCTTTTGTTTTTCATTGCCCCGCCCAAAACCTCTCTCTCTCTCTCTCTCTCTCTCTCTCTCTCTCTCTCTCTCAACCTCAACCTCAACCTCAACCTTTCAATTTTGACCAACTCCTTACTTATCACCTCTCCCTCTTCTATTACAACTTAGAAGTTAAGATTCTCCAAAGAGGAGGACTCTTCAACCTACCCTCCTTTTAGGCATGCTCAAAAAAGCCTTAGAGAACAAGGGATTAAGAAGTGCATTCATAGGATTTTGATCCCATGATATGAAGTACTGACTTGATGAAGTTTTTCTAAATATTTAAATTTGTGACAGAATCATTTCATTTAATGCCTCATGAAATTCAAGTTCATTAAATCGTTAAATATTATTTTTATGTTTGTAAACCGACATCTTTGTACGAAAGAGTTGGAATATTCTTTTGTTTTAAGTTGTCAATGGATCTTTTTATTTTATTTCATTTTAGTTTATTTTGAAATGTCAATGTGCCCTTTTCACCTTGTTGTTTAAGTGGGACTCTTGGTAACAACATATAAGACATTTGTAATTAATGGACAATGCAAATTTATATTAAAGCACAACAAAAATGATATGTGATTGTAAGTACTCGTTTAGACCTATTTCCCATAACTCTCATTCCTCCCTTGATTTCAACAGGCCTGTGTGACTCTTCTCCACCTTGTTCTCGAATTGCCCCATCGCACTAGATAACATAGGCTATGAACTTCATGGCGGCACTATACAAGCAACCTTAAAACAACTCCATGACTAAAGTGTCTCTAGGGGATAGAAGTTTGTGTGTTTTTGTCACAACACCCACATGCTGGCCAAATGAAGTCTTTATAAATGTTATATTCTTTGACCTGGGTACTATGTGTGTGTGTGTGTGTGTGTGTGCGCGTGCACGCGCACGATTGTGTTTGTGTGTTGTATACATGAACACACAACTGGGATTGGATATAACACACATCATTCATACAGAACTATGAAGTTTAACCTACCCTATATGAAGATACGGTTGAGACTAAAGAAAATCTTACCTTAGTGTCAAAGCCTACTTTTCTTCCCTTTGACTTGATCATGAGAGTGCCTTCAAAGGGTGGCATCAAAGCCTTCAAAAACTAGCCTTGCTTGAAATTGGGTCACTTGACTGCCTCCCATTTCATCTAATCCTATCAAAATGAAACATGCATTTCCTTTTTTAAAACCTACTCAAAGCCTAGGGGTCCATTCTTCAAATCCATTAATTAATTACATCACAAGATTCCTCACCAAATGTTCCTAAAAGCAAAAGTCTACTAGCGGCTATTCCCACGGAGCTCTCCCCCTCCACCTTCTCGCCTCACTTCTGATCAATACCCCCTCATTCCTCCTCCCTCGCCTCGCTTTTGATCAATACCCCCTCACTTTCGCATCACCATCACCATTCCGCACCTCGCTCTAGCACATGGACATGATGTCTCTCTTCGTTTGCGATGCCATCAACGCTCAGTGTCTCTCTTCGCTTGCGATGCCCCTGCGTCCCATCTACCAGCACCATCCTAGGATCACATTTCCCCTCCATGCATTTGTTGTAGACAAACGACACAGACAGAGAGAGCGATGATCTGGAGGCATTTCTCTAAATGCAATCACGTATGCGTGCAGCTTGGCGGCATTCATGGCCCTCTCTCTCTCTCTCTCTCTCTCTCTCTCTCTCTCTCTCTCTCTCTCTCTCTTCGCCCATCTAGGCTTTGCATCTCCCTGGCTCGTGTCCTTGACTTGCTGCAGCCCTTGAACACAAAAACACCAACATTGTGAGCATCGCCCTCCCTCTCTCATCGTGGGTATGTGCCTCGTGCATTGCGTCTCCATCGTGTTGTGCACAGTCCTGCGCCCCCCTCCCGCCATTGTATGGTCCACCCCAACGTACACAGTGCTCACACAATACAAGGCTTTCGACCACCGCCCACGACAGAAGAAGAAAAAAATATCTCTTATAGCTTTTCACATGGCATCCCGTCTCTCACTAGCATTCTCTCCCTCCTCCACTTGTCGGTCCCCTCCCTTTTCACCTAATTTTCACAAAAGCATCTCCGAAGATTCCTATAAAAACAAATGAAAAGAACGTTTTGGGGACTTGCTCATTGCTCTTTGAAGTTTAGTGTGGACAATGCCCATCATCTCGATGAGAGATTGTAGCATGCTTCATTTCTAAAGAGCTTAAGGATCTCCTTAAGATTCTTGAATATGCCTTACTTTGTAGAGTGCCAAAAACTTTGACAAGTGTGCTTGAGGAAAGGTAACTAGCATACACTTGCTTTTGAAAGATGAGAGTTGATAAAGAATGCCATGAGGAGCTACATTGTTCCACTTCAAGAATGCAAACTCTCCTACAAGTAACAATCGTATATCAATTGCTAGAGCAAGTAAAATGGTATATCAACTACTAAAATCGTATATCAATTGCTAGAGCAAGTAAAATGGCATAGAAGACATTCTTGAGCACGTCATCCAGTTACTCATAAAATGGTTTCCTTGCACCAAAAATCTAAACAAATGCGCTTAAGTTATACTAGTAATTTTCATACAGTGAGCTTCATGCTTAAAATATGAATATCCCTCTAAAGGTTGGAGAGAGAAAATGCTCAAAAAATTGCCACTAGTTGAGCTACAAAGTTCGTTGGAATGGTAGTCCCAAGCTTAGAAACTTCAGAAGCCTTATGAAACATTTAAAAAACATCATAAAATTTTCTAGAGATCTTGTCGTGTTTTTTTCCAAGTTTGAAATGGCCTACAATTAATCTGAGAAGCTTATAGAACATTTAAAAGTTTCCATGACAATCTTTAGGAATTTCAGTACGCTTCCTTGTTGAAAATCTTGGTTCTTCTCAAAAAAATTCAGCACATTCTATGTAAGACAAGGGAAGCTAGAGCCTGAGATTCCACCACCCAACCACCCATTATATAGCAAAGCCCCTGGCCCTTTGCCCTAGTTGGACCCCCTTTCCACACCGCCTAGCCCGGCCCTGCCCTTGTCTAGTCCGGCCTTGCCGGTGTTCTGACATTACTCCCCCCTTAAGAAGAGTTTTCGTCTTCGAAAACAAAAGTGGGGAACTTCTTCTTAAGAACACTAATGTTTTCCCAAGTGGCACCTTCTTCAGGTCGGTCTTTCCACTTGATTAAGGCTTGTTGACGTACGTGATGACGTATACGCAACTCATGATAATCAAGAACACGTTCAGGTTCATGCGTTAAGGTAGGAGGTTCAATGAAATCAACCAAAACCTGTTGGTCAATGACATTGTCGTCCCCATGTAACCGCTTACGTAAACGGCTTACATGAAACACCGGATGAATGTGAGAATGTGAAGGTAGTAATAATTTGTAGGCACGATCACCTACTTGCTTGAGTATTTTGAAAAGCCCACAATATCGCGGAGATAATTTAGGTGTCGGCCCAGTTTTCAGACTTTCTGAATGTTCTGGCACATGTAAAAATACTTCCTCCCCTTCTTCGAAGGTAACTTGCGGACGTTTCTCATCATCGTACTTCTTATACCGATCCTGTGCTTGTCGGACGTTCTGACAAGCAAGTTTCAGCATATCCATGTGGTCTTGGAGAAAATCCTTAACCTGTTGAAGTTTTTCGGTTGCCAACCCCACCGTAACTGGTGACCTAGGTTGAAACCCGTACATGAGCATGAAAGGACTAAAACCTGTTGTGACATGCTTAGCACTATTGGCAAACTCGAGAATAGGTAAGTATTCTTCCTAGTCTGACTGTTTTTTGCTGACATATGCTCTTAGCATATCCTCTAGCACTTGGTTAACTCGTTCCGTCTGACCATCTGTTTCTAGATAATCAGTTGTATTGAGGTTTAGTTGTGTACCCAATCGATTAATAACAGATCTCAAAAAGTGGTTGTTAAACTTGGGATCACGGTCACTAACAATGTTACTTGGCAAACCATACAATTTGTATAGATTGTCCACAAATAACTTGGCTAGTTCTGGTGTCTTAACCGTTGATTTGGTCGGAATAAACTTACATAGTTTAGTCAATATGTCTACGACAACCCATACTGAGTCATGACCTCATACAGTGGTTGGTAAAGCTACAATAAAATCCATAGAAATGCTTTCCCATTTTCCATCGGGAATCTCCAAAGGATGTCAGAGTCCTCCTGCTTTCAGGCGCTCTGCTTTGTTAACTTGACATTTTTGGCAATGCAAGACATAAGTTTGAACAAAGCCATGTATACCTGGCCAGTAAAATTGTCGTCGTACGAGAGCATAAGTTTTTCTAATCCCCGGGTGACCTGCACTTGGACTATCATGACATTCATAAAGAATTTGGTGCCGAATGTCTCTGTCCGTCGGTACACAAACTCTCCCCTTACGGAGTAGGTACCCATTGTCGATGGTGAAATGCTTCCATCGCTGTAGTTCATCACTTGATAAAGGAGAACTAGGTGTGGAGGTTAATTGTACACTACGTCATTGGAGTGAGAAGAATTTGAACATGGCTCCACACTTTGGAATATGCTTCATCATGCTCGTATTTGCCTTTGAGAGAATCTAAAAATTCACTACGAAGTTTCGTTGAACAAGAGCGAATTGATCTCTGGCATTCGACTTAGAGCGTCCGCCATGACATTGTACCGGCCTTTGCGATACCTTACCTTGGCGTCATATTCCTGAAGAATCTCGGCCCACCTGGCTTTTCGACCCTTCAAATCCGTTTGTTGTGTAAATCATTTGATGCTTTCATGGTCAAACACAATCTCAAACTGAGCACCATACAGATAATGCCGCCATGTTTTTAAGGCAAACACTATTGCATAGAGTTCGCGTTCGTAAGCAGAATAGTTATGTTGAGCTGCATCAAGCTTCTTGCTTTCACATGCAATCGGCCGTCCGTCTTGCAACAAGATTGCTCCAATAGCAAGGTCACTGGCATCCGTTTCCAAAACAAATGGTTTCAAAGGATCTACAATAGCATATATAGGAGCTGTAGCTAATGCATCCTTGAGCGTATCGAAACTTTGATGTTGAGTGGATCCCCACTGAAAAGCTTTACCTTTGCCTTTTAGTTGATCCTTCATAGGAATAGCAATTTGAGCATAGTTTTTAACCAACCTTCGATAAAAACCTGCAAATCCTAAAAATAGATGTAATTCTTCCATATTTTTAGGAGGCCATTTCCGGATGTTATCCCCTTTGGATCCATGTATAGCCCATTAGTTGAAATAACATGCTCTAAATAATAAATTTCATCTTCTAGAAAATCACATTTAGATTCCTTCGCATATAATTTGTTTGTGCGTAACAACTCAAACAGATGCCTGAGATATTGTAAGTGTTCTTCTTCAGAAGCACTATAGACTAGGATGTCATCGAGGAAAACAATGACAAATTTGCCCAAATATGGCTTCAAGACACTATCCATAAGTGTCATGAATGTTGCGGACGCATTGGTTAACCCAAAGGACATCACCAAGTACTCGTAGTGTCCAAACCGTGTTCGGAATGCAGTTTGGGGTATATCGGCAAGTCGAATACGGACTTGGTGATATCCTGACCGCAAGTCTATTTTCATAAAAATGCGAGCATGAGTGAGCTTATCAAACAACTCATCTACTCTTGGCAATGGGTATTTGTTCTTAACTGTAATCGCATTTAAGCCACGGTAGTCTACGCACATGCGCATACTGCCGTCCTTTTTCTTCACTAAGAGGATAGGCGAAGCCCATGGTGAAGAAGTGGGTTGTATAAACCCTCTGCTAAGGTAGTCAGCAAGCTGACGTTCCACCTAGCAGCTTCTGAATAACTCATATGGTAAGGTGGTTTACTAACAGGTTTACACCATGCAGCCACGTCAATGCTATGTTGTATTGATTGTGTCGGTGGTAATCCTGATGGCAAATCATTAGGAAATACATCTTGAAATTCCTTTAATAATTTTTGTAATTGACTAGCAATGTTTGCTTGTGTAGAATTAGCAATTGGTGGAATAGAGGAGAGAGAAGCATGCGGCGTTGAGGAATGTTCAACAGACTCAATGCTAGAAAGAAAATGAGACAGTGAGTAACACAAGAAAACCTGATCTATTTCATTATTAGAAACGAGTTACATAAGCTCAGCGGTACAAATCAGTGGTGATGAAGGTAGTGAGTAACACAAGAAAACTTGATCTATTTCATTATCAAAAACGAGCTGCATAAGCTCAGTGGTACAAATCAGTGGTGATGAAGGTATATCTTTTTCTCCTAACAACAACACATGTGCGCCATGGGAGTCAAACATCAAGTTGTTGTGCTCATAGCTACACTTCAGTGATGGTCTTAGGCTATGCAACCACTCCCTATATAACCACATCAGCCCTTTCCATGTTCATAACCTGAAAATCCAAACTTCCAATGGAACAGCTTGGCATTGAGTATCCCATATTTCAGTATCATATCCATTTATCATTGCTACCTTGTAGCGGTGGATACTTGAAGTTTGAGGTAGTTTGAGTTTTTTCACCAATCCGTAATTGATGAAATTGTGAGTAGCACCGTCATCTACCAAGATGCACACCTTGTGTCCTTGCAGATATCCGTGCATATGTACTAACTCATGTGGTCCAAAGGTTGGTTTCCACATGGAAGCTCTGAGATAGCATTCATGCACCACCTCAGTGTGTGTTACTTCCACTGTAGAGAATCGTGAGGAAGACTCAAGAGGCAGCAGTTGCACCATGTGCATTGCTTTCTCCTTGCCCTGAGCAGCAGATTTTCCCTTGGGACAATCCTTTTTGCCATGACCACTTCCTAAACATTGAAAACATAATTTTTCTTTCTTGGCTTTATCAAAGTCCTCAGGAGAGAGAGGACCCCTGGACCCCTTGGGGTTTTTAGATGCATCTGAATTGGCAACTAGAAATTTTCTTTTATTGTGCCCATACTGTGTGCGTGTATTACCATCTATATTAGCAAGCACGTGACTATTATGTGTTTTCTTCTCATCAGGATCATCATGAATATGTGCTTTCACTATGGCTTCCTCAAGTGTTTTAGGGTCTTAGGTCTTAACATACTTCTTAAGCTCGGGTGTCAGACCTCGTATGAACCCCCATACTTGTTGAAAGGTATCTAAGCCTTCCAACTTGAGGATAACGTCCCGATAGTGAGAGATATATTCAAGGAGTGATGGGTATTGGCGCATGGAACATGTGTCCCAAGCCGTCCAATTCCGATCGGCCTCTTTTGTAGACAAAAATTCCTTGTTAAACATTGCTTCAAAAGCTGTCCAACTCTGTGGTATGATGTTCTTCTCCTTGAGAGACATCCACCATTTGTAGGCCTTGCCTTCCAGAGTTAAGCTAGTTTGCAGAGCTCTGACTGCATCTGGAGTACGTCGTAAGGCATGAATTCCATCCCACTTGCTGAGAAAGATATTCACTGCATCCTTATTGTAGTCTTGGTCTTCTCCCTTAAAAATCGGTGGTTTGGTGTTTTTAACCAATTCATCCATCTCTTTTGCAGTGAGAGTATGCAATTTGGGCTTGCCCTTGTGTGCCAACGTGCTCATGCATGTGCGTGTCAGCAGGACTCTTGGACTGGGATACTTGACGGCGACGATGATGATGACGTTGTCAAAGATGACAATGATGTCGACGAGGACGACGACGTTGTCAATGGCCGAAATCTAAAAAATTTAAGATCCGATGTTGTGGATCTGCTATTACTGTGAGGCAAGGGCTAATTTGCTAGTAAAAGCTCTCACAATGTTGCTAGTTTGAAGCAAATGTTGGGTCAAACTTTTGCTATGAAGGATTTGGGAGAAGCTAGTCACTTTTTTGGTATGTGTATCAAGCATGACAGGTCAAAGGGTATTCTTTAGTTTTCTTGAGAATCGTACATATATAAAGTATTGCATCCTTTCAATATGCAAAGGGCGGGGGGCATCGAGTACCCTAATGTTGGCATTCGTGAAACTTAGAAAGAATGATTCTCCAAAAGTGGATGTTGAGAAGGCAAAGATAAATAATATTGTGTATTTCTTAGCGATAGGCAGTTTCATGTACACTATGGTGACTACGAGGTCAGACATTGCCTTTGCACTGGGAGTAGTTAGTTGTTACATGGCTAATCCTAGCAAGGAACATTGGGATGCGATGAATTATATCCTCAGGTATAACAAGCAAGTGTGGTCTATGTGTGGCTATGTTGTCATATTTTTTAAAGGAGCTATCTCTTTGAGATCATGTCTCCAGGATTGCATATCCTCTTCCAATACAGACGGCATTGAGTATGTTGTAATGTTAGAGGCCAACAAGGAGGCTTTATGGTTGGCATGTTTAGTGGGATATCTAGAAAAAGGTCAGCAGATTCCAGTGTTGCATTGTGATAATCGAGAATGTTATTGCTTTGGTAAAGAATCCCATGTTTTGTTCCAATGTAAAACATATAGAGGTGAGGGATCACTTCATACAGGATGTGTTGGCAAATAAACTGATCAAGCTTGACAAAGTCCATACAGATGACAATCCAATGGATGCTCTTACAAAGAGCCTAGCTTTGGAACAGTTTGCACATTGCATATAGCTGATAGGTGTGGGGTGAAGCTACTCTCATGCTTCACGATTGTACAAATTTTGTACATTGTTTTAGTTTTACTCCACTTATGCCACATTTGCCGTTACGTGGGATTTTTTTAGAGTAACAGCGTGGCTACTGTCCACTAACCATGTCTAACAACTTTTATTATCCTAAAGGAATAAATTACTGCTATGAAATCGACCCAAAATCTTTATGTCTCTGTCTTCTCCTTCTCCATAGCACATTGCACACACCCTCGCATAGGCCCTCACAATTGTACCACATATTATTTTTCCTTGGACTCTTGCTTAAGGATCTCGTTAATTTTAGTGAGAGCATACCACACCACACTCTTCTTCTTTTATAAAGAGCATCACTAGCTTTGGGATTTACTCTGAATGTGGAGAATAAATTATGAGAGCATAGGAAAGAACCTCTCAATTCCACCCCACCATCCTCTCCTATTTGCACAGGGAGAGTCTCCATGGCGGATTCATTGAGCAATACTCCCCCTTTGGAGGCGTTTTTATCCTCGAAAACAAAAGTGAGATATTTCTTCTTAAGAACACTAATGTTTTCAGCGGCACCTTCTTTAGGTCTATCTTTCCATTTAACCAATGCTTATCAACATAAATGATGACGAGTATATAAATCATGATAGTCAAGAATGCGCTCAAGTTCATGCAATTGGGTGGAAAGCTAAATGAAATCAACCAGAACCTATTGATCAACTACATTGTCATCCCTATGAAAGTGTTTACGTAAACGACTTACATGAAAAATTAGATGAATATGAGAGTGCGCATGTAAATAAAGCTTGTAGCCTATATATGCAAGTCTCTTGAGTATTTTAAATGGGCACATTATATAAGAGATAACTTAAGTATAGTGTTGGGATGTCGGCTTTTGTTGCATCTCTTGTGAGAACCTCCTCTCCACCTAAGACTGTGATGTCAAAAGGCCATGTGATAAAATAGGTGAAGACCATGTGTGAAAAGACTAATCCATCAAAGGCCAATGATTGAAGGAATGTGTGGATGGGAAGTGGAGGTGTTGCATCACCCGACATGATTTAGCTATCCATTTCATAAGCTACGTTTGGAAGAAGGAAAGAAAGGGCCAAAGGGGCAACTTGCAAGCAAAAGGTTGCATGTCATAGTTATGGGCCACCACAAAACCCAGTAGATCATTTATCACTTCCAAGAGCACCGTGGGTGCTACACAAAGGAGAAGAGCAATAAGTCAAGAACAACATTTTAGAGCTTTGGTCAGCAATATAGCCTTGTACTTTGGCTTCCCATCATTGTGTCTAATCTTCAACATGTAGACCCATTTACATGGCAAAGCAACTTTCCATTTTGGAAAAGTTACTAAGTCCCAAGTTTAACTCGTTTGCAAAAAATCCCTCTGACTTCATAGCGCTCTTCCACTTAAGCTTGTCATCCCATGATAGAGATAATCATAGCAAGAAGGGTTCACCATTGTCATAAAAACTAATATCTAATTCTCCCAAATGATTTTCTCATGTTAAAACTGATCATTTAATATGGGGAAGTACCAGGGGATTAAAAGCTAGAATATTGGTAAGGTTGCCAAACCGACCTCTGTGTTAGGGATCCAAAGGAGGAAAAATAGGGATCCAAAGGGGGATAGTCTGCGAAAGAGCAATGTGCTTCAATGGGGCTTAAAAGATTTAAGGTTCAGCTCCATTAAGACTTTCATAGGCTAAAGTTCCTAAATTTAATTGTATTGTTCAATGGCCCAAGTAGGGGGAAATTGAATGCTCATGGGAAGACAAAAAATCTTCCCACAACTTAGAAAGGAGGGGGCGAGCCCTAATAGTAGGGGATGAGAGAGAAGCGCACACACACACACACACACACACACACACACACACACACACACACACTCCCAAGCTCTCCCCAAAGGGAAGAGTGGACACATGCCATCCTCCTAGGCCAGTTGTCCCCAATTTTCCCTTAAATCTTATTGGATGGCCATAGAGGTGGACCAATGAGAATTAAGCTAGAGTAAAATTAGTATAATCAAATTAAAAATGCTTGATAAAAGAACCAATAGAAATTAAGCTCCCTAGAAGACTATTGGACAGTCTATCAAGGGGTCCAATGAGCATCCAGCAACCCAATGGCTTGCCTGATTCCTATTGGCCATAAGACAAAAAGGTCCAATGAGAATTTAAATGAATTATTTAATTATCAAAGCTCTCACAAAAGGAAAAAGGGGGACACATGTCACAAGGCTATCAATTATGCTTCTAATTTGTGATTGGCTAAGCTCTGCAGGGGCCAATGGGAAGCCAGTATGAGTAATTTGCAAGAGGGGTCGACCAAGAAGAGAGAGAGAGAGAGAGAGAGAGAGAGAGAGAGAGAGGGCAGCATTTTAGTCTAACACATTGCAACACAGACACACACACACACACAACTCATGTGTGCAAGAACTCCAGCTCTATCCCCAAGCATTGAGAAGTAGAGGCCTACACCAACAACTCTTGGCTATGGAATGCAAATCCAACCGAGAGCCAAACGTCAATGGCATGCTCATCTCCTCTACCATGCTAATTACTAAGCTAAGCTATGCTATTACAATGTTTATGTGAGGAGAATATTTCTTTCTTGTAATATACATCTTCTTCCTCTCAATCTATCCTCATTCCCGACTAGCTCACCATTTTTGAAGGTGTGTAAGGTCTTGGGACTGAGGCTAGGGACACTAGGTGTGTTTTTCAAGCATAATTTGGTGCATGAAGCTTCCATCTTCATTGCACTAGCTAGTTTTGTCAAGGAACACAAAGATTGTATTGTACAAAGTCTCCTTTTATGGAAGAAACTATAATACAAAGCGGGGGACCACCGCCTCCATGTAAATCCAGTCCTCAACTATTATCAATTGTTCTATTTCTCTCTTTTCAAGTATTGTCAATGCCAAATTAGCTAGGTGTAAATTGCTATGTTGCTTTCACAAATTACGTACTCTCTCTACACTCATTAGGAACTTGTTCTTAATGAAATGCTCACTATGTTATCAAGTTTCGCTACACAAAAGTTATTAGTGCATTAAATGTTACACCATAATCAATTAACATCATATAATCTAGGCTCAACACAAACCTCTCCTGATGCAGCCTAGAAACCAAATTTCACCTTCTCACTGTAGTCATGTTTGCATGAAAAACCTTGTCTTTGTTCATGAACAAGTGGAGTGACATCCTGAAATGTATTCTTCCTTACCTCACCTCACCTCTTTGGGATTTTATGAGAAACTAGGTCCCATAAATGATCGCCCAGCTCACAATCTTCTCTGTAGCAAAGCAAATGTACTTTTGTGTCTTTGGTTCAAGCTTCTTTCTAAGATCCTTAGCATATGTGCAATGGAGTCACAATCAAAGACTCTCAAAGGATCATGCGAAGGTCTATCACCATTGCATGCTTTTCCTCAAGAACATCATCATCTAGTGCCTTCATTGATGATCTATTGATCATGTGATATGTGGTCTTTATAGCTTCGGTCCATAAACCATCTGATGACTTAGAATGAGGTAACATATTGCAAACTCTCTTGAATTGTGCGATTTATCCTCTCGACAACTCCATTTTGGCCAAGTGTATGAGTAGCAATGAGCTTGTCACTTAACTCCATGTGTACCCCAAAAGCGGTTTGTTCATGGGAGACATTCGCCACCATTCTCAATTTTAAGCATGTAAGGATACACTAGAACCGAGTCAAAAATAATCATATCTATCACTCCTAGCAAGAAGGCACTATCAAGAGTCAACAAAAGAAATCATTATTCTATGCATCGAATCGCGAGAGAAAATCTGCTACTTATGGCGAGCCTATGTGATAATAATGGGTTGCATTTTGCCAAGGATCGTGCACAACTAAGATGGCTTGGAATGTAGAAGCCAACCATGAATACGGTTGTTGCAATGTCAAATAAGATCGCATGTACTCAATGCCACTCTTTCAAATGTCCATGGGGAAAATACTTAATGGATTTGTCTAATATGACTTGTTGAGCCATGGAAACAAGAAGCTCAAAACTTCACTCTTAACAGAATTAGGTACCAAACGGAAGGGAAAGACAACCATCTTTACACGTGCAAAAGAGGATAAATATCTTGTTATCCTAGAGCAAGCTTATGTAGGATTGGTAGGCGATTTCTCTTTATAAATGATTGGTATGCTTGTCATAGTGGTTGGGGTTTGATCACCTACTCGTTTTGCTGATGTTAAGGAATTTGTAAAAGCATTGGGATTGGTGCCAGTCTATGCGTGCTACAAAGAGAACAATCTACAAGGTGGGCAATTGATTTTACAAACGCTCACTATCAAAACTTGATCAACCTATTTAATTGCACAGTTTTTAGAACAATGCACTTCACAGGTTAGTGTGGACAATTTTTCATTGCTCCAAACGAATGAGCTTTTTTTTTGAAGCATTCCTGAAGATGTCAGATGTTCGCATTTGTCATTGCTTAATGCCAAGCAGAGCACATTGAGACATTGTTAGGTTGTTTATTCTCTCTAGCTAGTAGACTTGAGATGTAACCATTTACTTTTGATGATGTCCACAATTATTGCTCAATAAAGCAACTCATTAGACAATCTTCTTGCTTCAATGCATTATTTCACTACTGCAAACCATGCACTGGCTCGAAGAACCCTAATCATTGAACACTTTACAATAACATCACATAGTCATCTATGTCAAGATCTGAGACGCAGGTCATGATCATTATTAATTATTTAGCCATCACAAGTAAATTTCACCCATCCTGCAACAGATATGATTGCACTAAATTTAGTCATATTCAATGATATCACCTCATCCTTGAACAGGGAGAAAATGCCCTCAGATGATCAGACAAAAACCTAGCTGCAAGAGCAAATTAAATCCATTGATTTTATTTGGTTCCTGGTCATAACATCACATATCATGGCATACAATGTGTATGCAATGTATGTACCGGCAACACTTTAATAACGTACAAACTTGGACAAAGATATTCAATGCATAGCTAATCTAGCAGAACCTAGTAACCTTAATGCAAATTATTTAGCTTTACTCCTTGCGCTCTGTTAGCAATGGTGACCTTTTTAGCATCAATCATTCCAACATGCCAGGGTTATGGAAATAAAGAGCAGCATGGTGTGTGACTCTCTGAGGCAATGTTGAGCTTAAGAATAACCACCACTTTCCTCCTGTCAACTCACTGTTAGTAGATTGTTCCAGCATTCAACACCTCAATAGTAGATTGAAAGTAGTGGATTGCGCATCACCTCGATGCCACTGGTAGAGTGATGGAGAGGAAGAACAGGTGTGTAGGAATCCTTTTCTAGCCACAGAAAAAGTTTTCACTTAAAATTTCACTTGCATTGAGATAGTAGATTGTCTCAGCATTCAACATTTACAGGACAGTAGCATTCAATGCATGCCGCATTCAAGAACAGACTACCCACTGCTATTAATGATTGAGACAACAGTAAATTCTATACCATTTACAGCTCAAAATTCTGTGTACAATTGACATCTGCTCTAAATATGTATATACAGGATACATCTACCTGAATTGAAAGACAATTCACACGTTTTCTGCAAATATCTGTTATGTATGATGTCATCTGTCTTGTAAACAGTGATATTGAGATGCCTTTACAAACGGCATATTTAGCAGCAGAACAAACTTATCCCTTTTAAGTAAACACATCCTGGGCTGCAATATCAAGAAAGTTCATCTAGAGTACAAAATCCATGTCTTGACTTGACAGCAGACATTAACTGATTTGTTTTAAAAAAATCACAAAAACTTTCCTCAGTACAATGATAACCATGTCTTTTAACTTGATGCCAGACACAAGTTAATTTGCAATTTAACACTGAAGGTCAACAGAAGGCAGAAGCTTAACCCGCTCTCAAGTGGCACATCAGCAGATAACAAAAACTACCACTAATTCAGGCTAAGCATGTTAGCAAACCCTCAAAATCTACTCTGCCAATAATTGACCTTGAATACATTCTACAGGTCACTTAGGCACAAAGCAAATAAGCTCGTGCCACGAAGCACAGATGACCCCAGCCATGATGAAGACATTTTCAGATATTTGAATCATCCCAGCTTCACTCGAGTAAATAAGCTTTGAAAAGGAAACAACATTAGTCCAAGCAAACGCCTCAACAATCACTTTCCTCCAGCTCAGGAAACAGCTTTACCAGAACAAATTTCAAGCACTTAACAAGGTTGCTCTGCTCCTCTGTACAGAGTGAAGCTCTGTGAAAACCAACGGCATCTTCTATGATGGCACTGTAAGTACATAAAAGATGATCATCATCCAAAGAAACACAAAGGCTCTATTAACTCCGAAAGGTAAAGAACAGCACAGCCTCTTAAGAATGAGAACTTACTGTAGGTTGTAGCATCAATTTGCTCAGGTAGCTCTTTGATATCCACCTCAAAGCGCTCTTGGACCTACACTTATGCAAAGGAATGAATTCTTATTCTGCTACAAAGAAGACTTATCTTTTGAAGCTTACGCATGTGATACCTGATTTAGTACAGTTGAGTCCTCTGTAGATGCCACAAAGGTAATTGCCAAGCCCTTAGTGCCAAATCTGCCTGCTCTTCCAACCTATCAGCAGAGATGAAATTCAATTGCTATCCAGACAAAAATAAACAGAATTTCTACACTTATCACTTGTTTGTACCCTGTGGAGATATGTATCTGCGGCTTCTGGCATGTCGTAGTTGATAACAATGTTGACTCGCTCAATATCTATTCCTCTCCCAACCAGATCGGTGGCAACAAGTATACGTTTGTGGCCCTCCTTGAAACCTTTGTAACGAGTGAGCCTGTATAAACAGATCATTGCAATGCTTTCCTCCTTACAAAAGATTATGAAAGATGAAAGACGATTTTGAGAATGGTACCTCTCTTCTTGCGACATGCCCGAGTGGATGCAAATGGAAGGAAAGTTGCATTCCACTAGAAGCTTATTAAGCTCAGCAGCCCTTCCAACACTCTTCACGAAAATAACAACCTGATTGAAATCAAGGGCATCAAGCAGGTCATTGAGCTTCCTGTTCTTCTCTTTCTCACTCAGCTTGATGTAATGCTGACACAGAATACAGCACTCGTAAGAACAGCATCAAAGGTTGTAGATAAACCTGGTTGAAAAATTAGAAGTTACACCTGATATTATAAGAGACTAGTACCTGAACCAAACCATGTAGAGTCAGCTTCGCCTCATCATCCACATAGATCTCCATTGGCTAAGGGGAAAGGCACATTGCAACAGGTAAGAAACACTTCAAGAAGATATAGCAAGAAGCAATCATGTGAGTTCACAACATCAGCCAGCTGCAGTGATGCATAGAAATTGTGAATAGAGAAGCAGTCAAAAGTAGAACATTACATCCTGCATAAAGCGTTTGCAGACAGGTCGAATTTCTTTGCTGAGGGTTGCAGAGAACATCATCACTTGCTTGTCATGTGGGGTCAGCTTGAATATCTCTTGGACATCTCTTCGCATATCTGCATAGCGAATTAACGGCTGAAATCACTAACTGGACACTTAATGTGAGCCATCAACAATTGCACCAAGAGATAACTTACCAAGAGAATCTAGCATTTTATCGCATTCATCAAGAATAAAATGCCTGACACTCTTCAAATTCAAATCCTTATCTCTAGCCAAAGCCAGCACCCTTCCAGGAGTTCCAACAACAACATGAGGACTGTCATTCTTCAAGAGATCTTTGTGCGTTCTTATGTTGACCCCTCCATAAAATACAGATACTTTGATGTCGGGAAGGTATGTGCTAAACCTTTCAAACTCATGGCAGATCTGCATGAAACCAGATTCAGTACAGATACAACCAACATGCTCAGCTTCAAGCACATAAACAGAAAGTTGGAACTAACCTGATACGCTAGTTCTCGGGTATGACAAAGAACAAGGGCAGCCACTTGCCCACTGACAGGCTCGATCTGCTGCAGAGTAGAAAGAACAAAAACAGCTGTTTTGCCCATACCAGACTTTGCCTGGCAAATCACATCCATGCCCAGAATTGCTTGAGGGATGCACTCATGTTGCACTGCATGAAAACAAAGTCTTCTCATGTTCCCCACCTAACATTCCAAACTGACATGACATCTAATACCCATACATACCCTCGGAGGGGTGCTCAAATCCAGAATCTACAATAGCTCGCAAAAGCTCTGGCTTGAGAAGGAAATCACGAAAACCAGAGCTGTGGATTCCCACATAGCCTCTGCAAAAAAATATCTGTTAAAATAACAGCAACGGCTGCAGTGATGTGTTCTTCCTGGACCCTTGCACAGGATTGATGAGGAACAAGCTAAGTGACAAGCCCGTACCCCCATCATGAATAGACTAGCAATTCTGGCACAAGGCAAAGAACCAATGGATGCAACAAAGTGAACAAACTTTTGAGTTACAAAAAAAGTAAAGATATAATCTCTGCTTAGATTTTCTGATTTCTACAAAGAAATGCTTGCATGCACTGATATCAAATTCAGGAAAACATGGGTAGCAAACAGAAATGCTAAACTCTTATTGAACAAGGTAACTAGCTCATGCACACTTTACCTCCTAGCATTTGGTCTGACTGTTTATCCAACTGCAGAGAAGGTTAGCGACTCACTAGGCATACAACAACCACATACTAACACTGAAAGGACACCAAAAGGAGTAGATTTGACGCCATATCCATCCAGGGCAACTGTATCCAGCTAACCACATTGTAAGATGTCAACAAATCAAGTATTCCTCATGCCTTGCGTGAACGTGGAGAAGTTAGAAGGCGAAGAATGAAGAACGAACCAATCGAACGGGTTGTCTGCAAAGCAGGCTCACATGCCTCCACAGAGCACATCCAGAAACATCATCTTCATACACGCTAAACACCTTCATCTAGTGGATTGTAGCAGCTCGAAGATAATTTAATTGGTAACATAACAAAATAGTCGATCTTCTATGAGTGACTCCTTGAAAGCCTGACTTCATATCATTTATCATCTTGTAGAACCGCAACCTACAAAGTGAGCGCTTTGCTACGCACATCTAGGAGACCACTGCAATGCAAAGGGCAGCTGGCTCTGGGAGGCACTCCAATAACTATAGCATATAGTGATCCATGTAGCCTCTGCATCCACTGAGGAAACTGAGAATCAAGAAATAGTGTTCCTTGACCAGATTAGAGCAATGGTTATTGCCCTCTGCATATTAAAACCAGCCTTCCATTCTCAGAACTGTAGTAAGGAATGCCACAAGTGAACACTATATATGCAGGGGGTTTCCATATTTTGGGTAGCAAGGAACTGATGTCGATGCGCTGCTGGCAAAGCAGAGCAGTTTCAGCCAGAAACTGCACAGCTACCATGCTTGCGAGAAGAGAAATAATACGGGAAATATCCACAACCCTTTCTATCTTAACGTTGGACTTGAAGGCGTCTTGACCTGCTGGATGATCTCCTTGCTAGAGATAAACTTGGGAAGGCTGAAGCGGAAGGCGCTAGGACTTACTTTTTACCACCATCTGCTTTGGTTGCAACTGCATCGGGGGCAGCTTCCTCTTCTTCTTCATAGTCGAGAAGCTCCTCTTGGTAGGTGTCACCATCCTTGATATCACCCATACTTGATTGCTGCAAGGACAAAATTCACAAGACATCACATACTGTACTAGCTCCTAGAAATGTACAAACAGGAGTGTGTGTGTGTGTGTGTGTGTGTGTGTGTGTGTGTGTGTGTGTGTGTGTGTAATCGCGATGAGAACGGCTCGCGCAAAGCCAAACCCTAATTTTCCCATTCGAGCAGAGGGGACTGACCTGTGTAGAAGACGGAAGAGGAGGACGGAAGTCGAGTAGATGACGCGACGCCGGACACGAAGATGCCTGCACAGAAGAGAGGAGGAAAGGAAGCCTCGCAACGAAGAGCACGCTCGAAAGAGAAACTTGGAATGCCCTCGTGCAAAATAAAGAAAGCTTTTCAAGAAAACCCTATCTCTAGATCGGACGGCTGGCAGCCTACAATTCAAACTAAGATATCAGTAAATTCCTCTAAATAGAGCGGGAGAGGGGCAGAGGGGTCTTTTGGGCACATCTCCAATTGCAGCATGAGGGCTCTTGGGAGTGCATAATATGGAGTGACCGTGTAGAGCTTGCATACATGCATTGAGAATCATGATGATTACATTTGAGGCTACACATGTCATAGATTCTACAAGTTGTTGCATCACCTTCTCGCACCCCTTCAAAGAGTTACTCCTCGTGAAATGACAATGATGAAAAGGGAATTAATGTACTAAGGGAGAAGAGTCATCGTGGTGGGAACATTGGTTAAGACAGCACTTAGTAGACCCCGGATCGATGCATTCCAGAGTTTTCTAGGCTTCAAGAGGAGCCTCACAACTCCTTTTGGTCCCTTGATGAGATCGAAAAAAAAAAAAGGAAAACATAAATGTATACAATGTGCACTCAACCATCTCTTTTATATGGAGATGAAATGTCTTTTTACTTTTCATTTCCCCTGACTTTTCATTTACATGGGGATTTTCATTTTCTATACTCACCCTTCACATATGCATTTAAAATGTTTTGAGATAATTTTTTTTTCCTGAGATGTGGGAGACCTAATGGGAAGATAAAAGGGGAACAAGAGTTAAGATATAGATACGTGCTTCTATCTCAACAGGGACCAAAAATAGAAATGATTGCATTTCAATAGGGGTCCAAAAGGAGACGGTCTACCAAAGAGCAATGTGCAATAAGTGCTTCTAGATGTACCTCAACAAGGGACCAAGAGGAGAGATGGTTACATCTCAATAGGAGTAGTCTATCAAAGAGCAACGTGCATCTAATGGAGCTTAAAAGACCTTAGGGTAAGCTTCATCAAAGACCTTTAAACGTTAAAAAGTCATTTGACCTTAGGCAAGCTAGGACTGACCTTGAGGTGGGAATCATACCCAAGCATGAGGTGCTTGTCGTGTTTGCTAACTAAAGTGCTTAAGTGTTTGTAAGAACCTTTCCCAAGCTTGAGGTGTTTCTCGTGCTTAAATGACTAAGGTTCTCAAAGTGTTCAATTCAAACATAAACTCTTAAGAGGCATAAACAATTTCCATGCTTAAATGACTAGGTGCTTGAAGTGTTCAATTCAAACATGATATCTTAAGAAGCACAAAAGACACATGTCAAGATCCTCCACGTGTGGCACTCATGATGTGCTTAAATCCTATTGAATAGACTTTAAGGGGGTCCAATGAGAATTTAGATGCATGAAAAAAAAAAAGACCTGAGGTTAACTTCATTAAATACCTCCAAAGGTTAATGTTAAAAGTCCTTAGACCTAGGACCTTAAGGCACTTTAGACCTAGGCAAGCTAAGCATGTGCTAGAGGTGCTTATTATGCTTAATGATTAAGGTGTTTGTCGTGCTTAATGACTAAGGTGCGTGTTGTGCTTAATGACTAAGGTATTTGAGGTGCTTGACATGCTTGATGACTAAGGTGCTTGAGGTGCTTGTAAATCATGCTTAATGACTAAGGTGCTTGAGGTGCTTGATGACCAAGGTGCTTAAGGTGTTCAAGTCAAAGATGATCCCTAGAGGTAGGGGTATAAGAGAGAACACTCACACACACACACACACACACACACACTCTCAAGGCAAGCCCAAGACTCACGAGGCATTAAGGCCACATGTCAGGCCCCTAGCAATATTGCCCTCATAATATGCATGAATCATATTGGATGACCTATAGGAAAGTCGAATGAGAATTTAGATTCAATTAAATAATTAAGATGTTTCTCTCAAAGGGGGAAAGGAGGATACTTGTCCAAATGCTACAATTAAATAATTCATATCTTTATGTCAAAGGGGGAAAGAAGGACACTTGTCCAAATGCTACACCCCTTGCTTGTTACGAGACTAGAGCCATTCATTGGCTAGCCCAAGGCTTGAGCCCATAGGCCTGAAGCAAGAGTAAAGTAGCAAAATTGAATCCTTTTTCTCTCTCATATACTCCACAAGCCACACACACACTCCCCCATTGTGTGTTGTGCACCACAAATCATCTCCTTCTCCAAGCTTGAGAAGTGGAGAGCCTACACCAACACCCCTTGGCTATGGAATGCAAATCTAAGCAAGAGTTACGCTCAAAGCAATGTTTATCAATCTCTCCATTTTTCATTATCACTATGTTAAGCTATGCTCTAAGAGTGATTATATGTGAGAAGACTACTTCTTTCTTGTAGGGATACATCTTCTTCTCTTCATCTTCCTCACTCCCTATTAGCTCTCTCCACCTTTGAAGGTGTTTGAGGTATTGGGATTGAGGCCGGGGACAAAATGTTTTTGCAAGTTAGTTACGGGCATAATATTGGTGCATGGAGCTTACCATCTTCATGGCATCAACAAAGTCTCAAGGAACACAAAGCATGTATTATACCAAGTCTCTCTTCAAGGGAGAATCTATAATACAAAAGCCTTTTGGAGGGGGACCGTCTCCAAGTAAATTCGGTCCTCAATTGTTGTCAAATTTCTCGCTTTTGCAAGTATTGTTCATGCCAAGCTAACTAGGTATAATGTTTATTTTGCTGCAATCAAGTACTCTCCTTATGTTCATTAAGAATCCTCTTAAGGAAATGCTCACTATTATTACTTTAATTCCGCTACAATCAATGTTATTAGTTGTGTTCCGTTACAATAATGGTCCACTGCTCCTTATTGTTTTAGTATTAAAAGAATAAGGTAGAAGTTAGAGATGGGCAGCGCCCGGTGCTCCACCAGTATGGCATGCACCCTTACAATCTCCCTCTTGAAGTCCATAGTGGCCCAAGTGGCCTATGTTAGTACAAACTTGTACAAATGTGAAGCATGATGAGACTTCACCCTACTCCCATCATCTCAATGCAATGTGTGAACCACTTTGTGGCTAAGCTCTTTGTAAGAGCATCTGCAGGGTTGTCATCCGTGTGAGCTTTGGCTAACTCGATGCGTTTGCTAGCCAAAATATCCCGTATCAGATGATACCTGATCTCGATGTGTTTTGACTTGGAATGAAACACTGAGCTCTTTGCTAAAGCAATCGCACTCTGGCAGTCACAATGTAACACTAGAGTCTAGTGTATACCAAGGTCTCCCACTAGAGGAGATAAGCATACAACTTCCTTGCGAGCACTAGATACTGCAACATACTTAGCCTCAATGGTGGAAGACAAAGTGAAATTTTGGAGACATGATTTCCAAGAGACTGTCACTCCAACAAACAAGAAAACGTAGCCAGAAGTGGATCTCCTACTATTCACACAACCTGCATAATTCGAGTCAATGTATCCAACTATGGATGCATCGTTATTCCCAAAGCGTAAGCACTTGTTGGCTGAACCCTTGATGTATCTCAATATATATTTCACTGCTTCCCAATGCTTTTTGCCCAGACTTGTCTTATACATGTTGACCACTCTCATTGCAAAAGCAATATCTGGTCACGCGCTAACCATGGCGAACATGAGACTGCCAACTACCGAAGAATATGTCACCTTTTCCATCATTGTCTTTTCAGCACCTGATTTGGGACAATCATTCTTGCTAAGTTTTACATATGCAGCCATTGGGGTACTCAATGTTTTCCCACCTTACATGTTAAAACGTTGCAAGACCTTGTGAATTTACTCTTCCTGTGATAGTTTTATTCCATGCTTACGATCTCTCTTGATACTCATACCAAGAAAATGATGTGCATCACCCAAGTCTTTCATGGCAAACTGCTTGCTTAAAGCATCCTTGAGAAGTGCAATCTCATCTTTAGACTTCTTGGTTTTAAGCATGTCAATTACGTACAAGATGAGAATGATGAGGGAACGTCGTTCAACCTCCTTGTGTATAAGCATTGATCTTCTTGGCTCTTTACATAACCTTGGGAATGAATGTACTTATCAAAATTGATGCACCATTGCCTTGAACCTTGCTTTAGTCCATACAAAGCTTTCTTGAGTCTACACACCAGTTCTGTCCTTGTTAGCTTTTCAAGCTTGATCTCAAATCCTTCTGGTTGCTTCATTTAGACATCTTCTTCAAGATCCCCATGAAGAAATGTCGTCTTTACATCCATTTGGACCAATTCCATGTCCTCATTGGATAATGAACCAAGCATAAGACGTAGTGTAGTCATCTCGAATATTGGAGAAAAAATATCGTCAAAATCTATGCCTTTCTTCTGCTTGAAGCCTTCAACAACCAATTGAGCCTTATACTTAGACTCAGGATCTTCTGTCATGTACTTCTTCTTTTACACCCATTTGCATGGGAATACATGTTTATCCTCTGGTAACTCTATCAGTTACCGAGTTTCATTGGCTAAAATTGAATTATACTCAGATTTCATATCTTGCTCTCACTTCACGCTATCTTCCATCTGCATAGCTTGTTTGTAACAAGTGGGCTCATCGTAGTCAATGACTTAACACATAGTCCAATCCTCGCTCAAATTGCTCAGGGGCACGAGATACACGTGTAGATCTCCTCACTACCTGACTGCTAGATTTCTCTCTCCCTGGAGCACTACTAATGGTAGGAACATCACCAGTAGACTGAATTGGTTTTCCCAAATCTGTGGAGGGTACATCCTTAAATGCGACTTTCCAATATTCGGCCTCTTTAATATGTTGTCTATGGATTTTAGACTCATTGAATATCACTTGTGAGTTGCGAATAACCTTTCTAGATTTTGGGTGCCAGAGATGATATTCCATCTCTCCATCTGCACCATAACCAATGAAGATGCACTTGTGTGAGTTAGGGGTCCATCTTCTTACGAAGTTCTTTGGGAAAATGTTCACACACAAACAAACACACATAAACTATCATAAGTTGGCTTCTCGTCAGTCCACATCTCCAATGAAATATTGAAATTCAACGGAGTACTAGGCGATCTATCGATGATGTGTATTGTTGTCATAACAGCCTCAGCCCAAAACTCACGAGGTAAACTTGACATAGATAACATGGTTGTGACTCTTTCTTGAATCATGTGATCCATACGCTCAACAATGCTATTTTGAGCAGGTGTATACGGTGTAGTAAATTGTTGTTGAGTCCCTCGTTTGCTATAGAAATTCTTGAACTCTCTGGAGACATACTCTCCACCATTGTCCGTTTGAAAAGCTTTTAGTTTTCTATCCGATTGGTTCTTAACCATGGCTAAGAATTCTTGAAATGTAGCAAACACTTCGTCTTTCCTCTTCGAGAGGTAGACCCACACCTTCCGAGTAGAGTCATCTACAAATGTCAAGAAATATATACACCCCCCTAGAGATTTGTGTGACATAGGCCCACATAAATTGCTATGAACCAAATCTAGAGGGTTTCCAAACTTTTGATGCAATGGCAAGGAATTTTGCCTAGTTTGCTTACCATAGATGTAATGCTCACATAAATTGAAATCAAAATAATTTAACAAGGGTAAGTAGCCCAAACGTTGAAGGATTTTCATTCCTTTATGGCTCGTATGCCACAACTTAGTAGAAGGCTATTCGGCTACGTAGATAGAACCCTCTTTGACTGAAGACACATATAGAGAGTACAACGAACCAAATTTATGACCTCTTATGACAAGAAAATTTGCCTTACACACCATCCAAGATCCATTGCCAAAAACAATAGTATAGCCTAAAGCATTAAGCTGACCAACTGACATCAAACTTTTAGTTAGTTTAGGATACATGTCTAACTCCACGAGGCATAAATTCAATGCCATTCATCATGCATAACTTGACATCTCCCGTACCGCATATATCAAGATGATAGGAATCTCCAAGCTTGACTAAACCATGCATAGCAATATATATGGAGAACCATTCCCTATGGAAAGTAACATGAAAACTAGCACCTAAAACAATGATCCAATTTTGTGCATAACACATATCAAGAGCCAATAACTCACGTCAGGAACAATCTCTGGAGGTAGAGATTCAACAACATTGATCTCTTCAATCCTTACACTGCTCTTTGGAGCTTCAAACTTCACAATAGCTTTGTCCTTTTCACGCTGGCAATATTTCTTTAAGTGGCCTTTCTTACCACAATGATAGCATTCTACAGTTCTCAAATCATGGCCTCGGCTCTTGCTACAATTGTAATGATCTTTATGATCTTGTGAACAATCGTGGATGCGACTACGTCCACCTCTTTGCTTATGGCAATTATGGCCACTTACCATATCAGCATCTCCATGCCCACCACTATTGAGAGATTGATGTCTAATCTCTTCGGTAAGCAATGCACTAGTAACATCATGGAACTTCAGTTTATCGTCTGGTGTGGAGTTACTAATTGCAGTATTGAATGTATCCCAAGAATAAGACAAAGAGCATAACAAGAAAATGGCCTTCGTTTCATCATCAAAACCCAATTCTTTTGATGTTAGCTGAGAAAAAACTAATTCAAGTGTGCATTAACGCTGCTATCTTCTTTCATATTCAAACGCATAAGTTTCTTCATCAAGAAAACTTTGTTAGAAGCACTCTTTCCATCCCAAGTTGCGCATAGAGAGTTCCAAAGCTCTCGTGTTGTAGTCTTGTCCATAATCGTGAAGAATATGGTCTTGCCAAGGTGTAATCTAATCGTGGCCATAACATGGGCATCCAACTCTTCCCAACGATCATCAGTGTAAGCATGCTCTGTACGCTCTTTCGATGGAACTTACAGGCCCTTGTTGACCAAAACATCAAGCATACACTACTTCCAAAGCATACAATTTGTGCCATTAAACTTCTTTATGTAGTAGTCTTCCCTTACTAGCAGCCATAACTCAAGAGAAAATCGGCAAAGATTTATGGCGACAAATGCTGGAAGAATTTCGGTAAAGTTTTCCCTAGAACAAGAGCAAAAACTCAAGACAAAGTGTAGCAAAATCAAGGCTACAAGCACTCAAATGTGGCAAAAACGCATATGGTCAACTCACGGGAAAAGTCCAACAAAATCTCCTCTAAATGTGGAGTAAACTCTCAAACCCGACGTGACAAAAAAACAACGTATAAAGCGACAAATTAAGGCATAAGACTGACGTACAAGCTATCATGTGACTGCCAACTCGGCATCAAAAGCAAAAGATTTGTCTAGATACATGGCCTATGGCGATGATACTGAAAGAGGGGTACTCCAGCAACATGTATCACCGAAAGTGTCTCAACATTTGAGAACACCCCTGTAATGGAAATGGCCTATGAACTTTGAGAATAGCGGAATTAAGAGAATTAGAGTGAGCATTTTTGTGAGATTACTTTGAGAACATAAAGGGTAAACTCAATTAATCATAACAACATAATCATAGTAATTAATTAACTTAGCACGAACAATACTTTTGCATTAGTCAATCAAGCATGGAAACCGTTGATGCCTCTTGAGAGTTTATCTTTGAATTGAACACTTCAAGAACCTTAGTCATTTTAAGCATAAAAATCACCTCAAGCTTTGGGCAAGGTTCCCACAAACATTTTAAGCACTTTAGTTAGCAAGCCGATAAGCACCTCATGCTTGGGTAGGGTTCCCACCTCAAGGTCAGTCCTAACTTGCCTAAGGTCGAGGGACATTTTAACACTAACTTTTGGAGGTCTTTAATGAAGCTAACCCTAAGGTCTTTGAGCTCCATTAGGTAGCATTGCTCTTTAACATACCATCTCTCATTTGGACCCCTTTAACCTTGGCCCCGTGTTGAGACAGATCCTTAATCACATGTCTATATTCTAACCCTTGTTCCCATTTATTGTCCCACATTAAATGATCAGTTTAATATGAGAAAATCATTTGGGTTGGTTACATATTATATTTTATTAGATTTTATGACATTACATCTCTATTGAAATCATAGTTGTCCTTGACTATGAGGTAGAAAAGATAAAGTCTTAGTCATTAGTCTACATTTCTTAGCGGGTAGAGGATCCCTTTTCACCCTGCGACATCGTTTCAGAATGGATGACTAGTCCATTTGGTGCGTGGGAGACGTAGCTTCCGCAAGTATGTCTGCTCTTTAGTCCATATCATACTCTCAAAATAGAGTGACAAATTCTACTTGGTGTTTGAGTGACGTTGTCATCACAAACATGATTCTAAGCATGCATACTATTTAAATTTGTGCACAAAAGAAGATTAGTCTTATAAGACAAAAACATTATTCACTTAGAAAGCATTTATACTTGCTTACTCTAGTGTAGCATTGTAAGCATTAACAAGATTCATACTATCCTTAAGTTGTATTCCTTGCATCCATCTAGCATCTGCAAAAGGATAATTTTTGAACTTAATAAGATACTGTCAGATAATCTTACCATGCCGTAGTACCTTGTCTTCATGCGGAAGGATAGCTTCGGGTTGTAGCACCTCTTCTTGGTATTCGATTTCTGGAGGGTCTTCAATAATTGGTTCTCTTGGTGGCTCTCCTTTGTAGGGCTTAAGTAGTCTCACATGAAAAGCATTTTGTATGAGCCAATGGTTGGGCAACTTGAGTTGATAAGCCATGTCATCGATCGGCTTCAAGATTTGACAAGGACCATAGTATTTTTGCTAATTTAGCATAATACTTTTGATGGCCTGTAGGATTTTTGCCCATCGTTTGCCTCAATTGAGCCTTGGGAAACTTAAGTAAGACCCAATCATTTTCTTTGAATGTTAAGGCCCTTTTGTGCTTGTCAGCAGCAGTTTATGCCTTTGTTGAGAGATGGATATAGCCTCCTTAACCTTTTGAAAATATTCTTGTAGGTCACGGCTATACTCATCAGTAGTGAAGATCTTCCCATGTACTTTAAGTAGCAAGGGACTTTTAGGTCTTCCCTCTATGATCTCAAGGTGCTTTTTGTGTAGTAGTATGGACAGTATTATTGTACGCATACTCTACAAGGGGTAAGTACTTCTCCCACTGTGATCGTTGATCTACTTCTGTAACGTAAGTCTTTAGTAGATCGAGTATCGTAAGATTAGCTATCTCACTTTGCCCATCCATTTGTTGGTGGTAGAGCAAAGAGAAATTCAATCTTGTACCTAGACTTTCAAAGAGAACTTTTTAGAAATTACTGGTCATTCTAGGATCTCTATTTGACACGATGGATGTTGGTAGTCCATGGTGTTTGAAAATCTGAGATATGAAGATGGTTGTCGTTTGGTGTGCGTTAACAGTCTTTTTGACAGGAATAAAGTGTGCTTGCTTGCTAAACGTGTCGACTATTGTCCATATTCTCGTATTTCCATGGATAGACTTGGGTAATCCAAAGATAAAATCCACGGATATACTCTCCCATGGTGAATTAGGGTTGCGCTTGGGAAACTCGATACGGAGGCTTGTTAGGCGGAGGTTAGGTGGTGAGCTTCCTGGTAGGAGCTTAATTCAATGGTCATCATCCCCTCATTTTGGAGGTTATTCCATAGGGATATCATCAATGAAAACATCTTGGAATCCATTTAGAAAAGTAGACAAGTCTAGCTCTTCTTGATTCCTTCCATTTTCATTTGAGAAATCATTAGTGTTGTTAGTGGATTCTTTGACAAAAATCATGTACGCAAAAATCGAGCTTTTCATTGACTTATCAAAAGTTGGTGAATTTACAAGGTATAGTACGACAAGACTCATTAGCATCTATATCCATGTTCTTTCTCCTATAGGTGAAGTAGATTCTCCTTTCAGGGAACTTCATATTGGCAGCCATGCGATCAAACCATGGTGCCCCTAGGATAGCATCCTCATGTTGGAGAGGAGAGATGAAAAAGTCTTCTTTGTCGACATAGCTTTGGACATGAAGCCTCAACTTCCCAATCAAGGGAGTAACGGAGGCTTGTTGTCCCTTGAAAACTGTGTCAGTCGTCACAATATCTCCCATCTTGAAAGCTTGAATGCCCAACTCGGTGGCCAACTCTGTTGATATGAAGTTGTGAGTAGAGCCAGGGTCAAATAAGATGAAGGCATCATGTTCCCTTACCTTTCCCCAAGCATAGGAGAGAGTTGATCCTTTGCAATGAGCATCCTCTTTTGGAGCTTCGATGGTGGAAGCCCTGAGAGTCTCATTGCGAGCATTTTTCATGGGACAAGAACGATAGCCATGTCCTTGCTCCCCACACTTAAAACACTTATGGTCCTTGCGAAAAGCTTCAAGCTCTTCGTGAGAGAGTTTGTTTTTACCTTTGTAAACTCCTTTCTCCTTGGACCTATTGTTGTTGTTGTAGGAAGTGCCTTGGGAAAAAATTTAGGCATTGGTTTTCCCCTTTGCATCATTTTTGTCATTGTTCCCCTTGTTGGAAATTGATGCGGGAAGCAACCATGGTGTGGTGAATTACTTCGGTGATAGAACCAGGCCGTTGGGAGTTGACATACTCGGCCATTTCTTAATGTAATCCCGCATAAAATTGTTACTTTTACTCGATGAAGTCTATCTTTTGGAAGACAGTAGCCTTGAGATGTAAATCCCAAAACTTGTCCGTATATTTGTGAATAGACTCATGTGAGAGAAGCTTCAAACTACCCCATTCGGTAAGTACTTTGTCCTTTGCATCGCTTGCAAGGAGTTTCTTCATGATGGAAACTCGTAGAGTTTTCCATGTCTTTGGGGCTTCACCGTTTTACCACGAAGGCTAGCCCACCATTGACGAGCTAGTCCATGAAGGCTATCCCACCATTGACAAGCCGATTTCTGGAAGTGCATAGCTACGTGACGTAGCTTGGAGGACTTCGTGAAGCCCTCGTCTCCAAAGGCCACATCAAATTGCTGGATGAAGGCCAATACTTTGTCGGTGGCACTAAAGGTCCATCATAGGTGAGAAAAGAGATACCCTTTCCTCTTTCTTTAAACTTATTGAGCTTTTGTGATCTTTGTTATGTAGGGCATGATTTGTGATGTCCTCTCCTCTTGTATTCTTTAGGAGAATAGCCATAGATTTCGTCGGGAGAGGAGGAAGGTGAAGAAGAAGGAGAAGAGGTGACCTCTTTCTTGACCTTTTCTTCCTTTGGTTCCTCTCTTTTCTTTTGGAGTGATGAGCAGAAGGACTGTATGTTGATCGTTTCCTCATGGGAGGAGTTGGCGATCATCTAGACCGCCGTCTTTGTGGAGCCACATCTTCAGAGGAACTTAGGGATTCATTACTTTCTTGTTCTTTGGATTCCTCCTCTCGTATGGGAGAGAGTCTTCTTTTGGAGGTCTCATCAAGAGACCTCCTTAGCTCTCTCTCCTCTTGGAGAGGAAGGGAAATCCCATAAGCACGAAGTTGTTGAGTAACTTTGGCTTGCAAAGTAGGGTTACCCATAGCTTGATGCAACCTAGTAACAAGATAACTGATAAACATGGGGGCATCATCATTAGCACCTTCATGTGAAATATCAAAAGTTATTAATATTCATTCTACTCTCTTGGTTATTATCAGCCATGCTCATTATACTTATGTGTTTACTTAGTGTATTCTTTAGCAATTCAAAACCTTATTTGTTACTTCTCTTAGCCTTTGAAAATAAGCACTTAAGTATCTACACCCACGACTCGAATTGGTTAATTATAGAGAGTAGTGGGGTGGGTCTAACATATCATAATTGTCAGGAATAACTCCTTTTGGACTTCTTATGGCTCAATAATGGTAAAGCCGTAGGCAAGTCTAAAAAGACCCCATTATTTAAACCAAAGCTCTCGAGGTGTGCACCATATCCCACATAGTGGGCTCAACAAAATCGATCATAGATCCCAGTCTCACTTACCATAATATAATTAACAAAATCAACCATTAATATGCTACTTAAGGATCAAGAAAAGAGAAACCAAATGCTCTGATACCAATGATATGGAAATGGCCTATGAACTTTGAGGATAGCGAAATTGAGAGAATTAGAGTAAGCATTTTTGTGAGATTACTTTGAGAACATAGAGGGTGAACTTAATTGATGGTAGCAACATAATCATAGTATTTAATTAACTTAGCATGAACAATACTTTTGCAAGAGAGAGAGTTTAGTAGAGAACTTGGCAACAATCGAGACCCGGGTTTATGTGTAGTCTGTCCCCCTTCCAATAGGCATTTGTATTATAGATTCTCCCATAAAGAGAGACTTGATACAATACAATCTTTGTGTTCCTTGTGACCTAGGTAATGCAATGAAGATGGAAAGCTTCATGCATCACAAGCATAGCATAAACTTTGCAAAAAGCATTAACTATCTCAAGCCTCAGTCCTAAGGCCTCAAACACCTTCGAAGGTGGAGAGAGCTAGCGGGGAATGAGGGTAGGGAAGAGAAAGAAGAATCATTCACAAGAGAAAGAAATAGTTCCTCACTTATCATCACTCTTTTTGCTTAGCATAACATAATAGCATAGTAATGAAGATGAAGAAGATAGCAAGCTTAAGCATTGAAGCATGGCTCTTGGTTGGATTTGCATTCCATAGCCAAGAGTGTTGGTATAGGCTCTCCAATTCTCAACAAGCTTGGAGAAGGAGATGGAGCTCTTGCACTTTGCACTCCACACAATGAGAGAATGTGTGTGTGTGTGTGTGTGTGGGAGAGTATACCCCCATCTCATGCTTGGTCCACCTCTCTCTCTCTCTCTCTCTCTCTCTCTCTCTCGTCTTATTTAATTATTTCATTTGGACATGTGTCCTCTTTTTCCTCTTTGAGAGAAAGAACTTGATTATTTATTTTTATACATCTAAATTCTCATTGGACCCCTTTAAAACCTATCCAATAGGATTCAAGCACATCATGAAGCCACATGTGGAGTATCATTTGAACATGTGTCTTTTTATGCTTCTTAAGTCATTTGATTTGAATTGAATACTTCAAGCACTTAGTCAATCAAGCATGGAAACCATTGATGCCTCTTAAGAGTTTATCTTTGAATTGAACACTTCAAAAACCTTAGTCATTCTAAGCATAAAAATCACCTCAAGCTTTGGGCAAGGTTCCCACAAACATTTTAAGCACTTTAGTTAGCAAGCCGACAAGCACCTCATTCTTCGGTAGGGGTCCCACCTCAAGGTCAGTCCTAGCTTGCCTAAGGTCAAAGGACTTTTTAACACTAACTTTTGGAGGTCATTAATGAAACTAACCCTAAGGTGTCTTTAAGATCCATTAGGTAGCATTGCTCTTTAACATACCATCTCTCATTTGGACCCCTTTAACCTTGGCCCAATGTTGAGACACACCCATAAGCACATGTCTATATTCTAACCCTTATTCTCGTTTATTCTCCCACATTAAACGATCAGTTAATATGAGAAAATCATTTGGGTTGGTTAGATATTAGATTTTATGACACCCTAGCTCAAGAAAACCTTATGCAAAAGATCCTTCAAAGGCTAAGCAGACTCAAGACTAGCCACAGTCTCAGGAAGGGCTCTTCCGGTCCGAATCTCAAAAACGGCTAGGAAAACTACCAAAATAGCCACACAAAAAAAAGGCTCCACACGAAGTACAATAGACAGTAACCGCAACTCAACATACATGAGAAACTGCACACAAACAGATGCCATAAAATTGTTGCATGCAGTAGACAAATCCCTATGGGGATATCTGCTCTCAAAAGAGCTCAATGGCATTGTATGTGCTCAAAAGTATGCATCTGCCCCAACGGATAAACGTCTGTAGAGAAACTGTTGCCAAAATGAGTGTCAAAATCGACTGAAAGGCGTTGTACCTGTGCGTGTATGAGAACTTGTAACCATGTGTGTCGGTGTAGACTATGAGGTCAATGTCGATTTCCACCTCCAGACGAAAATGTGCTATTTGAATAGCCACCAAAAGAGTCAAAGGTGAAGCTATTCTGTAAAGCGTTGTACTCGATGCCAATGTCGAGTGTATCACTCCTTTATGATAGAGGTACCTTACCCGCCTATGCAATGAACGCCATCATCCTTGGGAAATGGTCGTATGTGAGAAAGCTAGCGTTGGAGATGTCGAGAAGAACCGATGTCGAAAGTGATGTTCATGTAATGAAATTAGGCTAATAACATTGATTAAAACAAAATTAAAATGACAGTAGTGAGCATTTCATTAAGAGAATTCCTAATGAAGATAGAGAGGAAGTACTTGATTAAAGATAGCAATATACACATGACACCTAACTAGCTTGGCATGAACAATACTTGTAAAAGAGAGGAAATTAGAGAAGTTGAAAACAATTGAGGACCAAATTTACTTGGAGCCGCTCCCCCCTCCAAAAAGCTTTTGTATTATATGTTCTCCCATAAAGAGAGACTCGGTACAAATACATTCTTTGTGTTCCTTGAGACCTTGTTGATGCCATGAATATGGAAAGCTTCATGCACCAATATTATGCCCAAAACAACAATTAAAGTTATTTGCAATATCATAAACTTGTCCCGGCCTCAATCCCAAGACCTCAAACACCTTCAAAGGTGAAGAGAGTTGGCAGGGAGTGAGGAAAGTGAAGAGGAAGAAGATATAACATACAAGAAAGATTCTCCTTACCATAGATCACTCTTAGAGCTTAGCTTAGCATAGTTATGAAGATGGTATAGAAGATGAGCATGCCATTGAATCTTGACTCTTGCTTGGATTTGCATTCCATAGCTAGGCTCTCTACTTCTCAAGCCTGGAGAAGGAGACGAGTTCTTGCTCAACACATGAGAAAGGGGTTATACAGATTGGCGAGCAAGCATTTCTGAGCAATAAAATAATCGAGCAAGTCCCTTAAACATTATTTTTTACTTAGAGTAAATTGCAAAAGTGTAAACGGGTTTTCCATTGTTGAAAACTAACTCCACAATTAAACTCAAATCCCATGATGACTAATCCCATGGAACCAAGATTGGAGCCGATTTCAAGGTTGCCTCCCTCCTAGCTATGTAAGCATCTACTTCATTCAATGACCTCAAGCCAATGTTTTTGCTCTCACTCTCATCCCACGAAGATCATTGTCATCAAAGCCCTATGTGACTAACACGGAGCACACTTGATCATTGCATAGAGGATTGTGAGATAGAGACCCTCTTCCTTTTCTTTGAGAGACTCTCCTATTTGTAGGACCACACCCAAGTTTTCAAAAAAATAAACAACCCCTTAAACCACTACACAATCACTTTTAACGATCGTATTTTACACATTTATCATGTAATCAATATACTCATTGTAATTAACACACTCATTCTATGTTGAAAAACCAAGCATGAGGTAAAGTTTAGCTATGAGAAAGCCATGATAACAAAATAATAACATATCTTGATTCTTATGAGAAGATACCAAAGATGAAGTTGCTTTATAATAGTATCAATCCAGTGGATTTCCTCCTTCTTCCCTTCCCTTCAACAGGTTGTTTTGATTTTTCAAATGGCTCAAGGCTAAAGCCTTTTCCCAAACACTAGGCCGCCTTGAAGACCAAAGTAATATAAACCGTACCCACTTTAGTTGACATACAAATATTCCACCATGCCTTATTGGATCAAATGTGAAGACCTTTTATTCTAAACACCCTCGACAGAGCACAACACTCTCTCTCTCTCTCTCTCTCTCTCTCTCTCGTGGCGCTCGCCTCTCTTCCTATGTTGTAGCACCACAGAGCAGACAGGGACAAGAGGTTTTCGCAAGCAGCCTTGCTGCATTACTGATGGGAGGAGTTTTCGCCAACTGCACATGAACGAGGGTCGCCAGCCAGGGTAGAAGAAGACGCTACCTAGTGGGGCGATTGCATGGCAGTGCGGGCAGGGTCAGAGAGCAACATAGGATAGGCTTGGTGAAGGAGTAATCTTCATACTATGGAAATTTTAAAGAGCTAATTATAAGAAGTATAGTATTGAGGGGTGAGGAAGAGGCTCATGCTCGTGAGGCCCACACCCAAGTTGACTCTCTCTCTCTCTCTCTCCCTCTCTCTCTCTCTCTCTCTCTCTCTCTCTCTCTCTCTCTCTCTCTCTCTCTCTCTCTCTCTCTCTCTCTCCCCCCCGGCAAGACATGTCTCATACATCTGCCTTACATTGCTATTCAAATCATCCGGGAAATGAAAAACCCGTAAGAATGACAACTTTGATCTCTGCTTGTGAAATTTCTAAACAAGTTACAAAGGGATCATCGAGAAACCATATACAAGTTCAGAAAGGCACCTAAGTTTAGCTATACCTTGATGATGAGCGAGGCCTATGGCCACCCTCAAATGCCTTACAAAGAGGTTTGGGTGGGAGATCTGGCTTGTTAGGATCAGGCTTCTTAAGCGAGAGCACCTCTCGACCAGAGCTCTCGCGAGTCACAACACGCACTATAACCTCTTGTCCAGGCTGGAATAGCTGATGCAGTTTCTCCAAGCCACCCAAGAAGCCTAAGTCTTGGGCCCGCAAAAATGCCTCACGTCCACTGGGCATGGTGACCCAATATCCCTCACGCATCACTTTTCGAATGGTTGCTTGGAATGTGTTTGGGTCTTTTGGTTTGAGCATCTTCTCAGGATCCATGTCCACCTCAATGTCATCATAGTAGCTACTATTGTTGGTAGCAATAGATATTATCGTCCCTCGAGTCACATGAAATTTTGAGATCACTGAGGGTGATGTTCTTGTCTGACGCATCCAAGCCGATCCACATTGGGATTTCATCTACACATGAGTAGCAATAGCAATAGCTATTCTGGGGTCACATGAAATGTGGCTTGAGCGACTAGTTACAAATATGATGAAGTCTACTGTCTCTTGTGCAACAATAGATGAATAATCTCCTCTTGACCACCTTCGCCAATGGCGTGCATGTTTTTGTTGCGGTACAAGCAATAACGACTTCAGACCAAGCTCCTGGCTATGGCAGAAGCCTGTACATCATGCAAAGAATCACTTACGAGTCCATCGCCGCATGCCTTCTGTAAGCTATCGATGAAAATCAAGCGGATGATGTTGCAGGCGCTTGTGTGTGGGCGCGAGTCACGGTCATCCCTTCCCTCCCCTGGTCCCTCGAACCAAAGGACCCACTCGCAGAAACACTCTCTCTCTCAGCTCGGCAAAGTCTTCTCCAGAACCGGCTCGCAGGAAAACCCCCCTCTCTCTCTCTCTCCACTGAGGGTGGCACGGCCTGCAGCACTCACCTGAGAGTGGCACAGTGTTGAGGGAGGCTGAGCGTCGAGGGAGGCTCAGGGAAGGTTAGGGTCGAGAGTGCCTGCCTTTGTCCATCTCATCACTAAAGCTCATCCTTACCCGCATGAACCTACCCGGCCCTGGTTTGCTGCTGCAACCAGTCCGCGTAGTTTCATGCAGGTAAGGTCCTTTTTTTTATAAAAAAACTTCAAGTGGGGGGGGGAGAGAGAGAGAGAGAGAGAGAGAGAGAGAGAGAGAGAGAGAGAGAGAGAGAGAGAGAGAGAGAGAGAGAGAGAGAGAGAGAGAGAGAGAGAGAGAGAGAGAGAGAGAGAGAGAGAGAGAGAGAGAGAGAGAGAGAGAGAGAGAGAGATGGTTCTGTGGTTTAATTGAGCGGTAAGCCTCCATTTTGGTGAGAGATGAGCAGCTCGAAGAAAGAGAGCCCCTTGTGTTCACCTCTACCTGCTCCTCCACTGTCCTTCCCGTCCGGCTCGTCCTCCACTGCAATCCGATGTTCGCGCTTATGAGCATTTTGATGTCCGCCCAACGCCTGCAAACTGCTGAACTCTCACCCACAAAATTGCCTTACCCAAGAGCTCTTCGACTGCTAGAAGCCCCTCTGTCGAGCTTGCCTGTGGCACCCCACGCTCCTTGGCTCCCTGGTATGCAGCTGCAACCATTCCGCGCCAGCGTGGACTGGTTGCAGTAGCAAACGAGTGCAGGTAGGGTCATTTACAAAAGAGGAAAATTACCCCCTATATTTTGTCCTAAATTTCCAAAATGCCCTATAGATTTTCCAAAATTCCCAAAATACGCGGAGTTTTGAGATTAAATTTCTCCAAATATTTTTTTAAAAAGCTTTTCATAAGAAGATTGATTGTCTATCAATACAAGATGCTAAAACTAGAATTTGAGTTGGTTATGTAAGCTTTGGAGACGAATTGCTTCATTATTTTTGAACATAATTGCCCTTTTTGTGAGGTAATTTGTAACAAATTACATGCTAAGCACTCAAAGCAGATCTCAATTGTCAAAAAGGAATAAAGATTAGAAAATCTTGAAGAATCCAACCAAAATAGATACAAGGGTATTTTGGGAATTTCTAAAATTTGAGGGATATTTTGGAAATTTCCACAAATTAGAGGGGTACTTTGGTAATTTTCCCTTGAAAAAAATAGCATTTGTCAAAATCAGTTGGATTCCAAGCTTTTGTGAATGACTTATTTTTTGTTGTCATTTGTCTCACTCGCACCTACAATTTATGTGTTTTGCCTATTTGCTGCTTTCTGCCCATAGAATCATGCCCACAAAATCCCGCTTTTGCTAAATATTAGACTCTCAAGAATGTGGGATCCTTGAGAGCCTACCATGTAGCCGTAGGGACAACATGCTTAGTAGATTAACCAGTCAGCAGTTCGTTCCACCAAACGAGTTTGAACATATGTAGGCTACAAATGAGCACGAACTTTGTTCAACACAGCTCGGGATCGGAACTAGGGCGGGCTACAAATGAGCACGAACTCTGTTTAACATAAGTCAGGATTCGAACCAACACTCTCAATTCATTCCAACATGGTATACCCCATAGCGCAAATGACATTCGCTTACAATCCGATATTTATCCTAAGTAACAGACAACAACTCTGTAATAGATTGGAGGGACTTTGGATTGTAACCATAGACGTCGGCATGTAGAAGAAATAGTTCTATTGTACCTCTGTTCTTGTGATGGTTTCTCTTGTTTACCTATTGCTGCAAAAGATCTTGCAGGCTTTGGAAGTTGTAAATCACCATTCTATGAGCTAGGACTAAAAGATTCTTTCAATCTTGCGTGGATATCCTAGGATTAGATGATTCTCTAGTTGTGACATGGCCTTGGGTGTTTTTAATAGTGAGAGCACTCACAATATAGAAGCTTTTAAGGAATTGTTGCTTCATGACTTTATCTCTGCATTCAACATGCAAATGCACATGAGGTAGACTTGGACCTTTCTTGTGTAGAAGAACTTGCATTTGGCTCTCGGTCGTATCGTTTCTATCTACTAATCTCACAATAGACTCGTTAGGCATGAAATTGTCTTTAAGGAAAGTGGTTCCAAAAGCAAAATGATCAGATAAAGCAGCATTTTGGAGGTCTTGCAAGGCACCTCTTCAAGCTTTATTTGATCCTTAATTTGCAATTAGGAGGGTTCAGAGAATTAAGAGGCAACTTAGAAGCCAATGTTGCACAGGTTGCCAACGAACTTAAGCGAGACGAGAAGTCTTCACTTGAACTTTTGGTGATTAGTAAACTGAAGCTTGCCAATTTTTTCACAACCTATTTTTGAGAGGAGGTATGCCACATGGAATTGAATTGTATATGTTTCAAGTGGGAAGAGATTTCTTCTGCCTCAGGTATTCAATTTTCATATTGGTTCTAAAATCTCATTTTTTGTCGATTGAGTGCTGATTTGTGTAGTGAAAGTATGTGCATGGCATAATTTTCTTCTTTCACCATTGTTAGTATTGTGTCAATTTGCTCGAATTTGTCTTCACTTGATTCTTTTTGCTCCGTGATTAGAAATCCCCATGAGAAAGTGTGAGTGTGTGTGTGAAAATTGAGAGCTTTGTCTTGCTTGGTCGACCCCTCTCTCTCCTAGCTCTAGCTTGCACCTCATAGGTCCATGCCAGGGCCTAGCCAATGAGAGATCGAGTTCATTTCAAGCAAGGGATGTAGCATTGTGACAAGCGACCTCCGTTCCCCTTTCGAGAGAGAACTTAGATTATTATTTAAAATGAAGTTAAATTCTTATTGATCCTCTAGGTCAACTGGCCAATAGGAATTAAGCTTGCACAATGGTCGCTCTGAGGACTCTATCTTTACTTAGGATCTTTTTGGCTTAGCTGATGTCCGTCATTTTTGTACCTGGCCTCTTTCACTTTAGAATCAATTGTCTTGACTATCTTTTGTACAAAACACTAGAACGATACCTCATTCTCATTATGATGTACAAAAATGAATCAAAGATTGAATCATTTTTGTGCTAATCCTTGTCCCTTGTCTTAAGCCAATTATCTTTTGAATTGTTATGTTCTTTTGTTTATAAGTATCAGTTTAAAACCAACAACACACACGTCCTAAAGACAAGGTTCTCCCAAAATGCTGGAAGACCAAGCATTAGGAGAAAGTTGGACTCACTTTTGGGCCTTTCAGTTCTAGCGAGAGAGTGGCGCTCGACCAATGAGGAAGAGGCTAACGTTACATTGAAAATCGACATTTTGGAGTCAAGCTCTTTTTAAAAAAAGGGAGGAAATTTTATTTTGGTTCATCAAATTGCACAATTTCACGCTTTCAAAGCATAAATGCCGTAAGTCGTACTAACTATGTACCGAGGAATTTCAGAACTTTCATTGAAGACTCTATCTAGTACTTTGTTCCCGCCCAAATATGACTTTGAGTAGCTCTACTTCCCTCTCAAAACTTCTTCCCTTTTTTATATTTGCGCTAACCTTTCTGTGTATTCATTCTACTGCAAACCATGTCTACTTCTCGAAGGCCTAGCACTACCATTGACTCTGTTAGCATTTTTAACAGTTATACTACATACGATCAAGCATGGATTCCATCTCGTATAACTATCGGAAGTTGGGTTCTACTGCAAACTAGGAGGAGGAAGAGGAGGCAACGCAATGATTTCGTGGAGGCTTTCAAGGGTCAAGTTAAAGAGTTTAAAGTGTGTGCACAAAGAAAGCGGGTGAAAGAGGTCCTCATACAACATGCTTTCCAGCATGCAGACTTAAGGTTGCAAACATCTCCTCCAAGTTTTCCAAGGCATCGACCCAACTGTAAGTTATTTCAGCATCTCGCTTAGTGCATGATTATATTCAAATATTAAGTGGTGGATATCATCTTTGGTATGTTTCAGATATTTATCCATCAAATAGGACAGATTGGCAACCAGTTGAGAGTATAGTTGGGATTTTTGATGCTTTCCATGCATTTATTGGTGAGCAAATGTACCGAGGAAGACAACACAAGGAACTTGCAGATAATGGAATTTTCTTTTATGATATGTCATATGTGGAACCAAGAACTTCCATTGGTTGGGGTCATGTAGCTCCTTTGTCACTTCCATCCTTTGACAGCAAGGATTGGTCCCTGCCTACTTCGCAAACTAGTGAAAGCTTCAGGAATAAGTTGTTTCAGGATATACAAAAGTCCCTCAAGTATTCAATTGCCACAAAAATAGTTCGGCTCGCACTATTTATGCCTCTTGAAGTGTTTGCAGATTTTTTCTTCGATGAGCAAATAAGAACTACCGCAACAATGTTCATTTGCAAGTCTGAGAGCTGTTTGGACTTTTTAGATGATAACTGGGATAGGAAACAATCACAGAACAAAATCTGTATTTTGCAAAAGAAGTCCATAATTTGCAAGTTCATTATAAGCTCTCAAAATTTCTTAGTATCGTTTTACTATATTAGATATCATCTTCTTAGTGGGCAGCTTATTCCACTCGACCAAGATACAAAGAACAGCCTCGAGAACAAACCTTTATCATTGGAGCTCTACTTTCGAGACAGCCTACTTACTGTGATGGAGACAATGTCAAGCACAACTCTGGCACAGCTCAGGATAGATCTTACATGTGAAGAACTTCCACTTTTACCGGAATTGTATGCATTCAGTCTCAACAATAGAAAGGTGCTTACTAAATCGATAAATTTTGATTGTCTTTAATACACTATGACTGAATCTAACTTTTTCTTCTTTTCAGATTCCAAGGCGCAAGGAGAAAACAACATTGTGCAAGGAGTCCATAACAAATACACTTCACTTAATTGCTTCCACCGGAAGCTAGGTCACATACCTTGTGCACGCAAAGAGCTTTGATGCCATGCAAACCATGATGTACTCTTCAAAATGACTAATGCAGAGATATTTTTTGGCGTTCAAACAATGTTTCAAAAATGTACATTTTCAATATTTCAAAACTTTACATATTGTGTTGTATCTGTCAAGAGTAATTTGCTCCCTTTCCCAGCTACTGTCCCCTTGCCCTCTGCTCCGGTTGCTGCTACCTCTGCCTCTGGGGACGCTGGTCTCGGGCATCCTTTCACGTCGCTCGAAATCATGGGCCTCTTCCATGGCTTCCCATGCTTCTTGCACCTGTGAAGCTTCCCATTGTTCTTGCTCTTGCCGTTGACGTGCAGCCCATTCCTCTACTTCAGCGGCTTCTGCATAATATTGGTTTATTGCTTCTTGCATATTTTGAACTTCTTCTTGAGTCTGATTGTGGCATTGGGTCATTTCGTTAATGCGAGCCTCTTCGAACTCGTCAGCTCTCGCCGCTTCCTCTCTTGTGCGTCTGTTTACCGAGATTATAATATGCTGGATGGCCATTATAGAAAAATGTCGCACATCGTTGTTGGTGTAGTTATGTAATCAAAGTTCCTGTAGAAGCGTGATACAGACATCTGTTGCTTCATACATACGTTACAACAAACAATAAAACAGCAGATTACTTATGTTCGGTATATCCATAATTTGATTGATGAGCAACACGGCATTTAAACAAGTTCGCCAGCCACAGCTATAGTCATCAGTCTGCGTGGGCACGGTTACCCGTTCGTGCTTAAGTACATTTCCTAGATCATGTTCTAACAAAAGATGCTCTACACAACATACAAGTTTTTTCGCGGCACTACATACATAACCACTTGAGTCAGCAACACATTCCAAAGAGACACTACACTACTTTCCAAATGTACCCAAATGGACCTTACGTTTTTACACGACCGTGATACGCCCTGCTTTGCCCGGAGTTTGCGTAGTAAACAATCTTAGCTTCCATGTCAAATAACATCAGACTCCAATGATCACTACAAAGACACCATCAAAGATGAGGAGAGATTCGCAATGCAAGATGTTTTTTACAAGCCAAGAAAATACTCACGATTGATTGTACGCAGTGACCAGAAAGCGCGCTAGATCAAAGTTGACTCTGCTAAACCAGTTCATCAGACTCAAAAAGGAATATGAGTTGTTCTGCAGATAAGGCGATATCAGCGGATCTATTACGTATACTTTCTCTTGAACCTCAGGGGGCAGAAGCGAGACAGCGTGGCTAACATGAACAAAAGTCAAAAATTAGACTTGAGGTCTATCTTCTATCTTTACACAATAGCGGTCCATTCCATCTTTGTAGATCTTGGCACCTTGCTCATTGTCGTACTGGTATTTTATGAACAATAGCTTCATTGTGGCGGAAGGGTTTGATGATCCTGCTGCCATATTTTCTCTATTGTTCAGGTTCAAGTGTTCCAAGTGTTCGGTGAAAATCTCGTAAGATCTCTCCGAAGAAGTATCAGAAACACTTCCTTCAAAGATCGGCTCTAATGGTTCCAACTTTGGTTTACACTTCCCTCGGTTGATATGACACTTGCTTGTTCCCCTTGTTTTGGTTGGTTATTCTGGAGAGTCCTGCCCGATCTCAAATTCATCAATTCCCCTAAAGGACTTTAACTTTTCCGTCTCGGCAATTTGTTTTCCCAAGTTTTTGTGGTCAGAATTGATCCAAACTGATTGATACTTGGTCAATTGTTTAATCTTGTCAGTTGGACAACTTCTGTTTCATCAAGTGAGAATTTTGTTGCAGTTATGCTGAAAAAGACATTATACACATATGATGTCTTTTTTCACAGATTTGGACTATTTTGGTTATGCTCACTCTTAGTAGCCCCCTTATGCTCTGTCCACTCACAAAATTCAGTTTGAACTCTGTTTGAGCAAGTTATGGCTAATTTAGGCTTTTCTTGGCAATTTTCCGCTTTTGACTTGTCTTGGGTCAATTGTGATCCAAATGGGATGAAACTTGAAATATAACCTCTAGACAGCTATTACAATGGATCTGTGTTGGCAAAGTATCAAAATATGTCCAAAATTAGGTTAAAGACATCATACGCGTATGATGTCTTTTTCATCAATTTGGGTCAAGACTTGATATTTATGCTTTCTACAGTGTTTGCAACAATCTTGTCAGGTCAGATATCAAAAATAAGCAGTGGATGTGCTAAAAGACATTATACGCGTATGATGTCTTTTGTCCCAGATTTTGACTATTCTTGGTTTTAAGCCTTCTCCAATGTTTATAATTGAGTTTCAAGTGTTTTTGTCAGGTTTGAATGTAAAAACAAGATCTGAATCCAAAATTTCCTATTCTTTGCGTTTCTTGGACTCCGGCTTGTCTTTTTGGGTTTCTTTGAGTGTTAATGCTCTTGTTTTAAGTTGAAATTAGGGTATAACCCCCCTTTTGAACACTCTGGTAAAGTCAAAATTTCTGTTTTGGTCTCTGTTTGGTCATTTAGACATCATACACGTATGATGTCTAAAGTTGCAGATTTCCAGTTTTTTGGCACAGAATCCTTCCTAAAGCTTTCTCAAGTGCTCAGCAACTCCCAGATACACAGAAAATTTCTCTGACTTTTGTTTATTGCAAGTTTCACTACTAACTCGACGGTTTAGTGATCTAACATGCAATCAACCATATCAAGCAAATACTCCAATGATTACTAGCTCTAGATCAGGATCAAATGAAGTCCTACCTAAGCTATTCCTAATCATAAAATGGGTTTGGTAATTGTGATTTTAAAGAGATCCACTGCCACTCACGGACTAGCAAATTCTTCTTCTATCAACAACTACTCAACACCAACAAAACAACAAACAAATCTAAGCTAAACTAAAAATACTGTCAACACGGAAGACCCAGAAATACCCCACTTCCTAGTATCTCTCGAGATCTTCGGAGTCCACCACTCCTAGATCTTTTCTAACTAAAGTATACAAAGTAGTTTATACAACTCACCTCGTAGGATTAGTCTAAGGTCACCTACTTAGGGCTCTCATCCCCGGCAACGGCGCCAAATGTTAAGGCGGTTATGCCGCTAGCGGAAGCTAAATAGCGAGAACTCAACCAACAACAGAATTTGTCAGACGAGGACGGAGCTTGACCCGCAGGCGCATGGAAACAACTAGGTGGGTGTCAAATCACCTACTCGACCTTCTAATGACAATCACTACTAAGGAAATCAAATCTAAGTTCTAAAATACGCAAGTGACTGAAATCCGTACTACGAACGAATGCTATACGAAACAAGATCTAGAATCATTGAATCGATCTCAAACTCAAGGGGAAGTCTATACACTAGGTAAGAACAACACCCTTAAAACTTGAACTGCAAACTCAACCTATAACCTCTCCGTGCGGTAAACGCGTATGAAGACAGGCCGAAATATACAGGTGACCGAAACTTGACCCCGATGGTACTAATGTGTAGCTCTTCTCGTTGTGGTTCTATAGATATGTTTCACGCTCAATTCCGACACACGAGTTGGAAGAAAACTCACACTGAAGCTCGTAGGAACTTACCACACATAGAAGCCGATAGCGCGCACTCTTGGTATCTGTGCGTAGCTCTCGCCGTGGCTAACACAATGGCGGTGTCGCTTCTCCAATGGCGGCTTTGTAGCTCGCGTAGCAAGTAGATAAGACTCTCACTCTCACTCTCTCTCTCTCTCTCTCTCTCTCTTAGACACAGTCACGGCGCTCAAAAACTCACTTTGATTACTAGTCTCCCCCTTAGGTTACAAAAACTTTGGCTTATATACCTCAGCCTTGGAGGTGAGAACATCTCTAACTAATTACATCAGCAAGTGAAATTACTTCGGGATTACAAGCTGGAAACTCAATTGAGTCCCGTTACTTAATGAATGGCTCAAATCAAAATTAATGTCGGAAAGACATTTATTACAATCAATGGTTACAAAATGATGAGTGTGAGCAAAAATGTGGGTGTGATCCTCTGCTGGCTCAACAACCCGCAAGTAACTCTGTCAAATTCCAAGTTTCACTGGCTAAAATCGAGTCATACTCAAATTGCATATCCTCATCCCACTTCATGCTATCATCCATTTGAATGGCCTCTTTGTAGCAAGTGGGTTCACCACAATCACTGACTAGCAAGTAGTTTAATCTTGGCTCAATATGCTTAGGTGCACGAGATGTACGAGTAGATCTCCAAAGTGTCTGACTGCTGGATTCTGCTCTCTCTGGAGCAACATGTGTGTGTGTGTGTGTGTGTGTGTGTGTGTGTGTACTAGTGGAAGGTGCATCACTAGCACGTCCAACATTCTGTGTAACTGGCGGTGAGGAAACATCCTCAAACCGTACTTTGTGATACTCAATGTCTTTCATTGGCTTTTTGTGCATCTTAGACTCGTTGAATATCACATGTGAGCTGCGTATGACCTTCTTTGATTCTGGATGCCAGAGAAGATATCCCATCTCTTCGTCTACACCATATCCAATGAAGATGCACTTGTGTGATTTGGGGTCCAGCTTTTGTCTAAGCGCTTTTGGCACATGTGAAAATGCCTCACACTTAAATAAATGTTAATCAGCCATAATTGGGCTCTTTTTCCATCCACATCTCCTGTGGAACCTTGTACTTTAGTGGTGTACTAGGTGACCAATTGATCAAGTAAGCAGCCATCATAACAACTTCTCCCCAAAATTATTTAGGTAAGTTGGCCTAAACAACATAGAATTGACCCATTCCTGAATGGTTCTATTCATTCTCTCAATCACATCGTTTTGGGTGGGTGTGTAAGGCATGGTAAACTGTCTTTTAATGCCTCTTTTACTGCAAAAGTCCTTGAATTCGAAGGACATGTGCTCGCCTCCATTGTCACTGTGCAAAGCTTTAAGCTTTCTACCCGATTAGTTCTCTGCCAATGCTAAGAACTTCTAAAAGACACTAAAGACGTCGCTCTTCTTCTTCAAGAGGTAAACCCACACCTTTCTAGTAGAGTTGTCTATGAATGTTAGGAAGTGTTTGCTTTTTTTTCTTTGCAGATGTGTTATAAAGAACGTGTATTTTTTGAGATCTTAAGAAGCTCCTTCCTTCTTGCTCTATGAATAAGTCGTCTATAAGTCCATTGATGTAATTCTAATAGGCTATAATTTTTATCCTTTCCTCCCCATGTCTGGTGTGCTTAAAATAACATGTTCTTGCCATGCAGTGGATCTTTTCCATGCCTTGTGTGGACCATATTGACAATGAGCCGTATGTCTTGGCAAAATATGGACCATGGTTGAACAATATGTGCTTCATCAAAATCAAATCTACTCATTACCTTGTGATTTTGGATTGCCCCACACGTTCACCTTGTGATTCTGGATTGCCCGACCGCCAAAACTATCTTTAACCATTCGGTGTAGCTATTTCCATTTGCTGAACAGGTTTCTCCTATCCTCTCTGTTAGAGTCTTTGAGGATAAACCCAAGAAACCTTATGGATTTCATGCCACCTATCGATGGTTTCCTAGTTACTACCTTGTGATGACTTTGAGACATCTTAGTGTCTTCTTTGATTTTGACATTACCTTTGTTCAAACCAAAGTCTAAGAGCACTCCCTCTAATGCTTTGATGACTCGTTTTGACTCACTCTCTAGATTTAAGGTCCATGCAAAATATATGTACAAGTGAACCACCTTTTCAGTTATTACATGACATGTATATACGTGAATTCTACTAAAAGGAATATCAAGCAGTGTCCTTAAAGATTTATTTTGACGATGTTTGTTGGGAGCTCTACTCCATTGCACACTCTCAAGAGATTGTGCATCAACCATGCAGTATAAGCATGGATTTGCCACAATTTCACTGTGTGTTATGTTGTACATGTACTTAAGAGTCTTCAAGTTACATGCCATGTGCCATTCAATTGTATAGTCACCAAATCCTTCCATTGAAAGCACATCTCTGTTTTGTTGTTCACTGATGATAGAAGAAATTTGGGTTTGACTAAAAACCCAATTGAGGATTTTAGAATCTTCCTTATCAACCTACAATGAAAATGGAAACAACAAAATCAAGAACCAAAGATGCAATATTTTTTCTATTATAGAGTGAACTAAGTATGCTTGAAATGATTCTAGCATCAAAATGTTTTTTTCAGATTGCACGTTGAAGTATCGTGGGTCCTCTATGGTTATTTAAGGATCCAAAGCTGTATTCATGAGGGTAATGGTGACACTCTCTAGCTTCCTTATCTTCAGGACCTTGCACTCGTCGAGCTTCAAAGCAAACTTGAGAAGCCCATTGCACTCCTCTCAACTCATGCCAAAGAAATGAATTGCATACCTTTGCAATTCTTCAAGATCAACAAAGAGATTGTTATGCTCATTACATTGTACCTCTCTACACCCTTTGCCTAAGAATGTTGCTTCAATATGGAATAGTGACCCAAGTTTCTCAAACACCTCATCGTTTACGTGCCAACGTGCAGCCTTTACATGTGATGGGTTAGGCAATAATGATATTCACTGTAGTTTATTTTGGAGTTTTTTAGCTAATGGTTTGAGGAGTGCCTTGTATCCCATATATGAGATGCCACTCTCATGGAGTATTGCTTGCACTTCCATTGGTTCCAGCTGGTTCTCCTTCATGAAGGAGGTAAGGAGCCTCCCTTTCAATTTATGAATTTTTATTTGAGTTATCATCTCTTTATTTGCTTGTTTTGGAACTAGACGGTTGTAATGTACTCCATCATTGGAACCTACTTGTTATGGATAAGGAATATGTACAGTTATTACACAAGTGCTCATTACAAGCTATGGCCATTGTGCCGGCTGGCCATTGTACATTCATTTTTTAGCATTGAAGAATCTATAAATAAAATACGTGCAAGAGGGAAATGCTCACTCTTGCACAAGGGAGATTGCACCCAGTGATTGTGTCATTATTCTCTCCTCTCCTCTTTCCTCTCTCGCCATGCCGGTGTAGCATTCTTCTCTAGGAGGTGCATCTGCACACGCTCTTCTACTCTCTCTTGCTCTCTGTCTCTCTATGTCATGTATGATGTGGAATATGTGATACAGGATTTGCCGCGTAAGCAAATTTTTGACACCATGGATGTGGCAATACACTTGTTGCATTGTAGTGCATTGTGCATAAATCAAGTCACAAATTAGGAGAAGATGTCATGTGCTTGGTAGAAATGTTGGGAATGATCTAGTCACCCTTCGAGACCAAAGGAATATGAATGTATGAACCATCCCTTCTAGTTCCACAGCACTCTGATCCTAAGAATCCTGCACAATGGGCAGTGTCGCTGAAGAAGAATCTTAGGGTATCATCTCCAAATTAACAAAGGCTGCGATTTTACTACTGCTCAATCTTCTCCTGTGCAAGTAGGACATTTTCTCCAGTAATGACCCTTCTCCCACAATGATAGAAATGTCTATGTGACTTAAAAGATTCTTGGTCAACATTTGTCTTCCAAGTACTTGACCATGCCTGTTGTCCAACCTTCTATTTCCTTTATTGATTCCTTGTTAAGTGTATCAACCAAAGCGCTAGTTGAAGATGTATGTGTAGTTGCAATGCCTATATCTTGTTGATATGCTCCCTCATGGATTTTGCTTGAGTTGGATTCACTGTAGCCAACAACACTTGCAATGGAACATGCATCATAGGAGTATGATACTCATAGATAGAGGGAAAAGTTGGCATCTTCACTGAGTTTGAGATACCTTGGTGGTATTTTGACCCTTGAGAAACTTTAAGCTGAATCATCTTTCATACCTCCTCCATCCATGGTAGCTGGAGCACGTTACAAAAGCTCGCCTCCCCCAAATCAACATTAAATCTAAGAGACAAATTACCAACCAGCCAACCATCTTACACTAGACCGCCTAATAATGGTCCAAATCTTCATAAACACACAATCAAGATGACCACCCCAAATATCTAAAGATGCAGCCAATACGTTTCCGATCCAACCTTCCTGCCACCACATTAGATCCTCAAAAATGCGTACGAAAGGTAGAAAACCATATTGAATGCAACATTGGCAATGAGTCTCCTCTCTTTAGATGCTACACAAGCATGACAAAGACGTTCCAATAGAATCAGAAGTAATCCACGGTCAAACCTCTCCCGATGCACCAAACATGCTACAACACAAACTCCAAGACTTGTTCAAAAGTGGAGCTCTCATGTTATGTCTGAGAACCACCAATTGGACGACCAAATCACGAGTGAGATAGATTCAAGGGAACTCCTCATGGACAGACTCGATGCAAACCTCCACTGGTCATCCCAATCTTGCAAACCACCTTGTAAATCTAGATAACACCCCTCTTATCCGCTCCTCTGTACTTCAAGTTGTCTACTTTCATACTCTTTTCTTGCAAATAAACTTTGCATCAATTTTGTCCTTCATGGTGTTAAAAATGTTGATGCATTTGATGTGCAGTTATTAACGTTTTCTTCAATTTAACAAGAAATTGTTTTAGTGCTTCGTCTTTGAGAAATACATTTGCAAATAAAGTTAAGTACAATGCTATCATATTAAAGAATCTTATGATATGTCATTGATCCAAGAGATAGTGTCAGGCTCGATGTTGATTGGTTGAAGAATGTCATTGAGATTGGTGATGGCTTCTTTAAGGGTGTCCTCTTGGGAGCACCATGGTGGGGAGAGTCCTCCAATCCTAATCTTGAGGTCAAGGGATTTTGAAGGCGGAATTCTTGTAAGGCTTCTTGTATTTTGCTGTTGATCTTCCTATGTGCTACCTCATGGGCTTCTTTCTGAGCTGCCTTGACAGTGTGAGTGAGAGAAGCTTCAACTTCGTGTGTTTTTATGAGTAGAGTTTTTCTCTTCCTTGCCTTCCTATCCTCAAGCTTACTCATGCTTTTTTTGAGTTTAGCATTCTCCAAAACAAGTTCTTGGATACGAGCCTCTAGGGTTGTGATCCTTGGCTCTTGGCAAGCAGCGGGATATTTCCTGAGCGTAGCGGGCACGGTAAGAAAATTATTGTGTGTGCTCAAAAATTGGTGTTCTGAAAGAAAACATGACTCCTTGCTATGTGGGCAATCCCAAATAGAGTTATGGCAAAGCTGTCCTTACTCTCGTTGATTGTGCTTTGAGGCCCTTTGGAGTAGAGGCTTAGAGCTACGGCTATGGGAATGTGGTCTAGGTTGATTTTGATATGTGAAAAGCTTGTAGCTTGTCAGGGCTTTGTCGACATGGCTGCCTACAAAATTAGAGTCAAGGCTTGTCACGGCTTCGTTGAGATGAGAGAGAGAGAGAGAGAGAGAGAGAGAGAGAGAGAGAGAGAGGCTAAAGGTCTTGTCAAAACTCACAAGTGAGAAGGCGCCTAGTGGGTCAAGAGAGGGAGAGAGTTGCAGGTCATTCACACGTACGCTCTGAGTTTAGAGATGGACGGAAATCTTGGGGGCTTAACACCCCTCCAGAGGCCTATCCTTGAACCTGGGAGGGATAGAAGTTGGGGGCTTAACACCCCTCCAGAGGCCTATCCTTGAACCTGGGAGAGAGAGAGAGAGAGAGAGAGAGAGAGAGAGAGAGAGAGAGGCTAAAGGTCTTGTCAAAACTCACAAGTGAGAAGGCGCCTAGTGGGTCAAGAGAGGGAGAGAGTTGCAGGTCATTCACACGTACGCTCTGAGTTTAGAGATGGACGGAAATCTTGGGGGCTTAACACCCCTCCAGAGGCCTATCCTTGAACCTGGGAGGGATAGAAGTTGCGATAGAGGTGGCGGTCGAGAGTGATGCATGAAAAGGAGAGGGAGGCTATCACAAGAGTCTCACTTCTACATGCACTTTTTATCAGTGGTTGTTAAGGCGGTTACGCCGCTAGCGAAAGCTAAATAGCGAGAACTCAACCAACAACAGAATTTATCAGACGAGGACGGAGCTTGATCCGCAGGCGCATGGAAACAACTAGGTGGGTGTCAAATCACCTACTCGACCTTCTAATGACAATCACTACTAAGGAAATCAAATCTAAGTTCTAAAATACGCAAGTGACTGAAATCCGTACTACGAACGAATGCTATACGAAACAAGATCTAGAATCATTGAATCGATCTCAAACTCAAGGGGAAGTCTATACACTAGGTAAGAACAACACCCTAAAGACTTGAACTGCAAACTCAACCTATAACCTCTCCGTGCGGTAAACGTGTATGAAGACAGGCCGAAAGATACAGGTGACCGAAACTTGACCCCGATGGTACTAATGTGTAGCTCTACTCATTGTGGTTCTATAGATATGCTGCACGCTCAATTCCGACACACGAGTTGGAAGAAAACTCACACCGAAGCTCGTAGGAACTTACCACACATAGAAGCCGATAGCGCGCACTCTTGGTATCTGTGCGTAGCTCTCGTCGTTGCTAACACAATGGCGGTGTCGCTTCTCCAATGGCGGCTCTGTAGCTCGCGTAGCAAGTAGATAAGACTCTCACTCTCTCTCTCTCTCTCTCTCAGACACAGTCACGGCGCTCAAAAACTCACTTTGATTAATAGTCTCCCCCTTAGGTTACAAAAACTTTGGCTTATATACCTCAGCCTTGGAGGTGAGAACATCTCTAACTAATTACATCAGCAAGTGAAATTACTTCGGGATTACAAGCTGGAAACTCAATTGAGTCCCATTACTTAATGAATGGCTCAAATCAAAATTAATGTCGGAAAGACATTTATTACAATCAATGGTTACAAAATGATGAGTGTGAGCAAAAATGTGGGTGTGATCCTCTGATGGCTCAACACTCCCCCCCTCCGCGTTCATGTCGTCCCTGACATGAATTTTATGCTTGGTCAATAAAGTCCTATCGTCTTGTGCATCTGCAAATGTGATTCGTATCGTAGGTTGCCGATGGTCAAGGTTGGGCTGAATATTTTGCTTTCTTGGGTGAAAAAGCCGGTGTAGAAAGCTTCTTCGAATGTTTGCATGTGGAAGTTAGGCAAAAACATAATCCTTTGGTATAGGAGGTGTAACACTTTTGGAGAAGGCTGCAATGAAAGATCGTACATCATATCAGTCACCGTGTCGGTCGTCGATAGTAGACTCGAGGTCGTAGCTTTATCTGGCGCGAACACTTCAATGCAAGCTAAGAGAGTCCTGCAGTTTTTCTTGAGCATCTGACATGAAAGGTCAGGAGAGCCAGTAAAGAGCTTGATGGTGCCCGTTAGGGTTTTCACCATGTAGGCTTTACCTATTCTCTCTCCTGCCTTTGGTCCTGGCATCCTGGGATAATTAAGCCAATTTGGCTTCTTTTCTACAATCCTGCCATGCTCTTTCCAGTTTCTGACTCTTGGCACCGGGCAGAAGGTTGCATCCTCCCGAATCTCCTTTGGTGCCTCCACCAAGTAGATGAGGTAGGCTGGGTATTTGTTCAGCCAACCTTTCCTCCATCTAGGTTGTGAATCTACTATCTTCTTTGATTGTTCCTCCTTTGTGATGTCGCCTTCGTAAAGAGCGACATACTGCTCCTCCTCTATTCTCTTTTTCGTCTTTAGCACTTCAAATTTCATCAAAGGGAAAGGTAGGCTGGGTTGCATCCACTGTTCATGGAGCACTTTTGTGTCTAGTCCCTGAAGTCTAATGGAGATTAGGAGTCTCCTCTCCCATTCCATTTCCGCCTTGGCACTCTCCTCTGCTGACTTTTCTATTTGGTCATGGAGCCTTTGTTCTTCTTCTTCAGAGATTCTTGAAGTCGATGCCACCTCTTGAGCTGGAGCTGGATCTTCAATTGTGGTTGCCTCTCCAGTTTCTGGTAGCTCTATGGCTGCTCCACCTGATTCTTCTTGTGGTGTCTCTGTCTCTCTTCTTTGTTGCTCTTGTAGATCTTGGAGCTGTTTGCGGAGGGCCTCATTCTCTGTCCGTAGTGTTTGATTTTCTAATGTGAGCCTCTCCTCTGTGGCCAATGATCCCTCCGCAATGTGCAACCTTTGCACTTGCTCTAATCTTAGCTCTCTTTGTAAGCTTCGGACCTGGTCTTCCAAAACTGGTACGATAGCTCCCTCTTGTTCGGTTCCTGCTCTGCTAGCTCTAGGGGTAGACCTGAGTCTAGTGATTGTTCTTTCTTGGAGCTCGACTCTTTCCCTTAGCTCAATGAGCTCATCCTTAGCCGCCTCCAACTCATCCTCTATCCGCTCCCTTGCTTCCTATGCACTTGTTACTTCTCTTGAAGCCTCAGCTAGCTGGAGTACCAAGCCGTCTCTCTCGTTTTCCGCGTTATAGAGTGATGCTTTATGACTTTCAGATTCAGTCATAGCATTCTCTAAATTTCTCTACAACTCTGCTTCCCTTTGTTTGGCTGTCTCAATCTCTACTTCCTTTGCCTTGGACCTTTCTTTGATCTTGCTGAGCAGTTCATGCACCATGTGCATGTCTTTTTCATCATCATCTGTCAACTCTAAATCTCTTTTCGCCACCACCTCCACTGGCTTTGGCTCTTCTAGTACTTTCGGTTCGTCCAGTTTCTCTTCACTTTCTTTTTTACTCTTTGTCTTTTTCTCCGTCCCTCTCCGTTCATCTTGTTTTTGTAGGGTGATCCCATAAACTGCCTCAAGGGCCTCTTCTTCGGTGTATCCTATCTCTACCAGATCCTCATAATCATTTCTCTTTTGCTGAACTGGATCTATCTTCTTTTCTTTGGTCTCGGCTTCTGGCTTTTCCAAAACATCTGTGTCCACCTCTACTGTGGTCTCTTCCATAATTTTTTCCGTCTTCTTCGGGCTTGGTACATCAGTCATAGAGGGATGTTTGTCCTCAGCTTCCTTGGCTTTCCCCTTGTCGGCTTGCCCATCTTTCTCTTGAGGCTTAGTAGACTCATCTACTTTCGTTTTCCCCTTGTCGTCTTTTTCCAGCTCAGCTTTTAATTGCTGTACCTCCTCTTCAGTGTATGGCTTGACAGGTTGCTGCTCCACAATAGCATCTGACTCCTCATAAGCTTTAATATATTGATCGTATTGATCAATATGTGGCTTGGCCGAGCTAGTTCCGACTTTAGTGGGGTCTGGCACCCACTTTTCTTCAAAGTCACCCTTTAGAGCTCTTTCCGCTCTAAACTGCTCCACTAATCTTTCCATCCTTGCCGCTTTCTGACTTTTGGTTTGCTTGGGAGCAACCTTCTTCTTTACTTTCTTCTTAAGTGGCTCGTCCACATCCTCTTCAGGTTCTGAAACTACTTCTAGTTTCCGGCATGCTCTTGTGGATGCCCTCTTGGGTACTTCGGGCTGTTCTTCCTCCTCGTCGGCTTCTCTAAGCCACTCATTCTGGGAGGGAGCCTTTGGCCACTGATCTCTAGCTCCAATAGCTTCATAAGCTATTCTTGTCAGAATTTCCGCTCCTCCTATGTATTTTGGCTTCTCGTTGTGCATGGCAATTACTTGCTCGTGGATGTGTTGAGCGTAATTCACCTCTTTTGGCATATTGCTCTTTAATGCCCATGTGATGGTGGTCGCAATGGCATGGGGTGGTGTCGTATACTTTTGCGGTCTTTTACTGCAAACATGAAGAAATTGGTTGTACAGTCGGCAAAGGGTTGCCGCTCTTGGGTCCGCCATATCTCCATAGGTCGCATTCTGTTTCTTGGGCCCATAGACCTCTATGGCCTCTCTTCTTTCCCTGACCGAGCTCCCTTTGTTGTGCAGCTTAAATGCGTCTGCAATTAGCTGTGGAGTGATCTGTACTTCTACCTTCTCTCCATCCATGGCTATCAATGTGGCTTTTCCATCCTTCTGAATGGATGTTGCCAACTCGTACCCTCTTCTTGTATCCACACCTGATGGTCTCGAGGTGAAGAAACTGTGCAAGTCTGCCCTTTCCAGGTACCTGCTGATGTCTCCTGACCTGCTATAATCTACCAATTCCTGTGGGATCATCGGTACATCCACCGCTTGCCCTTGAGGATCTCTGAAAGTCCCCTGGTAGATCTTTATTCCCTCTTTCTCCAATACTGCTTCCTCCACCCAAGTTTTGGTTGGCTTGAGGGTTTCTGCTGGAATGTCAAATGGTTCCGCTTCTGCAATAGCATCTTTGATTGTCGGTCTTTTTGTCTTCGTTGCCGATGACTTGGTGGAATCCATGGATCCTGTAACTCCAATTTCAGAAGTTAGCGTCTTTTTAGTACTAAAAGCCGAAGTGAAGCTTTTAACTATCCAAATGACTTGAAAATTGAAACATGCGCTATTCAGGGCCTAAGGATGCAAGGTAGGTGAAAACATATGCAAAATGGGCTCAAAATCATGCTGGAGACATCATACGCTATGATGTCTTTTGTGTCAAAATGACTTCATATTGGTTGTGCTTGTAGCTGATAGTGTATACATGATTATCATATGCTTGGATTTGAGTTTGGATCCCATTTGGTCAAGTTTTGGCCAATTTAGTCCAGTTCCGGCTCTTGGCAAAATTTTGAAAGGGAATTGGATTTTATGATCCAAATTGGATAAAACTTGGTGGTTCACTTTCAAATGGCATGTAGATCACTTCTGTTTGGTGGTTGAAGCCCTGAGGTGCCAAAATCACATAGTGAGACATCATACGTGTATGATGTCTTTTAGTGTATTTTTGGACCAAATTTCTCTATAAGCTTGGATTTGGCTTTAGATAGGCTTATTCAGTGGATTTATGAAGTTTGGATAGATTTTGGGCTAAAAATGGCTCTGGGGACATCATACGCGTATGATGTCTTTTTCATCAATTTTGCATGGGATTGGTTCTGTGGACTCCCCATGTACTAGTGAAGGACTGTCTCTACTCAAATCTTGGTTTGGACTTGAGTATGTTGGATTTGGGCCAAAAATAGGCTTTAGGTGAAGGATTTTCCCTCAATTGGGCTAATGGGGTGATCCTCTTGACCAAATGGTTCCAAATTTCATATGTAGCATGTATTAGATATATATAATGGATGTATGATGACAAATGAGCAGTTTTGGCTCTGTAAGTGCAAATAGACATCATACGCTATGATGTTTTTTGTGTCAAAATGGTGCTTTTTGGTTCCAGATAGCTTGTAGATGTGTTTAACAACAATCCTACAAAGTTTCAATGAGTTTGGAGTTATTTTGACAAAATTAGGACCAAAAATCAATTTTATGGCCTACTTTGCGTCTTTTTGGTTTTCCTTGGGTTTTCTAACTCCAATTCTCATGATACTTGGTTCATAGGATGTGATTAACATGTGGAATGAGGCTATGCACTCAAATGTTGAAATGGATGTGAAATTCATGCTGTGAGACATCATACGCGTATGATGTCTTTTCTTGAAATGTTGGTCCTTTTGTGCAAAAAATGCTTTGTGCTAGTGCCCTAAGCCTTGCTAACTAGTTTTCAACTTAAGAAGTCATCAGTTTAGCTAAAAAGCCCTCTTATAGGCATTTCAGTCTCCGAAGTCGTCTTTTTGCCTTGGAGGTGAATCTCTTCAACTTTTCTTCTCGAGAGTTGCATTTCTAGCTCATTGGATATGTTGTGAAGCCATCTATTTGGTTGAACTTGACTTTGGCTCCCCGTTCTCCATCTTTCTCCATTTGGTTGCCCGAAAGCGTCTTTTTCACCATCGGTAAGTGAATCGGCTTTCTTTTGGGTTTTGCTTGCAAACATAAGTCATCAATAGTTACTTGAAGCTGCTTGTGAAGTTTCATTTCATTCGGTCGTCAATTTCAGCCGTTATGCCAAATGACGCTTTGTGTGTCTGTCGTCGAATCGGTTGTTTTGACCCACTTTTGGTGGTCCAAACCTGGAGATACTCCATGGTTGCATTGCCCTCGATGTTGTTAAGCTTCCTGAGAAGTTTTGTGTCGTTTCGACAACTTTTTCCTGTTTGCCTCTTGCAGGCTCTCTTGACCTAGGGTTTTTCCAGTCGTTCTTTGTCGAGCTTTGAGTGTTAGAAACCCATCTTCTATACTAGGGTAACCCACCTATAAATTCTTGCAAGGTTTGGTTAGGCGGTTGTGCCACTACCTAGCATTCTACTACATTCCCCGTCTGCTCTTGTTTCTTGGTTTTGCTCAGTTTTCGCGACAAAAGTTAATGATAAGCATCAAAAGCTTATGGCAACGAGTCTACCTCTCATGTCTGGTGTCCTCTGAGCTCTCGTGGAAGTTGTAGAAGGTCGTAGAAGATCTGTGCTCCTGTGGCTCTCTGCTCTTCTCCAAGAAGGTAATAGTGTAAATGAGCTTGAAAGTGATGTGAAAAATACTTAACTTCGGACTTCCCGGTTCACTTGTTACCAAATTTGTCATGTGCTCCTATCTCGTTGTGAGATGCACTTTAGGATTTGAAATTTTCCAATCGGACTCCGTTTGACCTGTTTTCTTAGAATTCCGTCCACTTGCCAAAATTCTGCCGTTTCGGACTTTCCGCAACTTTTTCAGAATTGTACCCAATTTTTACCATGGGTTGCCCTTGTCATTAGGACCATCACCGTCTATTCTTTTCTTTTTTCCGATCTCATTTCACTTGCTTTTTTTATTTTTCTTTTACTTTTATTAAGAAAATCATAAAAAATAAAGGAAAATAGCAAATTGAAGCCAAAAAAATTCCAAACATACACAATAAATATCTGGTAACCCTGTGTATATGAATATACACTTATTTGTGATTTCTGGACTTAGATTACCACTTTTTTCCACTTTTTAGCTCCAAAAACACTCTTATTTAGTGATATTTACACGTCTAGAGACCCAAATTCATCATTTGATCTCTTCTTGTTGCAAAACAAGGTATATAAGGGCATAAATATTATCAATATCCGTAATCAAACATAAAAATTGCGAAATCATGTAAGACACTGTCCTTGTAATATAATTTTTGTTTTTCTTTGTTTTTTTCGCTTGTAGCTGCTTTGTAGCTCCTGTATACCTGTATACCTCCCCCCCTCCTAGTCTGAGTCCTCTTGGACGACTATGAAGTGTCTGTGGGCGAAGCAGTGTAGTTGTTTTGGTCATAAGTTCCCAATGCAATTGTAGAGCGATGATACAACAGTCTTTCCAATAAAGCTGCTCTTTGTTTGATTGAAGGATTGGTGGTCGGGTTTTAAGTTGGTTTTGGCACTTCGGTAGTAGAATCAGTAGATGGATTCTTCTTTACCTTGTTGTTCTTTTTCACAATCCAAATCTGCTTCCGCTTCGCTTGTGCTTGCCACAAACTCTTTGCGACCCAAACCTGCTTTGTTCTTTGTGTTGATTTCCTCGCCTTGAAATACCTAGGAGTTTCCGTGGATTGTACTGAAGGGAGTTCCTGTTTACAAATCCTTGGGATCCAAATTTGCTTGCTATAGCTTTGTGCCGTCATGAACTTTTTTGGAATCCAGATCTGTTTCACTGTCCTTGATTGTCTGGAATCACTCTGTTGTCTGGTATTGAAGACTCTGTTTTCCACCTTTGTGTTCTCTGGCACAACCTTTTTTGGTCTCCATACCAACTTTGACTCCGTTTTTTCCCAAGGTTGAGCTGTTATATTATTGCTTGTCTTCCTTATCCAATGTTGAGAGTTCCTCGTCGAAGAGAAATCCAGTTGTATAGAAACTTTTGGTTGCCATTGCTTCTTCTTTTTCTCTGGTTGTTGTTTACCTTTGTTCTTGGATTCTTCCTTTGGAGTTGGCTCTGCTCCTTTGGTGAACTTAACTGATTGACTTTCACCTTCGTATTTGATAAGCACATATTTAGAACTCCAGTCAATCATTGCATTGTATTGCTTCTGCCATGGTTGTCCTAGCAATAATGGATGTTGTGTAGCTTGGTCTTCAACCACGTAAAACATATGAGGATACACATACTGGTTAATCTGTATATGTAAAACTGTGCATCCGACAGTTTTGATTGAATTCTCAGAGTAACTCTTTAACTCTTGCTTGGCGGTTTGTAATTTAGTGTCATTTGTCAATTGTCTGTACAAACTGAGTGAAAGTAGGTTAGTTTGAGCTCTGAATCCAATAGTGCTCTGGCTTTGATTTGGTTGGTTCCTACTTTGCATTCAATGATGGGTTCTTCTTTGTCATTATCCATTTCTGTTATACTGACTGCGTTTATTCGTATTGCTCCTTCATTGCGCTGTTTCTGACGTAGTAGTCTTCTTTTCTCCATTCTTTCCTTCGCCTCGGCTTGCGCTTCCTCCACAATCTTTTTCTTTTTCTGGACACGCAGCTTTTCTTGATGTATTTTGAGAAGCATGTCTTGGGTTAGTGGCAAAAGATACTTTTTCACTTTGCATCCACTAATCCAATTGGGCATTTCTTCTCCGTCTAATGTAGCAAGCTTGACGGCTCCACTTGGTGATAGATCTTTAATCACCAGAGGTCCCATCCCTCGCTTTTTAAGCTTCTTAGCATACTGTTTCAGAGTGTAAACTAGGACATAGTCCCCAACCTTAAACTCTTTAGTCCGCACATGCTTATCAAAAAATTCCTTTTGTCGCCTTTTTTGAGCGTAGATAGAAGCTACTGCTTTTAGGCGAAGCTCGTCTAGCTTTTCCAGGTCATCTATTCTATCAGAAAGCTCGTGCCCTGTCCACTCTAGATCCTTAGCCACCCTTAAGGTTGAAATCAAGAATTCTATTGGTAAGATAGCATTTAGCCCAAAAACCATGTTATATGGGGTCGTTCCTATTGATGTTTTATATGCTACCCTATATGCCCATAATGTTGAATGCAACTTCTGGTCCCAGTCAGTTCTCGACTCAGATACAATCTTCGTAAGGACCGTGCATATGGTTTTGTTTGTTGCTTCAGCTTGTCCGTTTGCTTGTGGATGATACGGGGCTGATTTCCTATGGATTACCATGAATTCATCTAGAAGGATCTCTATCACTTCATTTATAAAATGTGTGCCTCGATCACTCACAATTTCTATTGGCAATCCATATCGTACAAAGACGTATTCATATAGAAATTGTGCCGTGGTCCTGGCATCTGCTTTTTGAGTTGCCTTTGCTTCGACCCACTTTGTTAGATAGTCTGTAGCCACAACGATGTATTGTGCATGAGTCTTATATGCAGGAGGTGAAATGGGTCCGACATAATCAATCCCCCATTTTGCAAAAGCTCTTGCCCCCATCATTGGTCTAAGCGGCATATCATCTCTTTTAAGTGGTACTTTGGTCCGCTGACAGTCATCACACCGTTTAACGTATTCCTCAGCGTCCATATGTAATGTTGGCCACCATATTCCTGCGGCTAAGACAAGTTTTGCTGTCTTATCACCTGAGAAATGGCCTCCACCTACTCCTCCATGAGCTTGCTCCAGGATTATCACATACTCAGACTCTGATGCGCAAATCCTAAGCTGGTTGTCTTTACCTCTCTTATAGAGTTGATCTCCTATTAAAGCGTAATCTCTAGCTTCTGTCTCTACAGATTTCTGACGAGCTTTTGACGTTCCTTCTGGGAAAGTTCTATTTGTGAGATATTCAACAATATACTGACTCCATTCCGGAGCGATCATTATCTGATATAATGTCGAATACTCTGCTGGCGGTTTTGATGAACATACAATACATACAGTGACATATTCATGTACGCTTTCTTTCATTCCTGGCCAATAGACTCCCAATTGTAACAAATTCCTATATGTGTTCCTTCTTGAACAATGAAATGCACATTCCTGAACATGTGCTTCGCACAGATATATATTATATTCCTCAGGATTGATGCATAGTCGTAAAACATGATCATTTCCCAATTGATACAACCTTCCTGCAACCAATTGAAGATTCTTGGATTGCTGAATAGCAATATGTTTCTGGTTGTATTCTCTTCTATCAAACTCTCCTCCATAGGTTAATAGGCTAACGACATTTTGAGACCACTTCGGTATCATTTCTATGTTGAACAAGTACGCGTCTGGCATGTCGTCATCTACTCCTATAGGGTCTTCTCCATTCGTCAATCGCGAAAGATGATCAGCTCTAAGATGTGTTTTTCCTTTCTTTACTACTACCGTGAAGTCGAATTCCAGTAAGATAATGAACCATCTCACTATTCTCCTGGTATTGCATGGTTTATTCACTAGGTAGAGCAAGGCTTGGTGATCCGTAAAAAACACAAACTTGTTGGCTAGAAGATAATGCCGAAATTTCTTCACAACATATATCATTCCTAATCCTTCTCGCTTTGTTGTGGTGTAATTCTTCTCTGCATTGTTGAGCTGTCGATTGGCGTAACAGATAGGAGAATCCATGTTTCCTTCTTCTGGCTGAGCCAGAATGCATCCTATTGCATATGCCGAAGCATCTATATGCACATGGAATATCTTCTCCCAATCTAGTGATTTCAAGACTGGAGCAGTAATGAGTGCCTCTTTCAATTTCTTGAATCATTCCTCACACTCCTCTGTCCATTCAAAGTTCACTATTAGCCTGTAAAGTGGTTGGCCTATTATAGCGTACATGTAAATGAATCGTCTATAATATCCGCAATGTCCCATAAAGCTCTGTACTTGTTTCGCATTGGTTGGTCTAGGCATATCCACTATAACTTTTATCTTCTCTAAATCGGTGGATATTCCGTTTTGTGAGACAATATGTCCCAGAATTCTGCCCTGTCGGACCATAAACACGCATTTCTCAGGATTGAGACAAATGCGATATGTCCTACATTTCTCAAATACTTTTCTTAGGTGTTCTAGATGCTCATCTCTCAGAAGAGAATGTACACATAAGTCATCCATGTATATTTCTAGAAACAACTTTAAGTATTCTTTGAAAGCATGTGTCATCAGCCTCTAGAAGGTTGCGGGAGCATTGGTTAGACCAAAAGGCATAACCCGATAAGCATAAATTCCCCATTCCGTTGCAAAAGCTGTTTTATGTTGATCTTCCGGTGCTATGGCTAGCTGGTTATATCTTGAAAAACCATCAAGAAAGGAGTATGTTGTTTTCCCTGATACACGCTCTAGAACATGATCAGTTATCGGTAGGGGATAATTGTCCCTTGATTGTTGCAGCATTCACTTTCTTAAGTTGACACACACTCGGAGTTTTCCGTTCTTCTTGGGTACCACCACAATTGGAGATACCCAATCGGTGTGTTCAATCTCGTATATGAATTCAGCTTCCATTAGCTTATCTATCTCTTCTTTGATTCGCTTAGCAAACGTATCATTATATGTGTATGGTCTCTGTCTGCTAGGCTTTGCATCTTGTTTTAGTGGGATTGTGTGTTGGCATATCGATGGGTCAACTCCCTTTAAGTCCTTATAAGACCATGCAAACACATCCATGTACTCTCTGAGAAGACTCAAAAGTCTCTCTTCCTCGCCTGGAGACAAATCTGTGGCTATGTACACCGGTCTAGGTGTCTCACCTGGAGCTGCTAAATCAACTTTTTTTGCATCCTCCGGTCCGTCATAAGATTCGTTCGCCTTTCTCTCTCGAATAGGTTGGGTTAATACCACCTTCCTATCCTCTATTGTGAATTTCCTGTAGTGAGAGGGAACATCCATGTTTTCCTTGATTTTGGCGTTTTCGTCCTCTCCACTCTCAATTTCTGTCGTCCAAAATTCTTTCAGAGTTTTCTTGAGCTCTCTGTACTTGTTTCTACGTTCTAACTTGGACTCCGTGTGTTCTCTGTTGCGCTTGTTCTTTTCTTATTTTTCTGTTTCAGTTTTCGTTTCATTCCTTTGAACTTGATTTCTTGAGCTTCTTTTGTCTTTTCGTAAGCTCTTTTGATCATTGCCTCTCATTCTTCCAGAAATCTTGTCCTTAACACAATCTTCCGCCTTTACTAGCATTAGGAATTGATTTTTTCCTCTTATTCTAGGCATCGGATTGGTTCTAACCCCCTTTGTTTTTTTCTTTGCTCTATAGCGTTTCTGGCGTTGTTTAGTTTGGTTCGGAAAATCATAAAATCTGACATCCGTTATAGTTTCTTCGTTTCCGCTTGAATTGTCCGTTGACTCGTTGTCTGCTTCATTTCCCCACTCTGGATGATCGGGAATGTCGTGAAACACCTCTTCTTCATCTTCCTTTTCCAGTGTATCGTTCTTTTCAGTTTCTTTTTCGAGTACAGTTCTCAACATGAAGTACGGAACCACGTCGTACCCGTCCTTGTCGCAAAATTTTGTTGTGGGACCATCCGGAATTGCACAAACATCTAGGGTTGCTAGAATGTGTGTCCATTCTAATGGTTCAAGCGTGTCCTCTGGAAAGGGTTCTCCTATATAAGTTTCGTCTTAGATAGCCCTTTCTAAAACATATTCTTCTCGCCTCAGACTTCCACATTTCGAGGCTCCACACATCCATAACTCCTTGGGCTTACCTAACCAAGCTGGAAATTCGGATCCCGCCAAAGTAGCTAAATCAAACTCCTCTACCGGTGTTCGGTTCACATCTTTGTAGCTATGGTCTTTCAGGTTCACACGTGTAGTGGTTTCCATATTTCTCAGGTATATGTGATCGTAGCCCCAATCCTGGACCATTTTCAACTGTCTCATGAATGGTCTTCCCAGTATGATATCATAGTTATTCTCCTTGCCAAAATCAACAATAGCAAAAGTATATTCGTATTCAATGCCGCAAGAAGTCACTACGACTTTCTCTAATAACCCCATAGGTTTCTCCATGTGTCCATCTGCTAATTGGAGTTTCAACCTAGTCTTCCTTATTGCTCGTTTCCCCCATTTTTTCCAGATTTCTTTTGTAGCAATGGCTACCCCAGCTCCGCTGTCTAGTATTGCCATCGTTTTCACGCCTTGGAATTCAACTGGTAAGGTTGTATTCCCCTCTTCACCTTCGCAATACTCTCCGACCTTGTTTAAGGGTACAGGCTTAGCGTTCTTTTGTGGTTTGCTCAGCTCTTGTATACCCTCTTGCAGTCTCGATGTTGGGTCTTTTATCCCAAATTTCTCCAAGCATTTTCCTACAGTGGTCCACATATGTGGTCTTAGCCTCAAAAGCTCATCTAGAGTGATAGTGCATGTCACTGGTGTTGACAAGATCTCTATCAATCCTTGCGAGTCCATGACTTTTTCTGATGAAATTCTTCGTGAGGGAAGTGCTCTAATCTCGGATTTTGCTTCATACTCTCCTAAGTATGAAGGTAAGGTATTCAGTGAATGAGGTTTGCTCTCCATTGTTCTAACAGAGCCCCCATCTCCCCAATAAGATTGCAGATCCAAGTCCACTTGAGATCCTGCCTCAAATTCCACTATGGGAGGATTCCTGATGTCCTTTTTCCAATTTGTCTGATTAGCTTGGCAACTTAGCTCGTTTGCAAAGTTTGCCTCTCTCACTTGTTTCCAAAATTCATTGTAATCCTCATCTCTTCCGTAAATCCTCTGTATGACTGGATGAAAACTCTCTATCTCCTGATCGGTTGTGTTCAATACTATGCGGTGATCCTTGTGTGTATCTTCAGGCTTTTGTGCACTGGGAGTCTTTTCAGCTACCCGTGAAATGATAGTCTCTTGCTAAATTGGGTTTTTCGTTCCACAATTCATTGTTTCTCTTGGTGGTTCTAATAAGGCTTGTGCAGTCTCGATCATTCTCTGGCACATTTCAAGTCTCTGCTTTTCCAATTCCGTGTTTGGGTATGTCATCCACCTCTGTTCTTGTGTTTGGTTGTTCTTTAACCTAGCTTCGTAAGCTCTCATCAATGGGTACAATGGTTCGTGTACTTTGTCGACTAGCACTCATCCCCCTGAGCTTAAGCTCGTTGTCTCTTTGATACTCTTTTGTTTCGTTCTTTCCGGGCTCATCTCTCGTTTCCCGTTTTGACTCTCAAGTTTTTCTAATCTATCTTTAGTTTGCTTTAGTTCCTCAGCTAGAATAGCGTGTTCACGTTCTTTTCTCAACTTCATGCGTGCTTTTCTAGCTTTCCATGTGTTTCTCTGACTCCGCGGTCCTTGACTAACCACTTCAGTCGCTAACTTTCCATTCTCAGGTTCTCTAGTGGTTTTCTTAGCTTGAGCTCTAGTAACAACTTGCGTTGGTATCAGAGTTTCATTTTCAGACCCACTGCTAGTAGGAATAGTTTCTAGCACATTCAACGTCGTCTTTTGCACTTTGTTTGGATTCTTTAAACAATCCACAATGAAGTGAGTAAGCCCACACTCAGTGCAATAAGCGTTAATTCTAATGATTTCCGTATGTGGACAAACATTCATCAGATGGTCACCTTCACACTTGTAACAGGGTCCTAGTGCTAGTCTTAGTACCACTTGATTCGTCCTTTGTGGATAGGATGGTCTTTGTCTTGTTAACCCTCCATGAGCTATGAACATCAATGTTCTTGCGTCCAAATTGTATCTCTCTTCATCAGAAGCACTTGTAACTGTTGGTGTTCCAACATTCCCAATCATGCCCCATGGTTCTGGTTGTTTGGGTTCTTCTGGTGGGTAATACACAGTTGGAGACATGTGTGGACCAGATTCTTCATAATAGGCTTGAACAGGCACTAAGGCTTGTTCTTCTTGATTCTCTAAGGTTGGTGCATATCTAATGCCCACTGGTCTTGCTCCTGGTAAAGGTGGTTGTTGTCCCAATACCGGTTGCGGCCTTTCTATCCCCATAGGTCTTGGTACATTTCCCATTGGGTATCGAGGTACTGGATGTACCTGAGGTGGTGCTAATTGAGCAGGAGGTGCATATTGACGCTCCCTTACATACCCTTTATTGTAATAGCACTCCTCTGTTGGATGGTTTGTCCATTTTTGTTCAATAGCACACCATTTGAGTGGTTTTGGCAATGGTTTTTGGTATGGTGCCATCCTTTTTAGAGCATCTTCTATCATTTGCTCTACATTTGGCATGGTTGTTGTTTGAACATTCTTTTTAGTGGTAGTCTCGCTCGCTACGGAGGAAGAGCTACTGGATGCAAAATCTGTATCCGCTGACACCTCTCCCTAAACTGTACAGTTATCCACTAAGTACAATGCTTCTCTCGTTACTTGCTCGAAACTTGTACAAGCTTTCAAGTGCAAGTCCTTCTTGAGAGTGTCGTTTCTCAATCCTTCAATAAAGAGAACAGATAGTCTGTCATCTTGTGGTCATTCACGTACTGGACATCTCTCAATGTATTGTTTGAAGCGAAGTGAAGCTTCCTTCACTTTTTCGTGTTCTCTCTGTTTAAAAGCATATATTTGTGAGACCGTATTGTGCTTAATCCCTCGTTTTGAGAATTCCTCAGCAAACTCTCTTAGCAAATGGTCAATGTCATGGAATCCCCCTCTTTTCAGTGGTTGAAACCATGTCAATGCCGTACCTTCTAGAGTAAGACCAAATCCCTCGTATTGTGTATGGAAATTTGTTATCTACTCAGCTCTTAAGACTTGCTTAAAGAGTGACACATGTGCATACGGATCTCCTGAACCACCATACTTCTTTGGCATACACTTGGCTACTTGAGATGGTCTCATACGTCTATGGTCTGCTACCAATCTCATTGCTCCTGTGTCCCGGCTAAAGCTTTCTCTAGCATCATGGACTTCATGGGTTACCCTTGTCGGTTCCCTTGCCCTGAGTCTACTACTAGGAGGTAAATGTGATGGTTCCGCTTCGAACCTTGGACCTGGAGTGGTATACGTGGGGATTGGAACTGCACTACCTCGATTCGTATCCATTGACTCTCTGGAATGTAATGATCCCATTGGTCCGGGCTTCGAGTACTGAGGTTGATTGAAAGAGTCAGCTGCCTGAGTTCTTTGTCCTCCTGTTGTCATTGGGTTTTGCACTCCATTTGTTGGTGCTGGTCTTTGTGAGCTAGAAGTAACATAATATTGATGTAGTGGTCCCCCAAAGTATGTATATCCTTCTAATTCTTTCTTGCCCATTGTTGAGTATTGCCTCCCATACTTGTCGTAAGCGGCAATTTTCACTTCCGATCCCTCTGTGTAGGTAAAGACATAAAGTCTTTTTTGGTCTGTCAACTCTCCAGTGTAGGGTTCTTCACATCTATAATAGAGATCTTGCTCCCCATTATTATATTTGTATAGCCCCACATAGAAGTTATCAGTGTTGATCCTTGTAGTTTCATTCTCTCTTCTTAACCTCGCATTAGGGAAGTTCATTATTGGTGCTTTCTCCTCAAGTTCTTCATCTACTTTGGCTTTGGTGCCCATCAATCCCCACTTGTCCACAATGTTAGGGTTTAGGACTACCAAGTACATGGTACCCTCGTCATCTAGATATCTATCTCCGCTATAGCTCACATGCACTAAGTCCTTGAACTCACTATGTCTATCTTCTATCTTTACACAATAGCGGTCCATTCCATCTTTGTAGATCTTGGCACCTTGCTCATTGTCGTACTGGTATTTTATGAACAATAGCTTCATTGTGGCGGAAGGGTTTGATGATCCTGCTGCCATATTTTCTCTGTTGTTCAGGTTCAAGTGTTCCAAGTGTTCGGTGAAAATCTCGTAAGATCTCTCCGAAGAAGTATCAGAAACACTTCCTTCAAAGATCGGCTCTAATGGTTCCAACTTTGGTTTACACTTCCCTCGGTTGATATGACACTTGCTTGTTCCCCTTGTTTTGGTTGGTTATTCTGGAGAGTCCTGCCCGATCTCAAATTCATCAATTCCCCTAAAGGACTTTAACTTTTCCGTCTCGGCAATTTGTTTTCCCAAGTTTTTGTGGTCAGAATTGATCCAAACTGATTGATACTTGGTCAATTGTTTAATCTTGTCAGTTGGACAACTTCTGTTTCATCAAGTGAGAATTTTGTTGCAGTTATGCTGAAAAAGACATTATACACGTATGATGTCTTTTTTCACAGATTTGGACTATTTTGGTTATGCTCACTCTTAGTAGCCCCCTTATGCTCTGTCCACTCACAAAATTCAGTTTGAACTCTGTTTGAGCAAGTTATGGCTAATTTAGGCTTTTCTTGGCAATTTTCCGCTTTTGACTTGTCTTGGGTCAATTGTGATCCAAATGGGATGAAACTTGAAATATAACCTCTAGACAGCTATTACAATGGATCTGTGTTGGCAAAGTATCAAAATATGTCCAAAATTAGGTTAAAGACATCATACGCGTATGATGTCTTTTTCATCAATTTGGGTCAAGACTTGATATTTATGCTTTCTACAGTGTTTGCAACAATCTTGTCAGGTCAGATATCAAAAATAAGCAGTGGATGTGCTAAAAGACATTATACGCGTATGATGTCTTTTGTCCCAGATTTTGACTATTCTTGGTTTTAAGCCTTCTCCAATGTTTATAATTGAGTTTCAAGTGTTTTTGTCAGGTTTGAATGTAAAAACAAGATCTGAATCCAAAATTTCCTATTCTTTGCGTTTCTTGGACTCCGGCTTGTCTTTTTGGGTTTCTTTGAGTGTTAATGCTCTTGTTTTAAGTTGAAATTAGGGTATAACCCCCCTTTTGAACACTCTGGTAAAGTCAAAATTTCTGTTTTGGTCTCTGTTTGGTCATTTAGACATCATACGCGTATGATGTCTAAAGTTGCAGATTTCCAGTTTTTTGGTACAGAATCCTTCCTAAAGCTTTCTCAAGTGCTCAGCAACTCCCAGATACACAGAAAATTTCTCTGACTTTTGTTTATTGCAAGTTTCACTACTAACTCGACGGTTTAGTGATCTAACATGCAATCAACCATATCAAGCAAATACTCCAATGATTACTAGCTCTAGATCAGGATCAAATGAAGTCCTACCTAAGCTATTCCTAATCATAAAATGGGTTTGGTAATTGTGATTTTAAAGAGATCCACTGCCACTCACGGACTAGCAAATTCTTCTTCTATCAACAACTACTCAACACCAACAAAACAACAAACAAATCTAAGCTAAACTAAAAATACTGTCAACACGGAAGACCCAGAAATACCCCACTTCCTAGTATCTCTCGAGATCTTCGGAGTCCACCACTCCTAGATCTTTTCTAACTAAAGTATACAAAGTAGTTTATACAACTCACCTCGTAGGATTAATCTAAGGTCACCTACTTAGGGCTCTCGTCCCCGGCAACGGCGCCAAATGTTAAGGTGGTTATGCCGCTAGCGGAAGCTAAATAGCGAGAACTCAACCAACAACAGAATTTGTCAGACGAGGACGGAGCTTGACCCGCAGGCGCATGGAAACAACTAGGTGGGTGTCAAATCACCTACTCGACCTTCTAATGACAATCACTACTAAGGAAATCAAATCTAAGTTCTAAAATACGCAAGTGACTGAAATCCGTACTACGAACGAATGCTATACGAAACAAGATCTAGAATCATTGAATCGATCTCAAACTCAAGGGGAAGTCTATACACTAGGTAAGAACAACACCCTTAAGACTTGAACTGCAAACTCAACCTATAACCTCTCCGTGCGGTAAACGCGTATGAAGACAGGCCGAAATATACAGGTGACCGAAACTTGACCCCGATGGTACTAATGTGTAGCTCTACTCGTTGTGGTTCTATAGATATGCTGCACGCTCAATTCCGACACACGAGTTGGAAGAAAACTCACACCGAAGCTCGTAGGAACTTACCACACATAGAAGCCGATAGCGCGCACTTTTGGTATCTGTGCATAGCTCTCGTCGTTGCTAACACAATGGCGGTGTCGCTTCTCCAATGGCGGCTCCGTAGCTCGCGTAGCAAGTAGATAAGACTCTCACTCTCTCTCTCTCTCTCTCTCTCTCTCTCTCTCTCTCTCTCTCTCTCTCTCTCAGACACAGTCACGGCGCTCAAAAAATCACTTTGATTAATAGTCTCCCCCTTAGGTTACAAAAACTTTGGGTTATATACCTCAGCCTTGGAGGTGAGAACATCTCTAACTAATTACATCAGCAAGTGAAATTACTTCGGGATTACAAGCTGGAAACTCAATTGAGTCCCGTTACTTAATGAATGGCTAAAATCAAAATTAATGTCGGAAAGACATTTATTACAATCAATGGTTACAAAATGATGAGTGTGAGCAAAAATGTGGGTGTGATCCTCTACTGGCTCAACAGTGGTATCAAGTTCTTTGAAGATCTTTGGAAATTCCACTAAAAACTACATTTTTTTAAAATTGGCATCACGTACTACTTCTGTTGGGTCTAATCGCAAGGTTAGTAAGCGAGCAAGAACTAGTCAACACGTAGAAAATACTAAAAATGGCACATACAAAGTTGGCCATGAGATCTCTTTGTAGAGACACCACATCACCAAGACAAGGGTGTGTGTGCAACACCACAGACATGAAGTAAAACATGAAAGTGAACGAGAGATAGAGCAGGACCTTTGTGCGTGCACACACACACACACACACACACACACACACACAGATGCTCGCACAAAGCACATTGAGGTGCATTACCACTATGTTAGGGAGAGGCTCTCAGAAGGAGAGATCAGCTAGGCTTATGTGCCAACACAGGACAACCTTGCAGATCTGTTCACAAAGGCATTGTCTCGTGAGAAGCTTGAAGCTTTCCACAAAGCTTTGGGCTTACTCCCCTTTGTGGAGTGATCATGTCCTCAGGGCATGGCACTTCGCTTTACTCGTGTGCCAGCTCTCGTTCACCGCATCACTCCAGGGGGGATTTGTTACCATCTACATGTGGTAGTGATGTGTGTGAACACAGTAGGACCGCCGGGGCATTTTTCTTTAGGAGGTTTTTCCCCCCGAGCATTGTATATACGCCCATCACTCTAGGGCTATCGATCATTCCATTGCACACTAAGTAACACACTCTCTATTGTGTGCCTTGAGCTTCCTTCGTCTTCTCCAAGCTGTGTGCATTTCTGTGCAACCCTAATTCCAACAATAATGTCTTTAGCAATACTTGTAAAGATACCATTAGAAGCATCCGAAATCCATTCGAATTTATGTTTGTGTTGTTTATAAGTTGGGAATAACGCAGGTAATTTGACTTTATCAAGAGAGGGAGATAATATTTCTGCTAGCTTTCAATTTAGAGCTTTTGGCATAAATTTGGTGCTTTTTCAATTTTGTGCTCAAATAGGTTGAATGTACATGAAATACAAACTTTTGACATAATTTTATAGCTATTTATTTATGAGTTCAAAATATTATTTGGATTCTTTAAGCTAATACATAACACACATCATAAATTTATACTATGTACAACCATTCTATCCCACAAAACAACTCTTTATATACTTGTTTTATATACATGTGTTTATTTTCTTGTATTTATTAATGGTTAACTTTAAGGTTACGAAATACACAATGTAGCCTTTCTCATCACAAAGAAGGTGAGAGCTAATTGCTCCGCTGATCTAGATCAAGACATTTTGTAGTCTGTAAGGATATTTGAAAGTCTTCAAGTGCTAGATGCATTGCATTTCATAATGAAAAATGCTTTTGAAATATAATACTTTATCGCTATCTTGCATAGAAAGTTGATATATTATCATCCGAGTGGTTCTACCTTTGTCATAGATCAGGTTGGAGTAATTACTGAAGTGGAGGAGAGGCAGCTCATGGATTGCTAGTTATGAACCATGTTAGGAAGAATAATGATCAATGCCATGGAGTCTCGCATCGTTGTCTTTATTTTTTTCCTTCATATTGTAATGTTTGCATATCGCATTGTATTGTAATGTTTTCATATCACAACCAATATTGGGATGAATCATAACCATGAAGTAGACATTGAGCATCCAACAAAACAATAACTGCCATGGAAAATTTGAGATAAATACGCACCCATTGTCACATGCAACAATAAAAACAAATTTTAGTCATCTAACAAACTAAACACCTATTGGAATAAAAACAAAGCTTTTGTGTGTCTCAATGCAATTTTCAGAATATCTTGTTGGGATAAGGAATATTAATTTCATGACCTTGAAACATATTTGTTTACTTTATGTGAATGCTACATCATAGCTTGCTTTGTATGTATACAATTATTCTAGCCGTAACCTAGACACCATACTAGATATTACTCATTTAGAGACATGATATGGTGAATAAGTACTACGACACAATACACACTTAAAGAAAACACTTTCTACCTCACAATTTCCAAGTTCAAGACAAGAACCCACAAGGAAAAACCAAGCATGAATAATGTTGTCAAATTACATTAAGCTTCCATCCATTAGGCATGAGTGACTACATGCTCATAGTCAAGTCCCATACACTATATCTAGAAAGAAACTTCAGACCCTTGCTTTGCTCTTGCAAAAAACAACCCACAAGTTTTTGGCTTTTCCCTTGTTGGACATATTTTCCCCTTAATTTCACACCCCAAGGGATGTAATCCCAAATCGGGCACTTATCACAAGAACTTGTTTTTATTTTAAAAGCATACTAGACTTGGAATCCATGTTAACCACAACACTGTTAAGGAAAATATTTATTTTAATAGCTCCAAGTCTCTCATCATAATTTTATTTTCCAACATGCAAGCATGGAAGGGTATAATGGGAAAGAAGCACGTGTTCCAATTTGTAGAAAAAAACTAGAGCTTATAAGTGTCAAAATCGATGATGCCGAAGCATATAGACCAAGGCGAGAAAGCACGAGAGAGAGAGAGAGAGAGAGAGAGAGAGAGAGAGAGAGAGAGAGAGAGAGAGAGAGAGAGTCTCCTGAACCAAACAAGCTTGGCAATGAATAACTCATACAAATACAATGGGGGTTGAGGGTTGCTTATATACCAGTGAAAGGGCGGTGGTAATGCGTGTGCTAGTCTCCACCCAACCGTGCTATCTTATAGCCTCCCCCTAGCATACACACTATCCGGCCGTGCCCATAGGATCCATGTCCATACATTACCCCCCCCCCCTTGGATAATCGTTTTCGTCCTCGAAAATGAACGTAGAAAAACGTTTCTTAAGTGCGGAGACATTCTCCCATGTAGAACCTTCTTTAGGTCTATCTAGCCATTTTATCAACACCTGTCGTCTAACATGATGTCTGGTGCGAAGCTCACAAGAATCCAAAATCTTTTTGGGCTCATGAGGAATGCTTGGCGGTGCGATAAGGTCAACCAACACACCTGTGTCAATGACATTATCATTCTGTCCTAGCTGTTTTCGTAAACGGCTAACATGAAAAACAGGATGAACTAGTGAGTGCTCTGGAAGAGCTAACTTATAGACCACTTGACCTATACATTTGAGAATGGTAAACGGTCCACAATAGCGTGGTGAAAGTTTAGCAACTTTTCCCGTCTTTAGACTTTTTGAATGCTCCGGAACTTTGAGGAAAACCTTGTCTCCTTCTTCGAAAGTAGCAGGACGTCAATGCTCATCTGCGCACTTCTTATATCGATCTTGAGCTTGCTTAACATTCTGTCGAGCAACTCGAAGCATGTCAAAATGGTCTTGGAGAAAATACTTTGCTTGTTGTATCTTCTCCTTAGCCAACCCCACGATAACGGGTGATCTAGGTTGAAATCCATACAAAAGCATAAATGGACTAAACCTTGTAGTCACATGCTTTGAACTATTATAAGCAAATTCCAATATAGGTAAGTAGTCTTCCCAATTTTTTTGCTTCTTGCTAACGTATGCTCGTAGCATATCCTCTAGCACTTGATTAACTCTTTTTGTTTGACCATCCGTTTCTGGACGATCAGCCGTACTTAGATTAAGTTTAGTTTTCAACTTTTGGAACACAGCTCTCCAGAAGTGATTATCGAACTTTCGATCTCTGTCACTAATGATACTAGCTGGAAGACCGTAGATTTTATATATATGCTCTACAAATAGCCGTGCTAATTTCGGTGTCTTAACCGTAGTCTTAGTGGGAATGAATCGACCCATCTGTGTGAGACGGTCTACAATTACCCAAATGGCATCATGGCCACGATTTGTAGTAGGTAGTCTTACTACAAAATCCATAGAGATACTCTCCCACTTACCTTGTGGAATCTCTAAAGGATGTAAAAGGCCACCTACCTTGAGGAGCTCTGCCTTATTAACTTGGCACTGTTGGAAGTTTAGTACGTACTCTTGAACATCATGATGTAAGCCCGGCCAATAAAATTGCCGTCGAGCTAAGGCATACGTCTTACGGATACCTGGATGACCAGCTCTTGGACTATTGTGACACTCAAATAAGATTTGGCGCCTAGTGTCTGAGTCCTTTGGCACACATACTCTACCTTTGTGGAGTAAGTAGCCATCATGAATGGAAAAATTCTTCCATCGCTTAAGCTCTTCCTGAGTAGGGGTGGAGCTCTGTGTGTTGGAGTTTCTATCTACGCGTGCAGAGACATGTTGATCTGGTTGTTCAGAGACATGTGAGTGTGAGGGATCCCTTTTTAAAATTGCACTCCACACTTTAGCATATGATTGATCTTGTGCACACTTGCCACGTAATGACTCCAAAAATCCACTCTTTAGTTCCGTGAAAGCAAGTGAATTAATATGAGGCATCCGACTTAGTGCATCCGCTTTTGCATTATATCGCCCCTTGCGATATCGTAGCTTACAATCATAATCTTGAAGGATTTCTGCCCATCAGCTAGCTTTATGGCCCTTCAAGTTTGTTTGAGTAGTAAACCATTTGATACTCTCATGGTCCAAAACTACTTCAAACTCGGCACCATATAAATAGTGTCGCCACTTTCGTAAAGCGTGAATTATGGCATAGAGCTCTCTCTCATAGACAAATAATTATGCTGAGCTCTATCTAACTTTTTACTTTCAAAGGCTATAGGTCTTCCCTCCTGGAGAAGTATCGCACCGATGGCTTTATCATTAGCATCAGTCTCTACCACGAACGGCTTAAGTGGGTCGACAATTGCTAGGATGGGAGCAGTGGCTTTAGCTACCTTGAGCTGTTCGAAAGTGCGTTTTTGGGCTTCTTCCCAACAAAAGGTCTTACCTTTTGCTTTAAGTCGATCTGTCATAGGAACAATGATTTTGGCATAGTCACGATATACTGTCGATAAAATCCAGCCATGCCTAAAAATATTTGAACCTCCTCAACCGTGTTGGGATGTGGCCATCGAAGAATGGCAGCAACCTTGTCAGTGTTTAACCTACACCAGACCATTACTGTACTTATGTCTTATGTCTTAGTCAATCAACACTTAGTCAGTCGGACTTTGATAAGTCGGATTTTGATAATGGTCTGGTGTTTAACCTACACCAGACCATTACTGTACTTATGTCTTAGTCAATCAACACTTAGTCAGTCGGACTTTGATAAGTCGGATTTTGATCAATCAACACTTAGTCGGATTTTGGTCAATCGGATGTAACAGTTATAACTGTCAGAAGTTCCTATTTAAAGGTCATGCTGGTTCACGCGAGAATGTAATTTTTGGGTTGAAATGGAAGTTAGTTGTGGACCAAGATGAATCGACTGTGTAGTCTCTTGATCTATGCTTCATGCTTGTTCTGCAATGTGCTGTGTCGGAAGTTGGTGAATAATGAAATGCTGATGAGTTGAATGTATTTGCCTTTGTTTTAATCTGTCTTTAGTGTGTGTGACATGTTGTCAACACTTTAGTTCTGTTTGTGTTGAAGAACCCCAACACTTTGGCGATCTTGCTGTTGTGAATCTGTGGAGAATCATGTATGTCACAACAAGAGAGGAGAGTAGGAAGAGTTTATTATACGAGGGCACAGGCACGAGCAGGAAACCTTGATATTGATCCTTTTCATTATGATGATGCCTCTGATGGAGAGGAGGAGTTCGGTGACAGTGAACAGAAGTTATTGAACCAAGGGGCTGAGGGTTCTGTGAGAGCATATGGGAGGCACGTGAGGCAATTTGTTGGAGCACTTGCCTTGACAGGAAGACCTGCAGGGATAAGAAGAAGGCTTCAGTTTGACCCACTACAGGGGGCTACCAGGCAAAGACCTAGGAGACCACCCAGAAATCCTCCCATGGCCCATCCAAACCCTACAGTGAAAGCAGCCAAATTTAGAGGAAAGTTGAAAGAAGATGCAGACTGTCATGCTGCCCAGTTTGAAACAAAGTGGCAGGCTAGTGGTTATCAGGCCTTGCATAATGACCAAACAAAGATGGAGCAATTTGCAGTTACATTAGAAGGCAAAGCCATGAGTTGGTTTAGCCAATATGGTATAGCTCATTTTGCTACCTATAATGCTTTGAAAGCAGCTTTTTTACAGAGATTTAGAAAGGAGAAGACTCCTACAGACATTTTGAAGAAACTCAGGGTGATCAGACAAAGGGATATGGTGGTTGAAGATTTTGTTCAAAAGTTCAGAGTTTTGGTTGAGAGACTTCAGGGCAATGAGAGACCCACTGATGAGATGTTGGCAGGATATTTTTTGACAGGTTTGAGGAAAGATTTAAAGAATGTTGTGGCAAGTGTGGATATAGGTCCAGGTTTTGCTGCACTAGTTGATGCAGCAATCAGCGTCGAGAAAAGACTTGGCAGACCCAAAATGAAGAGCAGATCCAAAGAGGATGAGGATTCTGATGATCAGTCAGACTCCACTGATGCCCATGAAACTGATGAAGATGCTGATTCAGATGATGACACTGAGTCAAGTGATGTTGAAGAAAAGTCAAAGAAGAAGTCCAAAAAGGATAAAGCAACTCAAGAAGGGGAATTGGTGAGTAAATTAAAGAGCATTGGTTATTCAGTGTTGGCACCCAAAGCTAAGTTGTATTGTGAAATATGTGACAAAGAAGGACATGCCACATCTAGGTGTTGGTTTAACCCCAGGAATAGGGAGCAGCCAAATACAGGAAGAGGTAGAGTTGAAGCTGCAGCAAATCAGGTAGCTCCATTTAATAGACCACCAAGACCTCCAAGACCTCCTTGGAGAGAGCAAAACAGTAATCAGAGAAGAGGAGATAGAGTGATTCCTTGTGTCTATTGTGGATCACCAGACCATTGGGTTGGTCTTAATTGTGAATTATGGGTTAGACACAGGGGAGAAAGAGGGATGCCCATTGTGAGGCCTGGTCAGGCAGACCAACAGGGAGTGCAGCAGCAACCACAGCATAATCAACCAGCTCAAGCCAATGTTATTTTTGTGGACATTCAGGAGTAGCAGGAACTAGAGCCAGTCATAGTACATCAGGCTGAGCATAAGGAACGTGAAGAAGGATGGTATTGTGATTGTTACCAATGTGGTCAGGTGGAAGAAGTTGAAGCATTGGCAGTCACAAGAGCAAAAGCTAAGGGACCAATTAATTGGAGAGAGCAGAAAGATGTGAGGGATAAGGTTCATGAAAAAGTGCAGAGAGAGCAGGTTCAGTATGCAGAAGAGAAGAATGAAGAGTTGGAGGTATCCAAGAAGCAGCATAAGCTTGACAAGCCAGGTTTGATGCCAACAAAAGAAGACAAAGATTGGTTTGAGGTGCTGGTGAACTCTCCCTTGCAATTGTCATTAGATCAATTATTATGTATAGTTCCAGCCTTTAAAGAGAAATTGTTGAAGAAGCTTCAGGGTCAGCAAGACCAAGTGTTGGCAAACCAAAATCCTGAAGTAATGCTGCAGCAGATTGATCCAGCAGATGTGGATTTTGTAGTACCTGTGGTGGCAGTAATGTTTCAAGGCATTCTATTTCAAGAGGTGCTTTTGGATGGAGGATTAGGGGTGAATATACTTCCTTAGGAGGTTTATAGAAGATTGAAGTTGGGAGGAACATTAGCTCCAGCACCATTTCAAGTGAAGATGGCAGACCAGAGGAGAGTCCAGCCTTTAGGCATTCTCAAGAAGCAAGCAATTGAAATTGCAGGTATGGTTTTCTTTGTGAACTTTGTGGTACTTAGAATGAAGGATTCAGATTCTTCCTACAAGATGCTGTTGGGAAGGCCCTGGTTTAGACAAGCTAGAGTTAAGCAGGATTGGGGAGAAAATGTGGTCATGATGAAAAAGGGGAAGTAGTCAGTAACCATATCAATGCAGGGAAGAAAACAAATCCCTCCAAAGACTAAAGCATTATGTGCTCAGACCATAAACTTGGCAGATGCAGTGGAAGATGATGAAGAGGAGGAATTTTTGAGAGCTAATCCCACTATTGTGCCTCTCTTTGAGGTTGATGTAGAAGGGATAATACAAAAGGTTGAAGATCAAAGTGAGGAAGAAGTAGAAATAGTTCCAGGCCAGGAGATTGCTGGATCAGAAGTGTTGCAGATGATGGATCGGAATTCCGAGGTGCCTCAGAAAGAGCAGATTGATCAAGAGGAGAAGGAAGCAAGGGTAATGGTAGAAAAAATCTATGATAAAAGGTTTGGTACCTCCAGCAGAGTAAAAGAGGATGAAGTTAGAGAGTTTAATTTGGGAACTGAAGAAGATCCCAGGATGGTCAGAATTAGCATCCATGCTGAAGAGGAATTTTTGAAAGGTTTGATTCAGCTATTGCAGGAGTATAAAGATGTATTTGCTTGGGATTATTCACAGGTAAAGGGCATTGATCCTGAACTACATCAACATCACATTAATCTTAGAGAGGATGCTAAACCAATCATACAACAGAGATACACAATGAACCCCAATTTTGCAAAGCAAGTAAAGCAGGAAATAGATAAGTTATTGGCATTTGGATTCATCAAGCCAATTAATGAAGTGTCATGGTTATCACCAATTATTGTTGTGCCAAAGAAGAATGGGAAGTTGAGGGTGTGTGTGGATTACAGGAAGTTAAATGCTGCGACTATTACTGATCCATTCCCTATGCCATTTTGTGATGTTGTGTTGGATGCAGTAGTTGGACATGAGATGTATAGCTTTCTTGATGGTTTTTCAGGTTACAATCAGATTAAGGTAGCTCTAGAAGACCAACACAAGACAGCCTTCATCACTGAGTGGGGAGCATTTGTGTATATAGTGATGAGTTTTGGTTTGAAGAATGGTCCACCTTCCTTCAACTTTGTGGCTCATAAGACATTTGAACCTTATCTTCAGGATTTTATGAGGGTTTTTGTAGATGACTTTTCAGTATTTGGAAAGAAGGATCAGCATTTGGTTCACTTGAAGTTATGTTTGGAAAGATGCAGACTGTTTCACATGGCCTTGAATCCATGTAAAAGTGTACTTGCGGTCAGGAGTGGTATTTTATTGGGACATGTAGTATCTGCTGATGGGATGGCCATTGATGCCAAAAAGATTGAAGCAATTCAGGTTGCCCAATCACCTTAGAATGTGAAGGAGCTCAGCAGGTTTGTGGGCCAAATGAAATGGCACTCAAGGTATATTAGATATTTGGCTAATATATGTGCACCTTTGACTCATCTTACAAAGAAATATGTTGCCTTTAAATGGGATGAACCACAGGAGACAGCCTTTCAAATGTTAAAGAAAATGCTATCAGTAGCACCAATACTGCAGCCTCCTTATTGGACATTGCCTTTTCATGTTTTTGTTGATGCATCGGATATTGCAATTGGAGCTGTGTTGATGCAGGAAAAGGTCAGGGGACGGTATAGACCATTGTATTATGCAAGTAGGATGTTGACACCAGCAGAAAAGAATTAGACTGTGACTGAGAGAGAAGCTTTGGGCATGGTATATTCATTGAATAAGTTCAGGCATTACTTACTCAGTAACAGGGTGATGTTTCATGTTGATCACCAAGCTTTGTTGTACTTGGTTAAGAAGCCTATGCTTACACGGAGATTAGCAAGGTGGATGTTTCTTTTGCAGGAATTTGAGTTTGTGATTATTCATACTCCTGGGAAAGACCATGCTGTGGCAGATTATTTGAGCAGACTGAAAACAGGGGAATCTCCAATAGGTGTGGATGATCAGTTACCTGATGCATGTTTATTTTCAGTTCAACAGGAAGTTCCAGATTCTTGGGATGATCAGATGTTGGTGTACCTAACTGATGGGGTTATGCCAGGAGGGTTTTCACCTGATCAAAGGAAGAAATTTGCATTGAAAAGTAGACCATTTTTGGTGATTGCAGGAGCATTATACAAGAAGGGTATTGATCAAGTGATAAGAAGGTGTGTTCCAGAATTTGAACAGTCAGCAGTTCTACAGGAAGCTCATTATGGACAAGCTGGTGGACATTTTTCAGGAGACATTACAGGAAAGAAAATTTTGCAGGCAGGTTTGTGGTGGCCTACTTTGTTAAAAGATGCACATGAGTATGCCAAAATATGTGTGGTGTGTCAGAAGCTTGGTCAACCAGACAATAGGGACAGGATGTCAGATCATCCTATTCTACCCCAGGAATCTTTTCAAAAATGGGGTATGGACTTTGTAGAACCAGTGAAGCCCACTAGCTCTAGGGGGAACAGGTACATTTTGGTTGCTACAGATTATTGTACGAAGTGGGTGGAAGCTGTGGCACTGAAGGATAACAAAGCAGCCAGTGTGGCAAAGTTTTTGTATCATAACATTATGAAAAGATTTGGGTGTCCAGTTGAGTTGGTGAGTGATAGGGGGACACATTTTTTGAATGAGGTCATACATGAGCTGATTAAAACTCATATGATATTACACAAGAAGTCTACCCCATATCATCCCCAGGCCAATGGGCAGGCAGAGAGTAGCAACAAAATTCTGGTTAAAATTCTGAAAAAGATTGTGCAAGATGATCATAAGGATTGGGACCTGAAGTTGGATTCAGCTCTGTGGTCATTCATAACTGCTTTCAAAGTCACCACAGGGATGACACCGTTCAGGTTGGTCTATGGGTTGGAAGCTGTAGTACCTATGGAATTTGTGGTACCTAGCTTGAGAATTTCTGCTGAGAAAATGTATCATGCATTGTCAGTAAAGCATAGAAGTAAGTATTTGATGCAGCTAGAAGAGGATAGGCTGGTGAGTTCTTACATCACTGAGATTATCCAGAGGAGAAGACAAGCCTGGGTAGCTATGAATGTCAAGTTCAAACTGTTTAAAGTGCGAGATTGGGTGATGCTGTATAATTCTAGGCTTGGTCCATTCCCAGGGAAATTGACTTTGAGGTATAAGGGTCCTTATCAGATTGTTGAAGATTTAGGCCAAGGCACATTTATAGTTACTGATGTGTTTGGAACCAGAGTGGACAAACCAGTTAATGGATTCAGGTTAAAGAAATTTCAAGGTAAACCACCTCACCTTGATTGGTTGACACCAAAAGTGGTAGAAGCTGCTTTGTGTGAGGCAGTTGAATTAACAGATTTTCAGAGTCAGCAAGCATTGCTATCAGGTGACTATGGTATTAGAAGTAATGTTGATAAGGGTTTCAACAGAGAACAAGTCATGAAGGAAGGCAGGAGGAGTGCTTGGCAAGGTTCTGATGAGTGGAGATTCAATTCACATAAACATAATCCAGTATGCAGTCATATAGTGTGGTTCATCGGATGTTGGTTGATCGGAATTTGGTCCATCAAAATTTACTGGATCAGAATTGTTAAACCTGGAAGTAAACGGTTAATGATCAACAATATTTGGGTTTGCGGGGAGATTATTCGCCACTATAGGTAATTATTGGGGCGCAGGAGCTGTCAAAGAGGTCATTCAGCGGATACATGCAGCGTCATTTGCATGAAATGTTAGTCTCTTCGCCGTGCAAGTACTTAGCTATTGATTACTTCTTGCAATCGCCTTCTTCATCTACTCCTTCATCAAGTCCTATGGCCCCTAAAGCAAAGCCTGTAGCAGCAGCCATGAGACCCGAGGCTGAAACTGAGTCGGCAGAGCCTGTCGCAACAAGGGTGAGGAGAAAGGGAATTAACCTGAGGGTGGATGTAAGCGATGAGGAAGAAGAAGATTTCTCAGAGGAAGAACCGAAACCTTTGTCGGCAAATAAAATGCTGCAGAGTTTGATGGATCCGTACACAGATCTCAAGATTGAGATGGAAGCTGATACAGAGAAGAATGAGAAGTGGCTAAGACGGTTGGGACTTTATGAGTATGCAATGTTGCCATGGAAAGAATGGAAAGGAAATTTTTATGCAAAGTCACAGGCAGAGTTGCTGAGGAAGCAGAGGAGCAATATCTGATAAGATTGTGTTGTGCCCACAGGTGATTGCTGCAGTTTTCAAGTTACCATTAACAACAGTAGCTGTTCCACCTAAGTGTTCAGATGATTTTTTAAAGAAGGAGTTTGGGTCTAGAGAAGGAGCAAGGTTGTATTACATGCTCAAAAATGTGGAGTATGGCCGCAGGGAACAATTAAAGTGGTATCTTGAGAGGGTGTGTTTTCTGGCTAAATTTGACTATATGTCAAAAGAGAATTATGCTCCATTGGCATTTGCTGAGCAGGGAGGTTGTTTCAGTTGGGCACATTGGGTCCATGAAAAAATTCATGTAGAAGTGTTTACTCCAGATAGGAGAAATCGTCAGTGCAGCAGTAGATTGGCTCCATTCCTAGCTGCATTATTCAAGTATGCTGGGATGGTGAAAGCAGGAGAAACAGTGGTGCCAAATATCTCTGTTACTGCTGCTGAGTCGAAACTTCAGAAGAACAAAAGTAAAGAGCAGGTTGATGAATTGGACAAGCTTTTTTATGGAGAACCAGCAAAGAGAAAGCAGTTTCAAGATTTGATGGAGGCTGGTTACACAGAGGAGGAGGCTAGAGAAGTTGTGGATAGCCCAGATTTCTTCCAAGACTTTGGTGAGTTATCTGTTTTCTCACAAAAAGTCCCTGCAGATGTTCAAACACCAGTAAGGTTGGGCAAAACATTTACGTTGTCCAAGAAGAGAAAGGTGAGTGCTGGTGAGCAGGGTGTTGCTAAAGCTTTAGATTTTGAATTTGCTACTCCAAGTACATCTTTTAAAACTGAAGGCAGATGTGAAGATACTGGCAGTGCTATAAGGATGCTTAAGTTGGTGCAAGAATTTGTGCTGGGTCAGCAGGTACAAATGGAGGAGCAACTGAAACAGGTTGCAGATTCAGCAGTAGGTAAAGTGCAAGTAAAGCAGAAGGACATGGAGTTGGAAGCTATGACTTTGTAGTTGGCACAGATTCAGGAAGTACATCAGAAGGATTTAGAGGATATGGTGAAAAAGCATCATGCAGAAGTTTCAAAAATAAAAATGTCTTTGGGACTGTTCAGAGATTGGACAATGAAGTTAGATGCCAGATTGAATGAGGAAATGGAGCATTTGTCAAAGACTAATGCTGAGTTGTAGGTTCAGGTTCAAATGTTACATCGAAGATTGATTCCTTTGCAGGAATTGGAGAAGCAAGTAAAAGGTGAGGATGTGGATGTCAATGCAGTGCTTATGTCAGAGGGAGAAATTTATGTCTTGAAAGAACAGCTGTTGCAAGCACTTCAGGAAGTGTGGAAGTCTATGAAGAAAAGAATTTCTGTAGCAATAAAGCATCCATATGAGACAATGAAGCAGGGATTTGTAAGTGAGCATGAGGGTGAATTACTGCAGGAGTTAGAGGATGTCAAAAAGGACAGAGACATGTGGTTCAAATTAACTCAGGATTTAAAGATGAAAGAATTGCAAGGGGATATGGCTGATGTTCAGTTGGAGGAACATATTGAGAAAGGTCAAGAATTGAAGGATGATGCAGAGATGAATCAGCAGGTTGAAGTGCTTGAAGCAGTGGAAACTATACCTGTTGGCATAGTGGCACCTGAGTCAGTAGTTGAAGAGCAGGGTATGGCTGAGACAGATGTGGAGGCTCAGAATGAAGCTGAACCAGTGTAAAGAGTAATGTTGGTGGTGGAGAATATGCAGATCAAGGGATTGTGAATCCAAGTCGGATTTCAAGGAAATCCACCATCGGGCTGTGCCAGGTGTTGAACCTACACCAAACCATTACTGTACTTATGTCTTAGTCAATCAACACTTAGTCAGTCGGACTTTGATAAGTCGGATTTTGATCAATCAACACTTAGTCGGATTTTGGTCAATCGGATGTAACAGTTATAACTGTCATGCTGGTTTGCGAGAATGTAATTTTTGGGTTGAAATGGAAGTTAGCTGTGGAACAAGATGAATCGACTGTGTAGTCTCTTGCTCTATGCTTCATGCTTGTTCTGCAATCTGCTATCTGCTGTGTCGGAAGTTGGTGAATAATGAAATGCTGATGAGTTGAATGTATTTGCCTTTGTTTTAATCTGTCTTTAGTGTGTGTGTGACATGTTGTCAACACTTTAGTTCTGTTTGTGTTGAAGAACCCCAACAGTCAGTGTGCGTCTTGATGCCAGAATAAGAGATCACCTGACCGAGGTAATGTATCTCTGTTTTAAAGAAATCGCACTTGCTTTGCTTAGCATACAGCGCACGAGCTCGTAGCTGTTCAAACATTAATCATAAGTGTTCTATGTGTTCATCTTCAGTCTTACTATAAATGAGAATATCATGAAGGAGAACCACAACAAATTTTCCAAGATAGGGACGTAAGACACTATCCATGAGTGTCATAAATGTAGCTGGAGCATTGGTTAGACCAAAAGGCATAACCAAAAATTCAAAATGCCCGAACCGTGTTCTAAAGGTAGTTTTGGAGATGTAGGATACGTACGTGGTGGTATCTTGAACGAAGATCTATCTTTGTATAGTATCTTGCTCCATGGAGTTGATCAAACAACTCATTCACTCGAGGCAGAGGATACTTGTTCTTGATGGTTATCGCATTTAATCCGCGATAATCTACACACATGCGCATAGTACCATCTTTCTTTTTTACCAATAGAATTGGTGATGCCCAAGGCGAAGTGCTAGGTCTAATGAAACCACGATCGAGGAAGTTAGCCAACTGACTCTCAACCTCCTTGGCTTTTTTAGCACTCATATGATAAGGTGGTTTACTCACCGGTTTAGTGCCTGGCAAGACATCTATGTCATGCTACACATCACGTGTAGGGGGTAAACCCGGTGGTAAATCACTTGAGAACACATCACTATACTCAGTGAGTAAGTGAGTCAGCTTTTGCCGTGCAAAAGGAGAAAGTAAACTAAAGTTATGCTGGGATGGAGAATCTTGTAATTCCTGTAATTTTTGTTTTACAACAATTGCACGTTGCTCTATAGAATCAAAATTGAGAGCACTTTTCTCGGTAGATTTGTTAACACTTTGTTTATCAGAAGAATTCATTGCACTTTGCATACCATTAGAATTCATGGCACTTTGCATACCATAACTAGGATTCACCGCACTTTGCTCTTGAGAATTCACAAGACTTGGAGACAAGCAGTAACACAAAAAGACTTCATCTATTAAATTTGCTTTCTGCAAAATAGAAAGCTCGGTTGTACATATAAGAGATGTAGTGGTATATTTTTCTCACCAAGCAAAAGCACATGTTTACCATTGGCCATAAAGGATAAGGAGTTGTGTTCATAACTAGTGTGCAATGTGTTTCCTAAACCATGCAGCCACTCCCGTCCTAAAACTACATCAGCATGGTCCATGTTCATAACTTGGAAGTCAAGGGTCATCGTATGATCTTGAACAATAAGCTCAACCCCTTGAACTACCGTGTCCCATACATCTTTATCATTCCCATACATCTGCTCCACCACATACTATGAGAGCAGGGAGTCTGTGTAAGCTTCAATTTTCTTGACTAGCTTATAGTTCAAGAAGTTATGAGTTGCACCATCATCCACTAAAATACAAATACGTTGTCTGTTAACAGTGCCATGCATGCGAATCAAATCATGGGGGCCAAAGGTGGGCTGCCACATTGAAGCAGTCACACAACACTTGTGCTTTTCTTCCATATGAAGAACCTCTACAACACAATATTTAGGAGATGAATCTAATGTGAGGCATTGCACCGTGTGCATGGCCTTTTCTTTGCCTTGCAAAAGAGGACAATCTTTCTTGTTATGCTGGTCCGAAAGACATCTAAAACACAAATTGTGTTTCTTTGAACGCTCAAAATCAATAGTGTTGAGAGACCCACGCGGAGTATCTTGTGATTTCTTAGGCTTCTTAGCCTCTTGTGGGCGTGGAAAGGTAGATTGTCTCTTATTCCTCTTAAAACGTGTGGGAGATCTACCTCACCATTGGCTCTTAGCCACATTGCTCTTAGCAAAAGTATTCTTAGAGTAGGGAACATTTCCTTTCCTCTCTTGGTCATCATCATATCTTTGTGCATGACTAATGGCTTCTTCCGAAGTTTTTGGATGTTGTGTCTTGACATGAAGACAATAGTCTTTGTCAAGACCCCTATTAAAACCCTGTATCTTTTGGAATTCATCTAGACCTTCTAGTTTTAATATGATTTCCCGATGCTTTGAAAGGTACTATGTGAGAGAGAGGCCAGACATGCGGCATGCATCTCATGCTAACCAATTCTTATCTTCTTTATTGGAGTCCAAAAACTCTTTGGAGAAAGAAGCTTGGAACGCAGCCCAAGACGGAGGACGAGCATCTATTGGAAATGTCATCCACCACTTATAGGCCTTGCCATTAAGAGATAGACTTGTTTCCACAGCTGTCTTTATACCCGAGGTGTGTCTCAATCTATGAATATCACTCCATTTGTGTGGGAACGTATTGACCGCATCCTTGTTGTAATCACGCTCTTCCCCGTGAAACTCAAGAATGGTGATATTCTTAAGTAATGCATTGCTACCTTCTGCATCTTCTACAGCACTTGTCTCTTGGACTCCTTGAGTCGTGCGAGCTTGGTTCCCTTGAACCGTGCCACTTGTGGCTCCTTGAGTTGTCTGTGAATTCATAAATTTCACAAGTAACTCTGTAAGATTGGTAACATTTGCATTGAGTGCAGAGAGGTTGCTTTCAAGTACGCTTTGGCGATGTTCCAAAGTCTTGAAAGAAGCCATATCTACAAGCCCATGATCTCCTAGATCATCATCATCATGCATATTAGTGTTAGTAGCACCCATGGTGCCCTGATTTTGGTCTATGTGCTCAAAATCAAACGTGTGTGTAAGTGGGATATCCTCACTGGCCATGGTAAACACACACTAATGCAAAGAGAGAAAAAGAAACGACAACTTGTATCTTGAGAAATTGAAGTCTTTGTGTTTTGTATGCTCCGCGATTTACGTTGCATGCGAACCTCGCCTTGCGGGAATTTGATCGCTTCACTTGTCGTTCTTTGTAAGAACACCTTTGATGATTCTTCACAAAAACTCGTCGTTTTTGTGAAGGCTTTTCTTCACTTTAGAGCTACCTCCTTGAGGAAAAAATAATTTTTCGAGGAAAACTTGCCTTCCTCCAAGAAGTGAAAAGGAAGGGTAAAGCTACTTCCTTGAAGTTTGAAGCTTTCCCTTTCCTTCTAGTTTTCCTTTCAACACAAGTAGACTATCTTTCCTTGTCATACAGAACAAGGGCCAATAGCTTGATGGTAAAGTGTTGGCCTCTTACCCTCATGGGGTGGGTTTAACCCTCCTTCATGCAAGGGTTAAGCGCGCCTTCCTACGCGGGCAACCAACGACGCCAACAGAAGCCTTCGGAGCCTCGGAGCCATCGGAGTCACAGTCGGCTGTCGTTGTATGTCCACGCACTGCTCGCATAGAAAATTGTGCCTGTATTCTTTTTGCTGCACAGCGGGGACGTCATTGTCTACGAAACGTGGGAGAGAAGCAGGGCATCGCACGCACATGCAAGCCGCTTTTAGCCTCCTCCCAAAAATAGCTCGGATACCAGTGAAAGGGTGGCGATAATGCGTGTGCTAGTCTCCACCCAACCGTGCTATCTTATAGCCTCCCCCTAGCGTACACACTGTCTGGCCGTGCCAGTGACCTTGCCCATAGGACCCATGTCCTTACAACCAGCCTCAGTAAAGTACCCTACCCAAAACTTGACAAATAAGTAAAATAAATACCTAAAAGCCAAAATAAATAATGGGATCACTTTCGGCACTTCACTTGAGATGCCAAAAATTTAACATCCTCTTTGCAGCTCATAGTGGACATAAATAGTTAGATCAAGTCAATGAAGAAGCTATTATGGATACACGAGCGGAGGATCCTTTCCACTGGATACACCTCGAATTTGCTACCCTCAACTTTGTACTTTAGAAGTACGCCATCTTGAGCATCGGTTGCCTGTTCAAAAATTGAACTACAGACCAACTACATCCAAGAATCCCCGTTCATGGCCTGTGAACACAGCACGTCCAAAATACTCTTAGATTATGAACTTTGATAATCCGACCAACAACAATGAATTGGTGCACTCATTCATAGTGTTTTAGATACGTTTGATTGGCTCCCTAGCACATACATGTTCCTTGAACTCTGACCCTAACTTGAACTCCAATGCAAGGGTCCAAGTTAATTATACGGAGCATTGTTTTCCCCTCTCTGCCACTCATAAGACACTCTCTGGTTGAAGCTAGTTTTGTCAACTGCCTCTGGCTTAGAATTTTGGTATTGTGGCCACCGGTCACCACCACGTGTGCCATGCAGATATCCTCTGTCAATTCTATATTACTACTATCTCTGTCTATTCTATATTACTACTATCTCTGTCTAGCTTGCCTTTGACTTTGTCTTCCTATGAGTTCATGCTTTTGTCTTTCGCTTCAACCTCTCGAGCCAAACAAAGCGTCATGTCACATTTATAACATTGGTTGTTAGACCTTGTGTCCACCGAGGCACTATAACTTTTTGATGGTAGAAAATATAATTTATCAGCACGTCAAATGGAGTATTGACTAGGGGGCTACTATTCCCCCCCCCCCCCCCCCCCCCCCTCTCTCTCTCTCTCTCTCTCTCTCTCTCTCTCTCTCTCTCTCTCTCTCTCTCTCTCTCTCTCTCCCCCAGCCAATAGCTCACATGCTTCCCATTCTTGCGTAGATTTACCTTTGATGAAAATTCTCCATACTAAAGGGTTGATTCATTCTCTCTCTCTCTCTCTCTCTCTCTCTCTCTCTCTCTCTCTCTCTCTCTCTCTCTCTCTCTCTCTCTCTCTCTCATAGGACCTCTTGGAGTCTCATCTCTTTCACCTACCACGAGCCATGGATGGATCATGGATTCTTCTCTCTAAGTTAGCTGCATGATTCCAGTCTTTCTACAGCCTCCCTCGAGTCGAGAGGTGCCGCACATGTGTGTGTGTGTACTTTGGGGATACAAAATTGAGTCGTAGTTGCAAGCACATCATATTAGCAGCACGCGAAGAAAGTGTACGGAGGTACACAGGTAAAGTACAACAATTAAACAGTCGCTAAGGCAATATAGAAGGGCGTTGTAGCATAATGAAGCTAGCTTCATGTGCTTGTTGATAAATCAAAAGTCAGCGCATGCTGTAGGCCCACTTGCGCATCAGACTACTTCCATGAAGAACCTGCGCCTCTATAATATACACAACTAGTTAGAGACATTTACAGCTGCATGCTGGGCGGCCATTCGTCGAGTATATATATTGGAGCGTTGCCCAACGGCTCCTCTCATGGCGTGGTCTTCAATGCTTGTTGAGCGTTGCATCTCCTGCATGATCGACTCTGCCCACTTGGGTGCGGGTCATTCACCTATGATGCAGCAGTGTACACCAACAAGCTTGAACATTGGCATGATGCTTGGGCAATTGAGGAATCATGAGCACACTGCTCGTCCGCGTGCGTGGACGGTCAGTGAGCTCATGCAATGGAAAATGCAATATCGAATATTACATTATCAGCACGAGCACGTTCAATCAACAGAGATGGTGAGGCCCAAATCTAGTTATAAGTTGGCATAGCAAAAAATGCTTTCAGCTTTGCATTGGAAATTTTTGCTTTCATTTTGCAAGCCATGTTGGTGATTGAGCACACAGTTCGGCTGCGTGCGCGCAGACGGATTGCGTGCTCATTTGCCAATGGGTAAAAAGAAAATTTTCACTTTGATTTTGCAAGCCACGTTGGTGATTGAGCACGCAGTTTGCCTACGTGCGCACTGACGGATTGCGTGCTCATTTGCTAATGGGCAAAAAGAAAATTTTCACTTTGATTTTGCAAGCCACGTTGGTGAATGAGCACACAGTTCGTCTGCGCGCGCGGACGGATTGCGTGCTTATTTGCTAACATGGTTTTTTCTTATCAAATATAAGCACTCCATTTTTGGGAAATTAAACGATATTTTTAGCATATTCAACAATTTTCTTGCAAAATCCAAGCGAAAATTTTCGTCCACACCTGAACAGATAGACTGCGTGCTCGCTGCTTTATGTTCCTTAGTGATTGTAAAAAATGCTTTATGTCCCTTATGCAATTGAAACCATTGGAAGGCAATTAGAAGTGGCACAAAACATTGAATGCATGAGAGACAAGTTGATGTTAGGATGACCCTCTGAGTAATTGCTAGGTTTGTGAGTTGGGAATGCCAAGCATCTTGCTACGAAGTTGATAAAACATATGTGAAGGTAGTGCCCCCAAAAAATATTAGCCCTTCCTCCACCAACCACACTTTGTGACACACATAAACATGACACATCATTTTTTGCTAGGTTAGAGAGAGAGAGAGAGAGAGAGAGAGAGAGAGAGAGAGAGAGAGAGAGAGAGAGAGAGAGAGAGAGAGAGAGAGAGAGAGAGAGAGAGAGAGAGAGAGAGAGAGAGAGAGAGAAACCAAGTGAACCAAACAAGATTACTTGAACATGCTAAACTCTAGACTTTGAGCTCAGTAAAAAGGTAGGTTTACAAGCTTTTTCCCTGCTATGAAGAATCAGATTGTTTCACATAAAAGATTAGCTTGTTTATCACAAGTTGATAATGTTTTTTTGTTTACTCAGTATGCTCTTAGAGCCTACATTCATGTTTAAATTGTTGGTCGCACTGGCTGCAATGTAATAGGAATGTTTAAAGTGAAGAGATCAATCAAGCTGCGGTCGCCACCTTGTCCCACTACTCTTTGCAATTGGTTCACATCTACTTGTGTATTCACTCAAGGAAAATGCTATAAAAGGGGAGATTCAAGGACTCTTGCTATCGAGGGCAAACAATTGCCTCTAAAATTTGTTATTGACGGTTCTCTACTCTTCATAAAACCCAATGCATCACTAGGGGTGAACACCTCTCAGACAAAAAAAGATTTGGCTAGATCGTGAACAAAAAGAAAATTAACATGAGAAGGTGGGAGTATACAATTCTCCCTTTCCATAGCAAAGTGTCTATGATTATCTCCGTAATTTCTTCATACATTAAAAATGGCCAGATACAATTGGAAAGAATTTCTAAAGCCCATCAAATGATTCCTATGGAAAAACAACACAAAAGACACATCTCAATGATAGTGTGGGAAATGAAAATGGGTAGTGAGATCCAAGGACCCGAGTAGATTTGGAAACCTTGAAACCTTTGTGTCTCTGAGAGAAACTTTCTTGTACCTCAGCTCAATGATATTGTGCATGAAAGCATTGAGCTTGTATATCTAATAGGGTCTAGGGAAATCATCGTAAACCGAACAACAAAAACATGCACTCAATCACATTTCCTCCTTGGGTGGTGTCGTTGTGCGTGTGTGTCGCACGTGTCAATGCAAGGAACTTGCCGATACACCGTGTGCGAGCCACAAATGGCTCCAAGCACACAACAAGCTTAAACTAGTAAGCTCAAAGAAGGTGATGGTGTGTCACTCACGGCTCTACGCTTGCTTCGTGAAGGATTCCTCGCCGCGAAGAAGAAGAAGCTGCAGTCATGCCGCGCTCAACCGCTTCGCCGCCGTCGTGCCTTCGTAATGCTCGATCGCCCACACACTCCCTCTCTCACTCTCTCTCTCTCTCTCTCTCTCACACACACACACAAAGAGATGAAGAAGAAGAAGAAGGAGATGGAGCAAGAGCACTCTTCAATTGCACAAATGAGAGAATGAGTGAATTTTAGGTTTAGTTGACTTTTATATGAACTCGCCCCATTCACACTTGGGTGCCCATGCTTAGCCTACTAATCCCGTGAATGTTCCAGTTAGAGTGCGCCTCTCATCGGCGATCACTCTTACCCTTTTCCTATTGGACCGACAAGCCCGGTACCTGACTCTACCAAATAAATAATACAATGTCGGCCGTAGGTTACAACGTTCGTCGTAGGTAATAGGGTGTCCGTGAGCCGTGAGGGTTAACATGCCCCCGTTCCTGATGTAGATTCCGTCCTCGGAAGCTGTTGAGTTGAAGCTTGTTATATCCATGTTGTAGAGCATCTGGATTTGAATCTGCAAGGCAAAGTCACTGTTTCAGCAAGCGGAATCATATGGCCATAAATCATGAGGGGAATGTAAAGTACATGTGGAAACGAGTAAATGCAAGATTTATGAAATGTTAGACTGCCATTAAGGACAAATAAATCGCACTTTGAGTAAATTAATTAATCAAGAGTTTTGGGCTTATGGGTGAGTCTATCAATTAGTTAGCTATGACTAAGGTTAAAACAACTACTCTAGTACTAGCTAAGCTAAGAAGAATATCTAAATGCAAGATTCCCTAATTGTGCTTTTTAGCTTTGATTAGCCAACTAGCTCTCACAACTGCAAACAAAAGCTTGAAATGTTAACTGTAAGCTCGATGGAAGTCTTTTAAATGTCATTCATTTTTTTCTTTTTCTCTTTTTTACTTTGGTTCACAATCATTTGACGTGTGTGCTTATTTTGTATGTCTGGGGCTTTTTGCTTCTCAAAGAAAAGCGCCCACACTGGGAACCTCTAGGGCTCTAGTACCATAGACAATACATGTGAGTGAAGTACCAAATCAAGCCAGGATTTCTCTTCCAGCATTATATTTTTCATTTGTGGCACTTATGTTTTTTGCTTCCATTTCCTTTGTATTCTCACTAGTGTTTTTGTTGTTTAAGTGAGCAAGCTTCTCTATGCCTTAAACATTCCTAAGGTCTCAAATACTCATATAATTTTATCAGCTAGGCGTAGTGGTCAAGTAAATGAGTTAACCTAAAGTCACGGTCTCCTAATCTCAAGGCTCATCCATAAGATTAAACTCTAGTTCCATCAACTTAAGCAAAGACAAACTTATACATCTATAATGGCAGATAACAAACATAACTATTGCACTCAAACAAACCATGAAAAATCATTATTAGAAATTATACATATCCACCAACATGAATCATGGAAAGTTATACACCTGGAGGTATAGAGTTGCTCATTTCGTCGAAGCAGATGTCCTCAGCCATGTGGATGGAGATCCATATAAGTCCTACCTAACACATCCAAAAAACAAGCACTATACCTCTAGGAGGCATGTCAGTGTGAAAAAATTAAAACTCCTAGAAAACAAACTCAAAACACAATCCAGACCCCTAACCTACCTATCTGTCATCCCTTTTAGAATCAAGGAAAGAGGATATTATATAACCGGGTGGCCACCCTAAGGCTAGGCCTCTATCCTCATCATCTAGATAAACGAAATCATTTTCCGTGAGGCCATAGTCTTCCTCGGTCTCTATTATTTCTTCTTCATCATCCTCTTGCGCAAGCGTGTTAATCAAGAACCTCGCAATGCGTGGATACTCATCCTGTGCAAAAGAATAAGCATGTGCCACCGGAGAAACAATCGCTATTGGGTAGGGATCACTAGTTATCCATAGACGTATCAGCCATTCTAACTCCTCAAAATTTTGCTCAGGCGCAAGTCTCTCTACCAAATCCCATTTGCAAGAAAGTACAGGGTAGCAGATGTGAAACACTTGAGAAAAGGAAAAAGGGTACCTTTCATCAAAAATAGAAGCGCATGCCTGTGCTGAACTAGCCATCTCTGAGGATACAGATAGATTTGGTTAGGTCTTTAAAACATGAGTTGTTTTTGTGTGTTGCTTGATGTGACACGTTGAATTTAGACTTATATGTAGGATCTGATAGGGTGCTCTCTCGTTGCTAGTCGCTCTTGCTCTTTTACTCTCTTTTTTTTTTATAAAAAAAATCTTTTTTTGTTTGTTTGCTAGAACTACTATAAGGATTTATATATACATTCCCTAGGATTGGAGATTGAGAGTTCAGGGAGGAAGGTTGAGAGGGAAGCAAGTGAATGATGGATGTCAGCAAACACTCCCCCCTTCCTTGGGTAGATCATACCTTTTGGAATGATGTCGTCACCTTTTGAAACCAATTGTTCCAAGTTGTTATGGGTGAAGGATTTAACCAATAGTTTTCGATCGCCCTATGTGTTTCATCTAGTTGCAAGGGTGGTAAGGTACTCTCCCATGATTTTATTTGCAACATTGTTGTAGGTGGTGAACCTACAACAGGAGGTGCAAACTCTTTCTTGCTTGTATGGATATGTACAATGGTAGGTGGAGGTTGTGTCGAAGCTTCTATTTCCGTATAGGAACTACATGAAGATCAAGAAGCTTCATTTGCTTTCCCTGTTCCTGAGCTAGGTGGAACAAATCGTTCTTTCTTTGGTACCCAAACTAGCTCTGGAGCAGATGTGTCGCATTCCGTGATTTTTTCCTTTCCACGATTTTCAATTTGTTTGAAGCCACGGGATTGGGTTTACATGGGCCAGGTGATAGGTAAGAGTACAATTTACGTTTGGGCACCCAGATTTGATCATTTTCTTCATAGTATCCTTGGGCTTCCAATAGTCGTTTAGGAATCCAACGCAATGTTTCTTTACATTTCTTGGAGTGAGGGGGACGTTTCTTACGAGGCTTCCGTTTTTTAGCATCAGCCATGGTCACTAAAGAAGCTTTAGAGACCCACTTGTATATTTTCTTTGTTATATTAGGATGGTTCTTGTGTGTCTCAAGTTTTCTTTCAACTACATCAGTTGAAGCTCTAGAGAGTTGGGCTATGGGGACGTATGGTTCAACCTCCTGGACATGCAATGTCTTGGGTTTTATTTCCTTAGGCAATATCTCAGGGACTATGGCTTGAGTGGTAGGGATAAGAGTTGGTTTTTGCGTTGTGACACCCCCATTCCCCCAATCAATAGTGCATTTGGTGGCTATCATCCACGTGCGTCCTAGGTTTATATTACCCTCCATAGTTCCAGTAGGCATGACCAAAAAGTCTTGAGCTACAAACCCATTGTCATAAATGACAAAAGTGTGCCAGATTCCAAAAACCGTAGTTTTTTTCTTGTTGACACCCTTGAATTGGATAATACTCTCAGATAGAGGTGGCTTCCCTAACTGACACCACACCCCATATGATAGCAGATTATATTTAGCACCCGTGTCCAATAAGGCGTTATATAGCACTTTTCCATAGGCACTATTTAACTCAATAGGGTATCGTAGAGGTGTGTCAGAGTTCAACCAATCCTCGTCGATTTCAACGTGGAATGCATGTGTGACTCCAAGGTTAGCCTCTCGTTTTTGTCTTATACGTTGTTGTCGCTCCTTAGCCTCAGCTTGAGCTTGTATCTTCTTCAATTCTATTTGTGCCTTGGCTGCCTTTTTTGTATGGATGGCACGCAACTCCTCTTGGCTTAAAGGATCATAGTATCTTTTAAATTTGCTCCCATTGAGGAATCCAATGGTTTCAACTCCATCAAGAGTCTCCACCGGAATGGTTCCTTGTGGGGTGATCTCACATACTCTAGATGGTCCTTTTCCTGCATATTTCAACTTTTTCTTTTCGTTACGCACTCCATACATAAGGACTTTATCACCAACATTGATATTTTTGTTCTTTAGATGACGGTCAAACCATTTATTCCTCCTATCTTTCTCCACAAGTGCATTTTGCACAGCTAATTGCCTCTCTTCATCTAGTCTTTCAAGGATATATAATCGTTCAACTAAGGGGTTACCACCCCAACCTTCTTGAGAAGCTACTCGAAGACTAGGAACGACAAACTCCCATGGCATAACCGCTTCTTGGCCATACACCATCTTGAATGGTGTGCAATTAATGGCAACTTTATACGCAGTACGATAAGCCCATAGAGCTTATGTAAGCTTTAAATCCCAATCTGTGTGAAAAGCTTCCACCGTTTTGGTTAAGATATAGATTAAGGTCTTATTGGTGCTCTCAGCTTGGCCATTTGCTTGTGGATAATAAGGTGTGGACTTATGGTGAGCTATCATGAAGTTAGTAGTGAGTTCTTTGATTACTCCATTTATAAAATGAGTACCATTATCACTCACAATCTCAAAGGGACAACCAAATCTTGTAATAATGTTCTCAAAGAGAAACTTGGCAGTTGACCTTGTGTCGGCCTTACGTGTCGCCCTGGCTTCCGCCCACTTTGTCACATAGTCAGTGGCAACGATAATAGATCGAGATTGAGTGCTACGAGTTGCCGGACTAATTGGGCCTACAAATTCCAAACCCCATTTTTCAAATGGTTGAGTCACTTTAACACGATGTAAGGGAATCCTATCCTTTTGTTGTGTGATCTTGTAACGTTGGCATTTTCCTTTTGCAAAAAGTGATGCATCCTTAAATAAGGTTGGCCACCAATAGCCTGATTGCAACACCTTTCTAGCTATTAGTTCCCCCGAGAAATGTCCTCTGGCTATACCCATGTGGGCTTCTTGCAGTATGTATAAATACTCATCCTCACGGGCACAACGTCTAAGAATATCATCCTCCCTAGCCTGTAGAGAGTTCCCGCAATGAGAGAGTAAGGTTCACATTCTTTTAACAGTTTTCGAGCTATGTCTTTACGAAGCTCTTTGGGTGGAAAACCATTAACTAGAAAGTTCACAATCTTCTCACTCCATTCAGGTATGGTTTTGACTAGGAATAGAGAAGTATCAGGAAATTCATCATTGACTCCAGTAGGGGCTTCACCATTGGGTATGCGAGACAAATGATCAGCCATGAGATGTCTTTTACCAGGTCTCACCACAATGGTAAAATCAAACTCAAGGAGAATTAACAACCATCGTGTAATTCTTCTCGTGGAACAAGGTTTATTTACTAGATACAACAAGGCTTGATGATCAACATAGAACACAAACTTGTTGGCCAAAAGGTAGTAGCGAAATTTCTTCACTGCATAAATCATACCTAAACCTTCTCGCTCTGTAGTGGTGTAGTTTCTTTCGGCATCATTCAACTGATGACTTGCAAAGCTAATGGGGTAGTCCAGTTTATGTTCTCCTGGTTGAGCTAGAACACACCCAATAGCAAAGTTTGATGCATCATATGCACATGAAAAATTACATTCCAATCGGGCACTCGTAGAATAGGAGCGCTAGTCAAGGTCTTTTTCAATGACTCATAAGCATGGCCACACTCCGCAGTCCATTGGAACTCAATAAGAAGCTTGTACAAAGGACGAGCTATCTCGGCAAAGTTTAAAATAAACCGTCGGTAATAACAAACATGGCCCATGAACCTTTGAACTCCTTTATAGTTTGTAGGTGGTGGCAATTCAGCAATGGCTTTAATTTTGCTCTCATCTGTGGAAATCCCATTTTTGGACACTATATGCCCTAAAATGACTCCATGTTTAACCCAAAATTGGCATTTGAAAGGGTTTAAGGAGATGCGAAACAATCTACACTTCTCAAACACTTTTCGTAAGCATTATAGATGTTCTTTCCAAGAGGAATAAACACAAAGGTCATCTAAGAAAGCTTCACAAAACTCCCTCAAATATTCTCTAAAAGCAGTGTTTATTAATCTTTGAAAGGTAGCCGGGGCATTGGTTAAGCCAAAAGCCATAACACGAAATGCGAACACTCCAAATTCGGTTATAAAGGCTGTTTTAGCTTGGTCCTCTAGCGCAATTGTGATTTGATTGTAGCCAGAGTACCCATCTAAAAAGCTATAAGCTTCCTTCCCTACAACTCTTTCAAGCACATGTTCTGAATATGGCAAGGGGTAATGGTCCCTCCTAGTGGCGGCATTGACCTTCTTGAGATCCATGCACACTCTGAGTTTTCCATTCTTTTTTGGCACAATCACTATTGGTGACACCCATTCTGAGTGCTCAATAGGGTATATGAATCCGCATTCCACAAGCTTTTCAATCTCTTCTTGAACGATTTTTGCATATTTAGGATTCATTGGGTAGGGTCGTTGCTGAACTGGTTTAGCCATGCTATTCATGGGGATTGTGTGCTGCACCACGGAAGGTGGAACTCCTTTCATATCATGATATGTCCAAGCAAATATATCCCTGAATTCCTTGAGAAGTTCTTTAAGTACACACTCCTCAGTCGTTGTCAGATCTTGGGCAATGAAGACAAGTTTAGACTCTTCTCCTGGGTTTGCTAACTCTATTTCCTTAACTATCGCTGGACCATCATAGACTCCATTGCTCCCATCGATAGGTTTTCTTTGAGCCTTTGTATACACAACCTTACGTTCCTCTGTGGTATAGGATTTGAAATGTTCAGGTGCAAGGTGTAAGTATGTGGGATCCTGTTGTTCTGTGGACTGTGATTTAACTTCTGATTCCTTTTGTTGTTGAGCTAAGTCTCGATTTTGTCGTTTCCTTACGGTACGGCTCAAATTTGGCTTATCTGTATCCTCTAGTTGTGCGATATCAATGGGTTGTGGAATACACCACATAACGCTTTGAAGGTATTCACCCCATTTATCTACCAACTTTCGATAAGCATCACATGCCCCTATATAATTAAGCCATTCTGCGGTAGATTTCTTTTCATTTATTCTAGCACGCACATTTGCTCGATATCGTTGCCTCTTATATCTCTTACTCTTCTTGTTTAATTCTCGATTACGGTCGATTTCTAGTGAAGACTCACTAGATGAATCACTACTTGTGTCTTCTGCTCCCTTGGATAGATTATCATGTAGGTTACCACTGGCCCTTGAATGGTTTGTCCCCACATTTGCACTAAGATGTAACTCAGATTATTCGTCCTCAGAGTCAAAGTCAATTGATGATTCTGACCCCAAATCGTGTGGGCTATAGTCTTGTGAGGCGCTACTGGTTTCAATGCCATTCAAACTTTCATCTTGTAGATCATCAGAAGCTATATGCATTGCTTATAGCATGTTTAAGGGTACAAGTGGTGGTATTTCATCCCCCTCAGGTGTTACCCAAGTCGTCCCCCTATTTCCCCAAGTGTCTATGGTTGCTGCTAGGTGGACCCAATCCACATTGTCCGACTCAGTCATCCCAGGTAGTACATCCATATAAGGAGAATCTTCCCCAACATCAGTGTCCGCTTTACACGTGTAACAATACTGCAATGGGGCCGAGTGAACTGTGGTGTCAGATCTATGATCAATTATAAACCTGTTTCCTAGAGGATGTGCTCGACCCGTCACAAGATCCACTCGAATGACAGAATCTTGGAACTGCAAGTAGACATGGTTTTTAGACCAGCCATGCACCATTTTTGCTTCCCTCATGAAAGGACGTCCTAAGATCATCTCCGATGCCATAGTGTGTTTGGAGAAATCCATAACAATAAAGGTAATCCTTATTTCATGTCCAAAGACCTTGATCTTGAGATCTTCTAGCATCCCAATAGGTTTAACAATAGACCCATTGGCCATCTTCACTACTATGGTTGTGGTCGCAAGGTGAGGTCTTCCCATAGTTTCCCAGCAATTTTTAGTCACAATGCTAACCCCAGCGGCACCATCAAGGATTCCGTTCACAGTTAATCCCTTAGTAGTGATTGGTATAGTCGCATTAGATTCATCACCCTCAAAGTATTGTCCCAACTTGTTAACAGGTATTTCTATAACAAGGGTCTCATCTAGGTTGGGTTGTGGATCTAAGTGTTCCTCCTCTATTGGCATCTCCCCAGCTCCATCCATCTGTGCAAATTGTGGTAGCCCAAACTTTAGTTCTCCATTGAGGAAGGCTCGAAGAGCTGAGACTAGCTCGAGGTCTTTATATAGTTTGGACATGATGGTGGTTCTAACTTCTGAAGACATGAAATCCATCAATTTGGCAATGTTTAACGGCACCTTTTGGCCTTGAGTCCCTTGACGCGGGGAAGATGGGATCTCCATTTCTTCGATAGGATCAGGTACTCCCTCTGTAAACATTCTTTCCATCAAGAAGTGAGTACACCCACTTTCCCATGACTTTAAGTCACTTTCTTCTTGGATGACACTAGGTATGTCCAAGGGTCTATGGATTTGGTGAGGTTGTTGTTGCATAGGGAACACGGTGTCTGTAATCTGGATCTTCCTAGGTGCTGGTTCTAGATCCCTTTGGGTATCTTCTACCAAACTCCTTAATTGCTTGACTCGCTCAATCTCCTCTGTAGGGTTTGGGTAAGTTCCTATCTTCTTCTTGGATCCTGGCCATTGTGGCTCATGAAGATCTTCGTTGTTGGTTTCTATCTTAGTGGTCGTTTTGGTCTCCATGGTTTCACCTGAATCAGAATCTTCTTCAGCGTCGTTCATATATACGGGGTCATCACCAGTCCCTATGTTGGTCTTTGAACTGGGGTCTGACTTCGCTGCTTTTTGCGATCTCTTTCTTCGTGTTTTCTTTTTTTTTTGAGATTGGGCAATTGATGCCGTGTCTCTTTCCTCAAGAATATAATTTTGTTTTTGGAGCATCGATCGTGTGAGTACGTTTACTGGTACCACGAGTGTACTTGGTGATGGCTCCTCTGTAACTTCAATCAAGTTTAATGGCGTGATCTTCTATGCATTTGGATTATTTGGACATTGGGCAATCAAATGATCTATGCCACATCGATTACACATGAGTATCGGCATTGTAGACGTGCTCGCTTCATTGGTTTGCATAAGTGTGGCGTTCTTTTGTAGCCTAATAGGACACTCGGCTACACGATGTGGACCTCCACACTCATAGCATTGAAGAGGTGGTCTCTTAGCAGTGTAGTTGATATTTTGGCCTCTTGCCGCAAGAGCAGCTACTTGATATACAGGTTTGACTTGTCCCCAATAGTCCTCCATGTAGTATTGTGGACTTTCTTCAAGCACATCCATCCCATAGGCGATATTAGGATCTATCTCTTCCTCATAGCCTTCCAAACAAGAAATAGATGACTCACAACCCACTTGATTCACAGAAGTGATTCTCAGATGTGGTGGTTGTGGTCCTAGCACTGGAGGTGGTAAGGGTGTTGTTTGAACAACGTTTTGGGCCCTAGGGACCATATGTTGTGATGTTTGTTCAAGAGGTGGAGCTGGCATCAATGCAGGCACTCGAGGTGTGTCTGTCCATGCTAAGGTTGGTTTATTGGCCATCGCGCGCTTAAATACTATGCAATCCTTAGCTTGATGACCATACCTTCCACATGCATTGCAGTTCCCATTGAATTTTACTCTAAAAGTAGGGCATTCACTGGTACTATGCGGTCCATAGCATACTGAGCACCATTGTTGCTCCCTTCTTGGATACATATGATTGTTTTGCGGAGCACGATTGTCTCTAAGACTCTCTTGAATAGCCTTGGTGAGATCTGCTAAAGTCATCTCAGATATCTTTGGCTCCTTAGCAATAGCCTTTAGGGTCATTGGATGATGCCCCGATGCTTGTGAGCTAATAGATTTAGGCTCAACAAACACTCTTTCTCCTTGAATCATTAAATTATCATCCAATTGGATTGCATTGGTGGTGACTGCTTCCCAAGTGGGGATACCTCTAATGACTGGGCCATTGTAGATATCCTCATGTCGTAATCCCCTAATGGATCTATCAAGCAATTGGTTATTGTTGAAGGGCTCATTTGGATTACAACGAGAATTTAAATGCTTCAAGCGACTTACAAAGTCTCTCACCGACTCTCCTTCCTCTCGTTGGGCTTTCTGGAGCTGAGAGGCTACACCCCAAAGTACTCCCTCTCGTATGTATTCTTTTAAGAACAGTCTCCTAAGAGTAGGGTAAATCGTTTTTTCTTCCACCCTTAGGGTTCTATACCAATCCCCAGCCTTTCCACTTAAGGTTATGCTTAAAGCATTGCTCTTATGTAGGTCATTGTGTTCTCCTAGAGAATTGCATATTTGTTCAAACACTTCGATATGCTTCCTCACATCCCCGTCTCCGCTAAATTTTTGTGTGAGCTTGGCTATTTGTACTACCTTACTTCTAGGCTCTCTATCAAGCGTGTTACGCATATTCTCAGCAATAGATCGACCAATAGCTTGAGCAAATGTTGCCAAGTCACCTAAGTGAGCAGGCACCGTGGGTGAAGGTGCTCTAGAGACTACATGTGGAGTAGGTATTGGCATTGGGCTTGGCGCATAGGAAGCCCTTGGGTTCCACGTTGGGTACGATGTTGTGCCATGTGGTGGTCCATAGTTCATATGAGTGGCCCTAGGCATAAAAAACGTCGGATGTGACATACTAATGCTAGCCGGTATAGTCCCATGGGAATAAGAACTTGTGTATTGTGGTTGTGGAGCATAGGTAGTTGAAACAATGGGAGGGGTAGGTACTACATGAGTGTGAGCCATAGGTGCATACGATTGGTACACACTTGTAGGTACTGTTGCAGGCATTGAGCTACCATGTAGTGGTGCTTTACTAACAAATGAGGTCCATGGTGTGTTTCTTGGCATGCCCATCATTGGGGTAGGCATGGTAGCCGTGGTGTCATCAAGGGAAAGATAAGCTAGACTTGGAAAAGTAAAGCTATCACTTGTGGGCTCAGATTTCATTGAGACCCCTGGTGAAACAACATATGGGGGATCGATGGGACTCACTAGGGGAGTCTCCATTTGTGATAGAGTGGGTTGTTTCCCTTTGCCCGTGTCTAAAAATCGCATAGAACCCGTCGAAGGTATGTTTATTCCTCGATTTTGCCTCTCGGACTGGATAATCCTATGGATGACATTGCAGATCATGTGTTGTTGTTCCTCTAGACTAGTGGCACTAGATGTGGATTGTACAACTTCTAATCAACCCACATGGTATGTGTAGCCCATGTATAGGTCGGTCAAAGTCTCCGTGTGTAGGTCATATTCCCAATTTTCATTGAGAAATACTCCGTCCAGACTTGGTGTACTAGAGGGTTGCCGTGAGGTGGATGCACTGTTGCTTCCGGTGTTTTAACTTTTAGTCACCGCTACCTTAGAGGTGACTTTGGAGGGTGGTAGCTCGGTAGGGCCCTCATTAAATGAGGTAGGTAGAATGTCCACGTGGACACTCCGAGGGAGTGTGGGGTCTACAGGAGATGTGAATGGTGATTCTACTTCTCCACCCCCTTTGTTTACTTCACTAGCCGTAGGTTCAGAGCGCGTAGCTCTACTAAAAGTTTCCATCAAACGGCTAAAAACACTAGTTCCAGGTTGTTGGGCCCAGCTAGGCACGGTTTCATTTGTTCCCCCGGGGCTTTGTGTAAGATGCTCTTCCATAATATCATAGTCAGAGGAAGAGTCGCTAGCCGCTATATTTGGGTCTTGGGTTGCACTACCTTGGGTCCCCGCCGAGGGTGTAGACCCTAGCGTGGAACGATAGTGAGTACCCCCATCAATCAAAGCACTAGCTAGTTGTTCGGACTCTAGCACACGACCAGAGCGTAGATACATGTGCTTTGGGTGCCTTACAAGTGTCGGCAAGTACCCTCAAAGGTTACTTGCTTTGTTTTGTGGGTGTTTTGCACCCCGTTTTCTACTTGATTTTTTCTTGTTTTTGATGTTTTTTGAATGTTTTTTAATGTTTGATTTTTTTGATTAAAGTGTGTGATAGCTCGAAACGATCGTATCACTTAGAGAGTCACTGTGTGCTTTACAGCACAATTTTCGGGCATCTGACGTTCCGTTGGTCCTCAAAAAATCAATTTTTAACTACGTGTGACGCTAAAATTCGTTTTTTTAAAAAGGTGACTGAGACCTAGGCCTGAGCATGAGCTTGGGCTTGGGTCTGGGAGATATTCCCGATCCCGGTTCTACCTTTAAATTTTATATATATATATATATTTTTTATTTTTTTAATTTTTTCTTTAAAGGATAAGGTCGCCGCGGCTTGCGCGAGAGCACACACACACTCTATCTACCTACTTCTAACTAATACACCTACTCTTACACACTAACACACTCTATTAACTCTCACTAATCTACTTCCTACTTACTGTACACAGAAAACTAACTACCTTAATACACAGAGAATAAACACAGAACCTTTGAAATCTCCATTAACAAAAAAAACTAACTACCTTAATACATAGAGAATAAACACAGTACCTTTGAAATCTCCATTAACAAAAAAAACACACAGTATAACACCAAATCCCTCTTCTCAACACACACACACACACACTCTTTCCCTACCTTTCCTATAATTGAAATTGCACCACGGAGAAGCACAGAGTGCTACTCGAGCTTAATGCACGGCATTCCCCGACAACGGCGCCAAAAATGTGTGCGTGTGTCGCACGTGTCAATGCAAGGAACTTGCCGATACACCGTGTGCGAGCCACAAATGGCTCCAAGCACACAACAAGCCTAAACTAGTAAGCTCAAAGAAGGCGATGGTGTGTCACTCACCGCTCTACGCTTGCGTTGTGGAGGATTCCTCGCCGCGAAGAAGAAGAAGCTGCAGTCATGCCACACTCAACCGCTTCGCCGCCGTCGTGCCTTCGTAATGCTCGATCGCCCACACTCTCCCTCTCTCTCTCTCACACACACACACAAAGAGATGAAGAAGAAGAAGAAGGAGATGGAGCAAGAGCACTCTTCAATTGCACAAATGAGAGAATGAGTGAATTTTAGGTTTAGTTGACTTTTATATGAGCTCGCCCCATTCACAGTCGGGCGCCCATGCTTAGCCAACTAATCCCTTGAATGTTCCAGTTAGAGTGCGCCTCTCATCCGCGATCACTCTTACCCTTTTCCTATTGGACCGACAAGCCCGGTACCTGACTCTGCCAAATAAATAATACAATGTCCGTCGTAGGTTACAACGTCCGTCGTAGGTAATAGGGTGTCCGTGAGCTGTGAGGGTTAACAGCCGTCTAGGGGAAAAGCACACCCGTGACTCTTGGTTGAAGCTACTAGATAAGGAAAGAGGGTCTTTTGCTATTATTCGTACATCGTCTTTTTGGAAATGTTCTTCCTACATATCATATCCACTCACAATTGTCAGTATGACTTAAAATAAACAATAGTTCTTGGTTACATTAATGGAAAACACATTGTATGCCCCTGTAGCATCCATTGGTTTCTATTTCCTATTGCATCTCAATAAAAAATAAAAAATAAATGCATTGAATACATACACAGTGGAATGGAACTCAAATGACAAGATAAATATGCCATGATTAAACATCATTTTATACATAAGGAAAGATATGTATATCTATTAGACATGGACTTAGGACTTTAATTCAAAAAGTTTAGGCTTTGAGTTTGTATCCTCTATATGTACTACCCTACCTAATAAATTCTCAGATAATTTTTTACTTTGTACAGCGGGATGGTCTGTCCTTCCTAGCCCTCAAGGAATCACAACACACCAACAAACAAGAAATGACAAACAATGTTGGAGGGTGAAAGAATGTTAACCTGTCGTGCTTTTTGTGCTAGTTAGCATTTTCAAGTTAGCACATCTTTAAAAAGTTGGGCGTCCAGTATATTTTTTACAAATAATATCAAAATTTATCGGACGTTGTACATTTGGATTCCTTGTTTCAAGTGCTTTCTACTGATATATCATATGTCATAGATCTTGGAGATGTAGCTCATGTTATTGTACTAGTTAGCGTATGTCAAATTAATTGTGCTAGTTAGCATTGTTCGGGACATGAAAAAGCATGCCACATCAACATGCTTTCACCCTATACTATTTGGAACTTATCCACCACAATATAGCGTTAATGGGTTAATAGCACTCACAAAAATCATATGATTTAATTGTTCCTTTGCATCCGAGGAAGGAATAATTTACATATTCATTGGCATTGAGTATCCCTTAAATATCTACTACCATAAGTCATTCGCAATCAAGTCCAAGGGTCCCTCCAAAAGAGAAATCAATCTTTTGACAACTAGCTAGATGAGGTTTTTTATCATGCCCTTGCCTTTCAAACTAGAGACATGTGTAGAAAGACCACTCATGTGACATCCCCCCTATAGTGATTTTTGGTGGTAAATCTTGAAAATAGCACGCAAATATTACACCATATCTATCTGCTCAAATGGATTTTTGTGGATTTCTTCTTACCCCTTTTTTGCAACCTTGACACACTAGATATCTACTTTTAAGATGTTTTGCTTACTGATATAAATAACTTATTCCTTTGGCAGCTAAAAGTTGGTGTCTTTGGAGGTGAAAAAACTACTTTGTAACCATCTTACGATGGCAAAAGGAGTAAATATATTAATGATGGTGACTCTAAGCTTAGTGATTATGTTTCCCCTTAAAACAAGGAGAATCTCAAGATATAGTTGTGTTAGTAGATGAAGGTCAACATCCATGGACTCAACATATTCCTCACAATTTACTCTTTGTAATCAAGGTTACTATCAAATCATGGATTTTTTGGACATTTTTATTCAATTCCACACTGCCAACTTCAATGTGTATGGTCCACTAAATCAACACTTGAGCTCAAATTCTCGAGTGATCCACCTTAGAATATATAAGTGTAGAGTGTAAGTTCACATAGAGGGGGGTTTTATATATCAAATAGCTACAAAATTATATGTACAATAGGGGTTTAAAAATAGAAAGTTGAAAACCAAGTTACAATTTTATAAAGGAAGAATGGTCTTTTAATTCACGGTGATGTGTGTGTGCGTGTGTGTAGAGGGGTGTGTGTGTGTAGAGGGGTTTCATAAATACTTCCTGAATGCATGTGCTATAGGTCCTTTTGAATGGTGGACCCTCGGCTCAAATCTTTTATAATGTAGATTTTAAACACAATACACTTATCATTGGGTTTCTCTTGACTTGAAAATCTATCTTATGAAATAAGGGGGTAGACTGTATATTTTAAAGAGTTTGTTAAGTTTCTACACTTTGGAAAAGGAAAAAGTTTGTAATTAATCTAGGGTAAAACATTGAGAGGTGGAATGGGAAATTAGAAATTTTAGATGTGGAAATTGAAAGGTTGAAAGGGGATTGGGAAAGTAAGTGAAGGTTGATAATAATGGAATGAAAGTATCATGACATTAGAAAGTTAAAGGACTTTGTATGCAATTTTTTTTAAAATTCTACCCACAACTTGAAAATACCGAAATCTTTTTTAAAAGATATAAATTAGAAGCTCCCAAAAATAAAGCACTCTCAAGAGAGTAGCCAAATTTCCTAAAGTGATATGTGATAAGACTAGTTGCATCTTCAGGGGGTAGGTTAAGTAAAGTAAACTCGTCCCCAATAGGTTGTAAATCAAAAGCCTTCCATGCAAGGTTTTTGCATATAAAAGTAAGACAATTAGCAATCTTATCCAAACCAACAATAAACCACTTGTGTGACAGTTTTTAAGCTAATGTCAAGTGTGATCCAAGTACTATTGGTAGATAACAAATTATGTGGCAAGAGAGCGGCTTTTTGTAAAAAACATTGGTTAGCGAGATTGGTTAAGTCCAGTAGGACTGTTCTCTAGTCGAAGAGTATTGACTAGATCAGTCAAACAGCTAAGTAAAGTTGAAAGGGAAAGATAAAGGCTTTTTGGAAAAATCAGAATGTGATTCAAACCCTTACCAATGATTCTCTCAATTGTAGAATCTTTAATAAATCTAAGATCACAAGTGCAAACATGCTTACCCAAATCACGAAAGTCTTTACAAATAACCTCATACTCTACACAAGGACACTCTATAATAGCAATGTTTTGTAAAAAGTTATTGATGTAAATAAGCTTCTTAATAGGCTGATGATGTGTCCATCTTATCATGAAATTTTTCAACAAGTTATGGTTACCAAAAAGTAGATCAAAACATTTGCAAAAAATCAATTTGGGTGGAAACCAATTGAGGAGTTCATTGTGGTATAAACAGTGTATATAGGTACGATCAACTGCCAAAGATTTTCTAAAAATAGTATTTCTCCCATAGGGGACAAAAATAGCATGCATATCAATCTACATGTCAAGGAGATGTCAAATAGGGTACTCCTTCCTCTTCCTCTTATGTAACTACGAGATTTCCCTCATTTAAAGCTAGTAGAAGTGTCAGGTGTTAAAAACTTGAAAGACGTTCCAAAGTGATTCTGTGTAAAAGTCGGGATTGCTCTTGGAAAACTCCATATTTCCTTTTGTGCAAATATACAGGCCGCCATTAGAGGCACATTTAGTTTGATCAATAAACTTGAGGTTAAAAGGGGCCTTTATGAGCTCCCCTTTGTCCATGAATATTCCACCTTTTAGTATTTTGAGCCGACAATCTTTAATTGTAGATGTTGGTAGGTTGGCAAGGTAGACCCAAGTTTCACTGAGTATAGGTGCAAAAAAAGCCTTGTTATTAGGAAGAAGCCAACGCTGATGGTCCACTCCAAAAGATTCCACTTCAATTTGTCTAATTGGTAAGAAAGGGAAAACTTTAGAGACTTTTGGAACCATCTTGAAAAGGGTAGAGTCAATGAGGGTACATAAATTATTTTGGAATTCTTGATAGCTTCTAGAGTAGCATTGTCTCTACAAAAGAGGCCATCAGTTTGTGGGACAAAGGGGTAGCAGGAGTACTAACAAAAGTAGGATTAAGCCCACACAATCTTTTGAGGAAATTGGTAAGTTTACAACTGAAGGACGAAAATTGAGCAAGATCTTGATTATATTCTAGAGCTAATACAGGTGATTGGAAGATGTATTGAGAGATCATAACCACCCCATCATTAGTATCTTTATCCAGAGTAGCCAAAATTTTGACCCAATCATTGAAGGAAAGCATATGTAGGGTAGATGACTTTCTATCTACTGCTAGGGTAGAATCATAAATAAGTTGTGATGCTTCCAAATTGCTTATACATCGAAGGACAAGTGAGCTAGCCACAGAAAGAGTTTCTGAAGTCTTGTATTTATTTTGGATAAGTGATCGCTTTTTGCTTTTCTAACAAAAAAGGTCCTAGCTCTAGGCAGCAGGGCTTTATGTAAAGGGCGTTCCTTCAAGTATTGTGAAATGTTTTCCATTATCTTTGCATGTTTCAAAGGGTCATGGGTGACCCTCATACAAGCAATCATCTTGTCTTTAACGTGCACCTGAAACATCAGTTGGAACCAAGGTCGGATTAACTTGTAAACCTAAAATCTGTAAAGTCCAAAGGCTATGATAGCCATGAGCAAGAATCCATAATTATAGCCTAAGATGGACCACCTAACAGCAGCAGTCAACCTAAACATGAATTATAGACAATGGGTCCAACCAAATCCATATAGCCCCTTAAATTTATAAAGCCAACATCATTAGGAGAAAGTTGGACTCACTTTTGGGCCCAGTAAGAAGTGTCACGTCGGCTTAGAGAGAGAAAATGAAAATGTTAACCTGTGCATTTTATGTGATACTTTTCTACGCAACAAAAAGCCAAAATGACATTCTTTGGTAGGTAGCCGCCATCTTTATCATTCTTATCCTTCATTCTCTTGTCAGGAATCCAACTAACCGTATGACTAATGATTTGAAATGCCAACTTACAAGCGTTCCCTCCAGAAACATAAGCCACACGAACTCTATCAACTCTAAACTTGAGAATATGGCTTTCCCTCCCAAAACCTGAGATATTTCTCCGTCTTCTTCTCTATCAACTCTAGGAATGGAGAACGCATCTTTTCCTGATGAAAACACTAATTTGAACTTACAATCCTCGGCCCCTTCATCTTTAACACTTACCCAAAGAAAGAACACATATCATCTTCATGTTGATGTATTGCAAGAGTACGCACCGTTGCAGAAACGTAGGAGGAAGTCTTTCTTATCTCAACGGGAGAAAGAACTTAGAAGGACAAATAAGGAACATCATTTGGATTTGTGGACCGATGGGTCTATTTGTCCAAAGGATCCTATGAAAAATGTAGAAAGGCAAAGAAACTTCCTGGCAATGGAGAACATGCAGCTGAAGAAACTTAATGAAGCATGCTCTCAAAAGATTTCATCAAACAAAGAGACAATCCAAGGCCTTGAGAAGAAGATCACAAGTTTGCGAGAGAAAGACACCGTGCTTGGTAGTCGGAAAAGAAAACGAGATCTGTGCAACCTTGAGAACATGAAGGTTGGTAGTGGTGGCCTGAAAAAACGAATACGAGCTTTAAGGTAACTCGAAGTTTGTTTCTTCAATGTGCTTCATTAAGAAGTGGATACACTTACTTTTCTATACATGATCATAATGCATTGTGATTTTTTGGCAGGTCTTTACTGCATCCAAACTCGAACGGTGCAGGCTTCAATGCCGGAGTGCATTACAGCCGTCTAGTTCCAAAAGAAGTAGTTGAAGAGATGATAACTCAGAAAAAATTTCGTAAGTTGAAAGGGAGGCTACTTACCTCCTTCATGAACGCGAATTGGCTGGAACCAATGGAAGTGCAAGCAATACTTGATGAGAGTGGCATCTCGCAGATGGGATACAGGGCACTCTTCAAAGCATTAGCTAAAAAATCTCAAAATAAACTACAAAGAGGATCATTGCTGCCAAAGCCATCACATGTAAAGGCTGCTCGCCGGCACGTAAATGATGAGGTGTTTGAGAAACTTGGGTCACCATTCCATATTGAAGCGATGTTCTTAGGCAAGGGCGGCAGAGAGGTACAGTTTAACGAGCACAACAACCTCTTCGTTGATCTTGAAGCATTGCAAAGGTATGCAGTTCACTTCTTTGACATCAGTCGAGACGAGTGCGGTGGGGTTCTCAAGTTTGTTTTGAAGCTCGACGGGTGCGAGGTCCTGAAGAACAAGAAGTTGGAGAGAGTCACCATTACCCTCATGAACAGAGCTCTGGATCCATCAATAACGAAAGAGGATCCACGATACTTCAGCGTGCAATCAGAAAACAACATTCGATCTCTAGGATCATTTCAGGTATACTTCGATCAATCTCTGATAACAAAAATATTGATTATTTGGTTGTTGATTTTGTGTTTTCATTTTTCACTGCACGTTGCTAAGGAAAATTTTGAAATCCTCGATTGGGTTTTTAGTCAAACCCAAATTCCTTCTATCATCAATGAACAAAGAAACGGAGCCGTTCTTTCAGTGGAAGGATTTGGCGACTACACAGTGGAATGGCACATGGTAGGTGACTTAGAGACTCTTAAGTGTATGTACAACATAACACACGGAGCAGCTGTGGCAAATCCATGCTTATATTGCATGGCTTATGCACAATCACTTGAGAGTGTGCAATGGATTAGAGCTCCCAACAGACATCTTCAAGATAAAACTTTTAAACCAGTGCTCGATATTTCTCTGAGTAGAGTTCACGTCTGTACACTTCATGCACTCTGTCGAATAATTGAGAAGGTGGTTCATTTGTACATATGTTTTGCATGGACATTAAAGCTAGAGAGTGAGTCGAAAAGAGTGATCAAAGAATTAGAGGGAGTGCTCTCAAACATTGGTTTGCATGGAGGCAATGTCAAAATCTAAGAGGACCCTAAGATGTCTCAAAGTCGGTACAAGGTACCAAGGAAAGCATCGATAGGCGGAGTGAAGGCAAGAAGGTTTCTTGGGTTTAGCCTCAAAGATTCAAATAGAGAAGAAAGGAGAATCCTGTTCAACAAACGGAAACAGTTACATAAAGTGGTTAAAGACAATGCTGGTGGTGGGGCAATCCAGAATCACAAAGCAAACGTGTGGAAATCACTAGATAAAATTTTCCACTACCTTGAGCAACATTCTTGGGACCAAAGTAAGCTCACATCATTTCAAGCAGCCTTGCTGGATTGGAAAAAGGCTTACCTTACAGGGTGGGGTGGGCAACATATCACACATTACATGGTAGGTTGGCATTCTACGTATACAAAACAAAATTTTAAATTGTACTCAACTGACCATTTTGTTTTATTTCAATGCAGCACATACTGTTCAACCATGGTCCATATTTTGCCTAGACATACGGTTCACTATCAATATGGTCCACACAAGGCATGGAAAAAACCCACTACATGGCAAGAACAGGTTATTTTAAGCACACTCGGCATGGGGGAGGAAAAGAAAAGGCCAATAGCCTATTAGAGTTACACCAATGGACTTATAGACGACTAATTCATAGAGCAAGGCAGAAGGAACTTCTTAAGAGTTCAAAAATTACACGGTCTTTACAACACATCCGCAAAGAGAAGAAACAGATGGCTTGGGGAGCATCAAATGCGGCCGAGCGCCATGCGAGGTGGCGCCGGTCATGAGTCAGGAGCGGGAGAAGATGGACCTGAGCCCGTCGTTTTTATCCTCTTCGATGCACCTCCTTCCTCCTCACTTTGTACCTCTTCGATGTGCAAGCTTTGTAGATGAGCTCGTTCCTCTGTTGATGGCAGCATCCCTACGGGCATCATGCGTCTTCTTTCCCTCAGAAACAACCGCTTATTGTATGGATCTAAGCCTTTCGGGTCTTCAACCCCTGCAGCCAGAGCCTGAGCTATGTAGGACATGAAATATGGGGCTCGGAGTGCCTGGCACCCATACCCAATGCCAAATACACGTAGAGCAAACTGTTTTTCAATCAGAATTACTCTTTCTGCGTTTAGTGGGAGGGGGTGCCCACCACACAATCTTGTAATAGCTTTCATTGCAAACAGAGGGAACTTTGCATTGTCATCGGAATATTCCTTGTGGTATATTATGATCTACATAATAATTGCAATCAATTTATTAGCCGTAAGTGAGATGAGTACAATTGTCAAGTACTTGAATTGTTTCTACAAACCTTTTTGTGGTTGAATCGCCCGATGTAGTGAGACAACGCTGCATCCTTGCCTTGGACTCCAGTGACAAGCCCTTGGCGTGAGCCTCCTGCTCTTCTAAGGAAACTATCGTCATACACTAGCACCTGGCAACAAAAAAAAAATGTTCATGATATTTTATCACTCGGCCATCTCTAATACTATATGAATGCTCGACAAAAGTTACCATATGATTCTCGTCCATTTCCAGCATCGACCTCCCCCATAAGTGAATAGACTGACTATTCATTACATGATCTTCTGGTGCCACGTGTCTACCCATGTTTTCCAAGCAGATTGTTTTGTTGTCAATTCAAACTGCTCATCTCTTGGCAAATCGTCCTCTCCGGACTTCGCCTCATTGAACGTATCTTTAATCAATTGCGACCCTGAAGTGAACTGTGAGTCACGGACAGCTGTGTCAGCAATAAGATATTGGTCCACTGCATCATCGTCCACAAACCCCATGTCTGCCTCACAAAAATTTGCAATTGCCGCTAGGCAGTAGTCCTCCCGTATATTGAGCTCATGCATGATATCTGTGAGTAGAATATAATGGGTGTCGCCCGCCATAGCAAAGATGGGAGCACAATTGAGAGGCAAAGTCGCTTCCATACTTGGGCTTTCTTGCCTGCACCCTATTGCTGCATCCGCAAGAGAAACAAGAGTTAAGCCCGCATCAAAGGTTTCCTTTAGTACCTCTTCCCGCTCTTCTTCTGGATTGAATTGCACCTCCACATCCTCTACCTCTTCCTCCGGTGCCAATGGACAACTACCGAAAGTTGTTGACTGCGAAGTCTCTGACTCGCCATCCATCTGCAAGTATAAGTAACAGACAAACCCATGGTAGAATTCCAATAAGTGACATTTTTTAAAGTGCTTTATACACCTGTCTTGTACAAGCAGTGCATTGGAGGGACACTTTTCAAGACAGCGATTCAGTCTCCTTGAAGCACTCTTGTCAGGGTCAAGGTCGGCAGGGTGCACATATCTCATGCCATCAACTGTCATGGAATTGTCACAAGTGACTGCCTCATACTGTTGCAAATGGTTTTGTAGGTACTCAAAGCAGCAATCTATAATCCTCTGTATAAAAAACTCTGCATTGAACATTCCTGATAGTTCTGGTGCACGATGATGAGCTCGGGCGTTATATAAGAATGTGAATAGTTTTTCTTCACATGTATCCTCGCTCATGTCTGTCTCCAAGACTATGATCCCCATGGCTGAAAGAAAAAGCAAGCCAAAACTATTTGGTGTCATAACAAAGCAAATTTTGGGCCTCGAGTACCCCTCAATGTCCTATTTTGCGTGGCTCGACCCCGTGAGCTCATGTCATAAGAGGTGACATTAGTTGAGTCAGAACCAAGCGAGTAGGGTCCCCAAGAATTTCCGAAGGACCCTCTTCGCTTGGTTCTGTCCCGTGTGCTAAAGTCATAAGAGTTGACGTTAGTTGAGTCAGAACCAAGCGAGTAAGGCTCCCAAGAATTTCCGAAGAACTCTATTCGCTTGGTTATGTCCCGTGAGCTAATGTCATATCGACGGGTTATGTCCTGTGCGTTAATGTCATAAGTGGTGACGTTAGTTGAGTCAGTACCAAGCGAGTAGGGCCCCCAAGAATCTCCGAAGGGTCCTATTCGCTTGGTTCTGTCTTGTGGCATTCGGAAGAGGTGGATAAGACCAGAGCATATTATGTTTTTTTTAAAACCATAAGCGCGAGTGAATAAATTAGAAGAGCAAAAAATAATTTACAAGAGGGGTAGCTACACACGACTGCTGCATGACAGTGATAGATTTATAGTTCACATAAGGAGTAATTATTCCAACCATGAATGCGATACGGTCACCACATAAGGAGTAATTATTCCAACCATGCATGCGTTTTTACCCTAACGCAGTGGCTTCGGTGCGCACACAATTAACAACACACAGGAAGGGGAGAGGCAGGGAGAAAGAACCTATCTCTGCAATATCCAATGGCGCCGAGTTGGATGGTGATGTCGCAGGCCACCGACAGCAAGAACCAGTAGGGGGGCGATGGCGACGCGGCAGCAAAGGACTCGACCCAATGGAGGTCACTCAACGCAGGATCACGAGAGATGGGCAAGGGGAAGAGCGCAAAAAATGCAAAGGCGATGGCGAATGCAAGGGCGATCGACGTCTGACTCTAAACGCAGGATCACGAGAGTTGGCCAAGGGGAAAGGTGCAGAAAAGGCAAAGGCGATGGCGAATGCAAGGGTGATCGGCGTCTGACTCTAAACGCAGGATCACGAGAGCTGGCCAAGGGGAAGGGCGCAGAAAAGGCAAAGGCACGAGAGCTTGCCAGGCAGAAGGTGTGAGATGGAGATGGAGATGGCGACTGCAAGGGCGATTGGCGTCTGTCTGACCCTTAACGGTCACTCAAAAAGGCACATGGGGTGCGCTCTCAAGGACAACCAGTATTAAATGGTCTCAGATTCCCATGCAGTACAATTTACCAACCGCAATTTCGCACATAAGTGAAGTTGTCACCCTCCCCGAGGTAAGCATTCTAATTTGAGGCATTACCCCCGCCAAACATCTCAAGTTTCAACTATTCTGCCTCTTTTCGCGTCCTCTACTGCGCATCATTCTAATTAACTCTACCCCCATCGACGCCACGCGATAAGCAAACTCCATCACCTCTTACTCTCGCGCATCCTCCTTCTCTTACTCTTGTTCTGCAGTGCTTCAGCGACGCGGAACTCTACACACAGTGAAGAGGTATGCTACTTACTACCCTTCTGCGCACTTGTATTTTGTGTAGTTGGTCAGTACCAAGCGAATAAGGTAAGGTCACTTAGTCCGAAGAGCCCTATTCGCTTGGTACTGACCAAAAGAAAATTTAAGTGATGTCTGCTAGTACAGAGGTCAATACTAAGCAAATAAGGGGAAGGTAACCCCTGCTTGTTGCGGATTTAGGGTTTTCCTTGCCAAATACGCCTTTTGATTTCGGTCCCGTGCCCTATAATTTGCTGTAGTTGGTCAGTACCAAGCGAATAAGGTAAGGTCACTTAGTCCGAAGTGCCCTATTTGCTTGGTCCTGACCAAAAGAAAAGTTAAGTGATGTCTGCTAGTACAGAGGTCAATACTAAGCAAATAAGGGGAAGGTAACCCCTGCTTGTTGCCGATTTAGGGTTTTCCTTGCCAAATACGCCTTTTGATTTAGGTCCCGTGCCCTTTAATTTGCTGTAGTTGGTCAGTACCAAGCTAATACGGTAAGGTCACCTGGTCCGAAGTGCCCTATTCGCTTGGTACTGACCAAAAGAAAAGTTAGGTGATGTCTGCTAGTACAGAGGTCAATATTAAGCAAGTAAGGGGAAGGTAACCCCTGCTTGTTGCGGATTTAGGGCTTTCTTTTGCAAAATACGCCTTTTGATTTTATAAGAAAGAAACAAAATTACAAATGAACACCGGGTTTGAGTTAGAAAACACTTCAGACTTTACAAAGAGTGGCCTATTAATTTCCGGGGGGTTTAGGGTTTAGGGGCTTAGGGTTCACAGCCAGCTTATCTCTTCGCAAAGCATGTTTGCAAAGTTAATGGCCTCCTCATAATTATTGGGTAGCTCAAGCACTTCATCCTTCATTTCCTGAAGCCAATTAATGATTGCCTCAGAGCCATTCTCGACGAGCAATCGCTGCATGTCTTCAGGCCTTCTTGCTTCTAGAGAGTTTTTAAGGATTGAGACCCTCTGCCTGATGATCAACATTTGTTGCAGCTTCAGGCTAGCATCCTGCACAGAGCATTTATCAAGTAAGCTCTTCAAACTAGGAGCTTGGAAATTGGGAGCAGAAAGCAAAGAATTATCAGCAACTTACCTCGAGAATAGACTCCCGTGTTGACAGCAACCACTCCCGAGCTGTGTCAGTCGAGAACACTAAAGGTAACATCGGGGGAGGGCCAAGGGGGGACCTAATGAGGAGGGCCCGGATGCGGTGTTGCTGGCGCTACGGGAGTATACCTTGGAAAGGCATCGCCACTATCCTAAGCTTCTTTTAGTTGTTCTCCGAAACCCTGAGCGAGGTTCTGAAATAACTGCTTCTTAAATAGACTTTCAGACAAGCCTAAAAAGCAGAGCCTGGGCATGAGGTTTTATGAGAGGGTGGTACTGCCATGAGGTTTCATGAGAGGTGGACGTGGGAGAGAGAATCAATGGTATCATCCCCCCGATATTAGGGGAGGTGATCGAAGGGAACGACATGACAGTTAGAACCACATCGATTTAAGATCTCCTTCACACTGCTATTTTGTATAAGCGGATGCAAACCTGTTCGCTTGCTTGTACACTTTTCTGAGGTCACCACTCAGCGAATAAGGTATTTTTTTGCAGGGGTTGCAAACCTGTTCGCCTGGTAGTGATCTCAGAAAATGTAAGTGATATCTGCTATTACTATTTATGAAGTCACTACCGAGCGAATAAGGCAAGGCAAACTCTTTCCTATGCACCTATTCGCTCGGTAGTGACCTCAGTACATATAAGTCATGTCTACCATTACTATTTTTTGAGGTCACTACCGAGCGAATAAGGCAAGGCAACTCTTTCCTATCTATCTTTTCGCTTGGTACTGACCTTTCCTTAAATCTGAAGTCCCTTGTGCTGACAAATGAATTGTCTTTTGGTGTTATTGTATTTGTAGAGATGCCTCGTGTTAAAGCCTGCGCTAGGAGGGCAACAGGTGAATCTTTGAATGCTCAAGCAAGAAGACGCTGATATGAGGCGCACAGAAGTGTACTGCAAGAGCTACGCAGGATAGAACGACGCGTTCAACCTGCTATTCCACGTCTCCCTTTTCGGCGAGTAGTGCGGGAGATTTGTGAGCAGTGGAGAGTCGGCATGCGATGGGCCAGCAATGCACTCCTCTACCTTCAAGAAATTGCTGAGGACTACCTCGTGGAATTCTTCAGCGATCGATATATCCTGGCTGCCCATGCACACCGGGTCACTATCATGCCGCGGGATTTTGATACTCTTCGTAGGCTTCGTTTCCGCTACGATGGGCTGCTTCATCCAGTACCAATCCGGGATAGTAGAACCATGGATATTCTCAACATCCCCCCTCTCCATCCTCGTGCACGACAGACAGAGCCGTCTAAGGCTGAAACAAACAGCAGAAGGACCCGATCACGGGTCGAGAGAAACGACACAGATGGGCAGGCTGAGATAGCCGCAGAGGGCCAAGAGCAAGCCAGAGTGGACCACGAGGCAGTCATGGAAGAAACAGAGACAGTTATCGAGGATCCAGCTAGACACCAAAATGAGCAAGTCATGGAGGATCCGCAGCCCACCGTGGATGATGAGGGACAAGAGCAGGTCAGGGTGGAGCCTGAGGCATCTATGGAGCAACCAATATTGAAGGAAAATGATCCGGAGCCTAAGGCAGCCAGGGAGCCAGCTCAAGAAAGGGAAGCGCAAGGCTCTGCATCAGAAGGGCCATCCAACGTATCGGATGAGTCAATTATTTTAGAGCAAATCAACGAGAAGAATGAAGAGGAGTTGAGAATTTTGTTGAGCTCCGCGCCTCTGCATGCGCACATACAGCTGCCTGCAAGGTCAAAGGAGGCCTGCATTACCAACCTCGATAGAGTAGACTTCATGTGCATGTGCAATTTCATCGACTCGCTCGCAACAAATGAGGTCATCAATGTTGCTTTGTGGTAATTCTCATTCTCTTTAATTCTTATGCTCATTAAATGGGTCTCTACCGAGACATGGGTCAATACCAAGCGAGACAGTGGGTAATGAAATTGAATTTTGGTACTACTCGCTCGGTATTGACCCATGTCTTTGTGGCCGGTGCCAAATTTTTCTTTATAATGGTTCACTACCTTAAAGACATGGGTCAATACCAAGCGTGTCAGTTGTTTATGGAATTGGAATCCGCCGCTGACTCGCTCGGTATTGAACCATGTCTTTAAGGTTGTCGTCAAGTTCTTTATTTCAGCCAAGACAATGGTCAATACCAAGCGAATCAGTGGCGTATGGAATTCGATAGCTGCCCCACTCGCTCGGTATTGACTCACTTGGTGTTGAGTTCAAGGACTTAGTGCCTGTGAGCTATAGCGGAGATAGATATCTAGATGACGAGGGTACCATGTACTTGGTAGTCCTAAACCCTAACATTGTGCACAAGTGGGGATTGATGGGCACCAAAGCCAAAGTAGATGAAGAACTTGAGGAGAAAGCACCAATAATGAACTTCCCTGATGCGAGGTTAAGAAGAGAGAATGAAACTACAAGGATCAACACTGATAACATCTATGTGGGGCTATACAAATATAATAATGGGGAGCAAGATCTCTATTATAGATGTGAAGAACCCTACACCGGAGAGTTGACAGACCAAAAAAGACTTTATGTCTTTACCTACACAGAGGGATCGGAAGTGAAAATTGCCGCTTACGACAAGTATGGGAGGCAATACTCAACAATGGGCAAGAAAGAATTAGAAGGATATACATACTTTGGGGGACCACTACATCAGTATTATGTTACTTCTAGCTCACAAAGACCAGCACCAACAAATGGAGTGCAAAACCTAATGACAACAGGAGGACAAAGAACTCAGGCTGCTGACTCTTTCAGTCAACCTCAGTACTCAAAGCCCGGACCAATGGGATCATTACATTCCAGAGAGTGAATGGATACGAATCGAGGTAGTGCAGTTCCAATCCCCACGTATACCACTCCAGGTCCAAGGTTCGAAGCGGAACCATCACATTTACCTCCTAGTAGTAGACTCAGGGCAGGGGAACCGACAAGGGTAACCCATGAAGTCCATGATGCTAGAGAAAGCTTTAGCCGGGACACAGGACCAATGAGATTGGTAGCAGACCATAGACGTATGAGACCATCTCAAGTAGCCAAGTGTATGCCAAAGAAGTATGGTGGTTCAGGAGATCCGTATGCACATGTGTCACTCTTTAAGCAAGTCTTAAGAGCTGAGCAGATAACAAATTTCCATACACAATACGAGGGATTTGGTCTTACTCTAGAAGGTACGGCATTGACATGGTTTCAACCACTGATCAGAGGGGGATTCCATGACATTGACCATTTGCTAAGAGAGTTTGTTGAGGAATTCTCAAAACGAGGGATTAAGCACAATACGGTCTCACAAATATATGCTTTTAAACAGAGAGAACACGAAAAAGTGAAGGAAGCTTCACTTCGCTTCAAACAATACATTGAGAGATGTCCAGTACGTGAACGACCACAAGATGACAGACTATCTGTTCTCTTTATTGAAGGATTGAGAAACGACACTCTCAAGAAGGACTTGCACTTGAAAGCTTGTACAAGTTTCGAGCAAGTAACGAGAGAAGCATTGTACTTAGTGGATAATTGTACGGTTTAGGGAGAGGTGTCAGCGGATACAGATTTTGCATCCAGTAGCTCTTCCTCCGTAGCGAGCGAGACTACCACTAAAAAGAATGTTCAAACAACAACCATGCCAAATGTAGAGCAAATGATAGAAGATGCTCTAAAAAGGATGGCACCATACCAAAAACCATTACCAAAACCACTCAAATGGTGTGCTATTGAACAAAAATGGACAAACCATCCAACAGAGGAGTGCTATTACAACAAAGGGTATGTAAGGGAGCGTCAGTATGCACCTCCTGCTCAATTAGCACCACCTCAGGTACATCCAGTACCTCGATACCCAACGGGAAATGTACCAGGACCTATGGGGATAGAAAGGCCGCAACCGGTATTGGGACAACAACCACCTTTACCAGGAGCAAGACCAGTGGGCATTAGATATGCACCAACCTTAGAGAATCAAGAAGAACAAGCCTTAGTGCCTGTTCAAGCCTATTATGAAGAATCTGGTGCACACATGTCTCCAACTGTGTATTACCCACCAGAAGAACCCAAACAACTAGAACCATGGGGCATGATTGGGAATGTTGGAACACCAAAAGTTACAAGTGCTTCTGATGAAGAGAGATACAATTTGGACGCAAGAACATTGATGTTCATAGCTCATGGAGGGTTAACAGGACAAAGACCATCCTATCCACAAAGGACGAATCAAGTGGTACTAAGACTAGCACTAGGACCCTGTTACAAGTGTGGAGGTGACCATCTGATGAATGTTTGTCCACATACGGAAATCATTAGAATTAACGCTTATTGCACTGAGTGTGGGCTTACTCACTTCATTGTGGATTGTTCAAAGAATCCAAACAAAGTGCAAAAGACGACGTTGAATGTGCTAGAAACTATTCCTACCAGCAGTGGGTCTGAAAATGAAACTCTGATACCAACGCAAGTTGTTACTAGAGCTCAAGCTAAGAAAACCACTAGAGAACCTGAGAATGGAAAGTTAGCGACTGAAGTGGTTAGTCAAGGACCGCGGAGTCAGAGAAACACATGGAAAGCTAGAAAAGCACGCATGAAGTTGAGAAAAGAACGTGAAGACGCTATTCTAGCTGAGGAACTAAAGCAAACTAAAGATAGATTAGAAAAACTTGAGAGTGAAAACGGGAAACGAGAGATGAGCCCGGAAAGAACGAAACAAAAGAGTATCAAAGAGACAACGAGCTTAAGCTCAGGGGGATGAGTGCTAGTCGACAAAGTACACGAACCATTGGACGCATTGATGAGAGCTTACGAAGCTAGGCTAAAGAACAACCAAACACAAGAACAGAGGTGGATGACATACCCAAACGCGGAATTGGAAAAGCAGAGACTTGAAATGTGCCAGAGAATGATCGAGACTGCACAAGCCTTATTAAAACCACCAAGAGAAACACTGAATTGTGGAACGGAAAAACCAATTCAGCAAGAGACTATCATTTCACGGGTAGCTGAAAAGACTCCCAGTGCACAAAAGCCTGAAAATACACACAAGGATGACCGCATAGTATTGAACACAACCGATCAGGAGATAGAGAGTTTTCATCCAGTCATACAGAGGCCTTACGGAAGAGATGAGGATTACAATGAATTTTGGAAACAAGTGAGAGAGGCAAACTTTGCAAACGAGCTAAGTTGCCAAGCTAATCAGACAAATTGGGAAAAGGACATCAGGAATCCTCCCATAGTGGAATTTGAGGCAGGATCTCAAGTGGACTTGGATCTGCAATCTTATTGGGGAGATGGGGGCTCTGCTAGAACAATGGAGAGCAAACCTCATTCACTGAATACCTTACCTTCATACTTAGGAGAGTATGAAGCAAAATCCGAGATTAGAGCACTTCCCGCACGAAGAATCTCATCAGAAAAAGTCATGGACTCGTAAGGATTGATAGAGATCTTGTCAACACCAGTGACATGCACTATCACTGTAGCTGAGCTTTTGAGGCTAAGACCACATATGTGGACCACTGTAGGAAAATGCTTGGAGAAATTTGGGATAAAAGACCCAACATCGAGACTGCAAGAGGGTATACAAGAGCTGAGCAAACCACAAAAGAACGCTAAGCCTGTACCCTTAAACAAGGTCGAAGAGTATTGCGAAGGTGAAGAGGGGAATACAACCTTACCAGTTGAATTCTAAGGCGTGAACACGATGGCAATACTAAACAACGGAGCTGGGGTAGCCATTGCTACAAAAGAAATCTGGAAAAAATGGGGGAAACCAGCAATAAGGAAGACTAGGTTGAAACTCCAATTAGCAGATGGACACATGGAGAAACCTATGGGGTTATTAGAGAAAGTCGTAGTGACTTCTTGCGGCATTGAATACGAACATACTTTTGCTATTGTCGATTTTGGCAAGGAGAATAACTATGATATCATACTGGGAAGACCATTCATGAGACAGTTGAAAATGGTCCAGGATTGGGGCTACGATCACATATACTTGAGAAATATGGAAACCACTACACGTGTGAACCTGAAAGACCATAGCTACAAAGATGTGAACCGAACACTGGTAGAGGAGTTTGATTTAGCTACTTTGGTGGGATCCGAATTTCCAGCTTGGTTAGGTAAGCCCAAGGAGTTATGGATGTGTGGAGCCTCGAAATGTGGAAGTCTGAGGCGAGAAGAATATGTTTTAGAAAGGGCTATCGAAGACGAAACTTATATAGGAGAACCCTTTCCAGTGGACACGCTTGAACCATTAGAATGGACACACATTCTAGCAACCCTAGATGTTTGTGCAATTCCGGATGGTCCCACAACAAAATTTTGTGACAAGGACGGGTACGACGTGGTTTCGTACTTCATGTTGAGAACTGTACTCGAAAAAGAAACTGAAAAGAACGATACACTGGAAAAGGAAGATGAAGAAGAGGTGTTTCACGACATTCCCGATCATCCAGAGTGGGAAAATGAAGCAGACAACGAGTCAACGGACAATTCAAGCGGAAACGAAGAAACTATAGCGGATGTCAGATTTTATGATTTTCCGAACCAAACTAAACAACGCCAGAAACGCTATAGAGCAAAGAGAAAAACAAAGGGGGTTAGAACCAATCCGATGCCTAGAATAAGAGGAAAAAATCAATTCCTAATGCTAGTAAAGGCGGAAGATTGTGTTAAGGACAAGATTTCTGGAAGAATGAGAGGCAATGATCAAAAGAGCTTACGAAAAGACAAAAGAAGCTCAAGAAATCAAGTTCAAAGGAATGAAACGAAAACTGAAACAAAAAAATCAGAAAAGAACAAGCGCAACAGAAAACACACGGAGTCCAAGTTAGAACGTAGAAAGAAGTACAGAGAGCTCAAGAAAACTCTGAAAGAATTTTGGACGACAGAAATTGAGAGTGGAGAGGACGAAAACGCCAAAATCAAGGAAAACATGGATGTTCCCTCTCACTACAGGAAATTCACAATAGAGGATAGGAAGGTGGTATTAACCCAACCTATTCGAGAGAGAAAGGCGAACGAATCTTATGACGGACCGGAGGATGCAAAAAAAGTTGATTTAACAGCTCCAGGTGAGACACCTAGACCGGTGTACATAGCCACAGATTTGTCTCCAGGCGAGGAAGAGAGACTTTTGAGTCTTCTCCGAGAGTACATGGATGTGTTTGCATGGTCTTATAAGGACTTAAAGGGAGTTGACCCATCGATATGCCAACACACAATCCCACTAAAACAAGATGCAAAGCCTAGCAGACAGAGACCATACACATATAATGATACTTTTGCTAAGCGAATCAAAGAAGAGATAGATAAGCTAATGGAAGCTGAATTCATATACGAGATTGAACACACCGATTGGGTATCTCCAACTGTGGTGGTACCCAAGAAGAACGGAAAACTCCGAGTGGGTGTCAACTTAAAGAAAGTGAATGCTGCAACAATCAGGGACAATTATCCCGTGCCGACAACTGATCATATTCTAGAGCGTGTATCAGGGAAAACAACATACTCCTTTCTTGATGGTTTTTTAGGATAGAACCAGCTAGCCATAGCACCAGAAGATCAACATAAAACAGCTTTTGCAACGGAGTGGGGAATTTATGCTTATCGGGTTATGCCTTTTGGTCTAACCAATGCTCCCGCAACCTTCCAGAGACTAATGACGCATGGTTTCAAAGAATACTTAAGGTTGTTTCTAGAAATATACATGGATGACTTATCTGTACATTCTCTTCTGAGAGATGAGCATCTAGAACACCTAAGAAAAGTATTTGAGAAATGTAGGACATATCGCATTTGTCTCAATCCTGAGAAATGTGTGTTTATGGTCCGACATGGCAGAATTCTGGGACATATTGTCTCACAAAACGGAATATCCACGGATTTAGAGAAGATAAAAGTTATAGTGGATATGCCTAGACCAACCAATGCGAAACAAGTACAGAGCTTTATGGGACATTGCGGATATTATAGACGATTCATTTACATGTACGCTATAATAGGCCAACCACTTTACAGGCTAATAGTGAACTTTGAATGGACAGAGGAGTGTGAGGAATCATTCAAGAAATTGAAAGAGGCACTCATTACTGCTCCAGGTACCTGGAAAGGGCAGACTTGCACAGTTTCTTCACCTCGAGACCATCAGGTGTGGATACAAGAAGAGGGTACGAGTTGGCAACATCCATTCAGAAGGATGGAAAAGCCACATTGACAGCCATGGATGGAGAGAAGGTAGAAGTACAGATCACTCCACAGCTAATTGCAGACGCATTGAAGCTGCATAACAAAGGGAGCTCGGTCAGGGAAAGAAGAGAGGCCATAGAGGTCTATGGGCCCAAGAAACAGAATGCGACCTATGGAGATATGGCGGACCCAAGAGCGGCAACCCTTTGCCGACTGTACAACCAATTTCTTCATGTTTGTAGTAAAAGACCGCAAAAGTATACGACACCACCCCATGCCATTGCGACCACCATCACATGGGCATTAAAGAGCAATATGCCAAAAGAGGTGAATTACGCTCTACACATCCACGAGCAAGTAATTGCCATGCACAACGAGAAGCCAAAATACATAGGAGGAGCGGAAATTCTGAAAAGAATAGCTTATGAAGCTATTGGAGCTAGAGATCAGTGGCCAAAGGCTCCCTCCCAGAATGAGTGGCTTAGAGAAGCCGACGAGGAGGAAGAACAGCCCGAAGTACCCAAGAGGGCATCCACAAGAGCACGCCGGAAACTAGAAGTAGTTTCAGAACCTGAAGAGGATGTGGACGAGCCACTTAAGAAGAAAGTAAAGAAGAAGGTTGCTCCCAAGCAAACCAAAAGTCAGAAAGCGGCAAGGATGGATAGATTAGTGGAGCAGTTTAGAGCGGAAAGAGCTCTAAAGGGTGACTTTGAAGAAAAGTGGGTGCCAGACCCCACTAAAGTCGGAACTAGCTCGGCCAGGCCACATATTGATCAATACGATCAATATATTAAAGCTTATGAGGAGTCAGAGGCTATTTTGGAGCAGCAACCTGTCGAGCCATACAATGAAGAGGAGGTACAGCAATTAAAAGCTGAGCTGAAAAAAGACGACAAGGGGAAAAGGAAAGTAGATGAGTCTACTAAGCCTCAAGAGAAAGATGGGCAAGCCGACAAGGGGAAAGCCAAGGAAGCTGAGGACAAACATCCCTCTATGACTGATGTACCAAGCCCGAAGAAGACGGAAAAAATTGTGGAAGAGACCACAGTAGAGGTGGACATAGATGTTTTGGAAAAGCCATAAGCCGAGACCAAAGAAAAGAAGATAGATCCAGTTCAGCAAAAGAGAAATGATTATGAGGATCTGGTAGAGATAGGATACACCGAAGAAGAGGCCCTTGAGGCAGTTTATGGGATCACCCTACAAAAACAAGATGAACGGAGAGGGACGGAGAAAAAGACAAAGAGTAAAAAAGAAAGTGAAGAGAAACTGGACGAACCGAAAGTACTAGAAGAGCCAAAGCCAGTGGAGGTGGTGGCGGAAAGAGCTTTAGAGTTGATAGATGATGATGAAAAAGACATGCACATGGTGCATGAACTGCTCAGCAAGATCAAAGAAAGGTCCAAGGCAAAGGAAGTAGAGATTGAGACAGCCAAACAAAGGGAAGCAGAGTTGCAGAGAAATTTAGAGAATGCTATGACTGAATCTGAAAGTCATAAAGCATCACTCTATGACGCGGAAAACAAGAGAGACGGCTTGGTACTCCAGCTAGCCGAGGCTTCAAGAGAAGTAACAAGTGCACAGGAAGCAAGGGAGCGGATAGAGGATGAGTTGGAGGCGGCTAAGGATGAGCTCATTGAGCTAAGGGAAAGAGTCGAGCTCCAAGAAAGAACAATCACTAGACTCAGGTCTACCCCTAGAGCTAGCAGAGCAGGAACCGAACAAGAGGGAGCTATCGTACCAGTTTTGGAAGACCAGGTTCGAAGCTTACAAAGAGAGCTAAGATTAGAGCAAGTGCAAAGGTTGCACATTGCGGAGGGATCATTGGCCGCAGAGGAGAGGCTCACATTAGAAAATCAAACACTACGGACAGAGAATGAGGCCCTCCGCAAACAACTCCAAGATCTACAAGAGCAACAAAGAAGAGAGACAGAGACACCAAAAGAAGAATCAGGTGGAGCAGTCATAGAGCTACCAGAAAGTGGAGAGTAAACCACAATTGAAGATCCAGACCCAGCTGAAGAGGTGGCCTCAACTTCAAGAATCTCTGAAGAAGAAGAACAAAGGCTCCATGACCAAATAGAAAAGTCAGCAGAGGAGAGTGCCAAGGCGGAAATGGAATGGGAGAGGAGACTCCTAATCTCCATTAGACTTCAGGGACTAGACACAAAAGTGCTCCATGAACAGTGGATGCAACCCAGCGTGCCTTTCCCTTTGATGAAATTTGAAGTGCTAAAGACGAAAAAGAGAATAGAGGAGGAGCAGTATGTCGCTCTTTACGAAGGCGACATCACAAAGGAGGAACAATCAAAGAAGATAATAGATTCACAACCTAGATGGAGGAAAGGTTGGCTGAACAAATACCCAGCCTACCTCATCTACTTGGTGGAGGCACCAAAGGAGATTTGGGAGGATGCAACCTTCTGCCCGGTGCCAAGAGTCAGAAACTAGAAAGAGCATGGCAGGATTGCAGAAAAGAAGCCAAATTGGCTTAATTATCCCAGGATGCCAGGACCAAAGGCAGGAGAGATAATAGATAAAGCCTACATGGTGAAAACCCTAACGGGCACCATCAAGCTCTTTACTGGCTCTCCTGACCTTTCATGTCAGATGCTCAAGAAAATCTGCAGGACTCTCTTAGCTTGCATTGAAGTGTTCGCGCCAGATAAAGCCACGACCTCGAGTCTACTATCGACGGCCGACACGGTGACTGATATGATGTACGATCTTTCATTGCAGCCTTCTCCAAAAGTGTTACACCTCCTATACCAAAGGATTATGTTTTTGCCTAGCTTCCACATGCAAACATTAGAAGAAGCTTTCTACACCGGCTTTTTCACCCACGAAAGCAAAATATTCGGCCCAACCTTGACCATTGGCAACCTACGATACGAATCACATTTGCAGATGCTCAAGACGACAGGACTTTATTGACCAAGCGTAAAATTCATGTCAGGGACGACATGAACGCGGAGGGGGGGAGTGTTGAGCCAGTAGAGGATCACACCCACATTTTTTCTCACACTCATCATTTTGTAACCATTTATTGTAATAAATGTCTTTCCGACATTAATTTTGATTTGAGCCAGTCATTAAGTAACGGGACTCAATTGAGTTTCCAGCTTGTAATCCCGAAGTAATTTCACTTGCTGATGTAATTAGTTAGAGATGTTCTCACCTCCAAGGCTGAGGTATATAAGCCAAAGTTTTTGTAACCTAAGGGGGAGACTATTAATCAAAGTGAGTTTTTGAGCACCGTGACTGTGTCTGAGAGAGAGAGAGAGAGAGAGAGAGAGAGAGAGAGAGAGAGAGAGAGAGAGAGAGAGAGAGAGAGAGAGAGAGTGAGAGTCTTATCTACTTGCTATGCGAGCTACGGAGCCGCCATTGGAGAAGCGACACCGCCATTGTGTTAGCAACGGCGAGAGCTACACACAGATACCAAGAGTGCGCGCTATCGGCTTCTATGTGTGGTAAGTTCCTACGAGCTTCAGTGTGAGTTTTCTTCCGACTCGTGTGTCGGAATTGAGCGTGCAGCATATCTATAGAACCACAATGAGTAGAGCTACACATTAGTACCAGCGGGGTCAAGTTTTGGTCACCTGTATATTTCGGCCTGTCTTCATACACGTTTACCGCACGGAGAGGTTATAGGTTGAGTTTGCAGTTCAAGTCTTTAGGGTGTTGTTCTTACCTAGTGTATAGACTTCCCCTTGAGTTTGAGATCAATTCAATGATTCTAGATCTTGTTTCGTATAACATTCGTTCGTAGTACGGATTTCAATCACTTGCGTATTTTAGAACTTAGATTTGATTTCCTTAGTAGTGATTGTCATTAGAAGGTCGAGTAGGTGATTTGACACCCACCTAGTTGTTTCCATGCGCCTGCGGGTCAAGCTCCGTCCTCGTCTGACAAATTCTGTTGTCGGTTGAGTTCTCGCTATTTAGCTTTCGCTAGCGGCGTAACCGCCTTAACACGGGTAAACAGGCATTGCCATGCAAACGGGTGTACAAGAAGAAGTATATCACAGATGATCCCGAGCCAAAGTATAAGGCAAGATTGGTTGCTAAAGGGTTCAAGCAAATGAAAGGCATGGATTTCAATGAAATCTTTTCTCTAGTGGTCAAGATGACTACATTGCATTTGTGCTTGGTCTAGTGGCCATCGAGGACTTGGAATTGGTCCAAATGGATGTGAAGACAACGTTTCTTCATGGGATCTTGAAGAGGATATTTACATGAAACATCCAGAGGGTTTTGGGATAAAACTTGAGAAGCCAACACGGGTAGAACTGGTGTGTAGACTCGAGGAAACTTTGTATGGATTAAAGGAAGGCTCAACGCAATGGTACATCAAGTTTGATAAGTACATTCAATCCCAGGGTTACGTAAGGAGCCAAGAGGATCCTCGGAGGATCACTGCTTGTACACAAAGTGGTTGAACAATGGTTCCCTCATCATTCTGATTTTGTACGTGGGATATGCTCATAGCCGAAAAGTCAAAAGATGAGATTGCACTTCTCAAGGATGCCTTAAGCAAACAGTTTTCTATGAAAGATTTGGGTGATGCACATCACTTTCTTAGTATGCCTATCAAGAGAGATCACAAACGTGGTATACTTGAGCTTTCACATTAAGAGTATATTCACAAGGTCTTGAAACATTTTAATATGCAAGGGGGAAAAGCATTGAGTACCCCAATGGCAGCATACAAAAAACTTAGCAAGATTATCCCAAATTGAATGTTGAAAAGGAAGAGATGGAAAAGGTGTCGTATTCTCTGACAGTTGGCAGTTTTATGTTCGCCATGGTTAGCACACGGCCAAACATTGCATATGCATTGGGAGTGGTCAGTAGGTTTATGGCAAATCTAGGCAGAAAGCATTGGCAAGTGGTGAAGCACATCTTGAGATATGGCAAGTGCGTACGCTTTGAAAACAGTGATGCATACATATTTGGATACACTAATTCGGATTATGAGGGTTGTGTGGACACTAGGCGATCCAGATTTGGCTACGTTTTCCTATTCGTTGGAGCGGCAGTTTCTTGGAGATCATGTATCCAGAATTGCACTCGTCTTCCACCACTGAGGCAGAGTATGTTACAACTTCTAGTTCCAATAAGGAAGTTGTGTGGTTATCTCGCCTAGTGGGAGATTTTGGTATACACCAGACTCCAATGCTACATTGTGACCGTTAGAGTCCAATTCCGTTAGCAAAGAACCCCGTGTTTCACTCCAAGTCAAAACACATAAAGGTCAGGTATCATGTGGTATGGGATGTTTTGGCTAGCAAATGCATTGAGCTAGTCAAAATTTACATAGATGAAAACCCAGCAGATGCTCTAACAAAGAGCCTAGCCTCAAAGCGGTTCGCACATCGCATAGAGATGATGGGCGTAGGGTGAAGCTATAACCATGCTTCACAGTTACATATGTACATAGTAGCCCCTACATTCTTTAGCCACTTGCGCAACGCTGGCCTTCAAGTGGGAGATTGTTGGGTTTCAGACCCGTGGCCGGTTATGGCCGGGGCAGGCAATCGTCCACTTATTCATTCACTTGGTTATAATTAACAATAAGGAGAGTGAGAGGAAATTCTCTCACAAGATCCACTAAACAGAGGGTCTACTATATTCTTTCCCCTTCCCCTTCTCCCTTGCATTCTCTGCATCAAATGTCCATCACAATGGGCTTTTCCTGCTCTCCCCTTATGTGTAGCCTATACTTAGCTTACTTTGAGTATAAACGAAATCTTAAAACCATGGAGAGGAAAAATATAAACCACAAGCTTTCCCTTTTTACTCACACCTATAAGTATATGGATGATATTCCTAGCCTTAACAATAGATCTTTTCACAACGAGATCACATCTATATATCCAAACTGCCTCAAAATTGAACCAACTTTGGGAAAGGGTTTTGATACTCCTTCAGGATTCTTTTCCACCTTTCTACAATTCTTGAACTTCACAAATTTTTTGCACATCCCATACAATGGTGGTAACTTTGATCTTTGTTTCGTTCGGAAAAGGGACAACCTAAATATCTCCACTACAGAGTTTATAGGAAATAAGAGTAATCAACTGCCTAAAGCTACACTGAATTCTTGTGTAAGTTTACTTTACATGATATTGTATTCCTCTTTTGATAGCTTCATTGCTTGGGAAAAAATCAATCGACTCATTAACAAATATTGCCTCAATGGTTTGAAAAGGGCTGACCGAATCAACACTATCACAAAAGCTATTACACGTAATGACTAGCCATGCTTAAGAATTAATCATACTAATCTCATCACAGTAATTTGGCAGTAGGCCCATACTCAATGGGACTACTTTTGACTCATTGAGTATGGTGCCTAGATAAGGGTGACGAGCACACGTGCATGCACACACACACACACACACACATATCTACATGGGTAGAAGATAATGTCCCAGTCTCACATACTTACTGACTTGCCGCACTATTCTGTGCAACTTCGGTCTTGGCATTTACCTAGCTTGCTCTTGCTCACAGTATCCATAACACACATGGAGAGTATCATAATGTCCTATGGCAAGGTCTTGGTTTGATCACTAGCAATTACTCAAAGGAGATTGTCTTTCATTGATAGGATTAGCTGAGTCCCCACTTGCTAATTCGAAGTTACATTAATGCCCTCACACACAAGCATGCATCCCAATTGGCTTTCATAGGCTACTATTTTTGGCTCAAAACCCACATGCATCACATTAATTATCCACCAAGTGGATATCAATACATTTCTAACCATTTTTTGCCTTGCATGGTAGGTTAACACACACAAACACACACACACAAGCTGGATCTTGCAGATCTCGACCTCTCTCATCTCTTATAATCTACCCTCGTAGGTTCGGACTTGCATCATTGCCCTCTTCTTCTTCCCTCGCATGTGTGTGGCTATCACAGGGTGCTACATGCACCCATACACCCACACATAAAAACACACACACACACACACACACACACACACACACACACACACCCTCAATAGCTTGCATATGTCTCTTCCTACTCACCAGACCCTAGTGCCGTGCTTGCATATAATGGACAGTCCGTGCAGGATCATGGACAATCTTCGCATGAACACAACCGATTAGCAATGGCAGACGTACTTTTGTGGGGATGCTGGCCTTTTTGCTCTTTGGCTCAATTTGATCTTGCAAATTTTCTACTTTATCAACCCTTCTTAGTAAAGCATGATTCCATCTCCAAACACTTACACACACACACACACACACACACACACTCTGGTATATTGTTCATTACTTATATTTGTTTAAAAAGAAAAAAACTTTAAAAAAAAACAACCCCCCCCCCCCCCCCCCCCCCTCTTCTTTGAGGCTCCTTTTGCTTGGACCATACTAGGTCAAACTTAAGAAATTGTTTTTTTTTAATAAAATTGGACCACTACTACTGGGGGGCCAAGCCCTTGAATGTATTATGATGCTCTGTCGAGCGTGATCAATGTCGTTTGCTCTCATGGTGAAGTGAAGGCGGCCCTCTTCCCCCCTGACTGTCGATCCCCATTGAAGGCCATAGGCGTGCAACTCGATGCTATCTCACACTCATGGTGGAGCGCGGCCTAGCTCTCTTGATACCATGGCACAACACACGAGCAAGACTTGCCTCCTCCTGCTAAAGAAACATGTGAGGGCGCATCTCTGCCCCTCACTTAGCCATTGTGGGTGTGTTGAGTTATTTTGTGTTGAGTTAATTTGGGAAACACCTCTTGTCTGCTTTTGACTACCAAGGAGAATGGAGCTCTCCTCCGAGGTGACTCAGGTGTTCAAACTTACCCCTGCTGAGTTTGCTGGTTTACTGCACTATTTATGCACAAATTAAACACTAAAAGGGTTTTTAAATTAATTAAGGAAGGTGGTCCTACCTTATGTTTGTTACAAGCATGCATACTGTGCAGTTTTTCTCGGCCATGGTATTCTTGCAGACTATGTACAAATGGTATTTTCTGTTGATGTTCAAAGGGCTTGATATGGTAAACCTAGGAAATTGCACCTCCGCCTTGTATAAAAGCTGCTCCTGACCTCGGACTGGATAGGTCGCCTCTGTAGTTTACTGAAGGTTATGTCGATTCTTGTAGGCCTTAGTAAAAGTGTAAAGGGCTCGGAGATTAAAACACTGCAGGACTTCACCTCTGCAACAAAACTTTCTGTGCATATATGGCACTATGTGTATGTATGTATATGGTTGTGAACAGGATGGTTGGCTTGATGGCCATTCCTAATACATGCTATAGTTGGATGTGTATAGTAAAACGGGGACTGATACTGTGTCCCGATTGTATAAATGGTGGCAACATGGGGTTATGATCGATGGGTCACTTGGCTCTGACTCTGCCAAAAATAAACAGCTGGTTCTTGTCGCTGTTGTAGCTGGTTATTGTTCTTTTCTCTCTAAGGAGATAAAGGTATCTAATTGACTGGCAGTTTTCAAAAAATGGTTGGTTCTTTTTTGTGATTAACTGGTTGCCACTGATGCTTATCACAATTGGGAGCTCATATCAGGCCGACACTAACAGTCCGTGATAGCCTAGCATTTTGTGAAGGTAAGTATAGAACAACTCACATTTTTTTGGCTTGGAGGAAAAAAAAGCTATGGTTGGTAGGATCGGACACTACTGTTCTTGAAAACTACTAATGGATATGAAGGTAAGTATATGGCCGGGGTTGTTTTGGCTTGGGTATAGCTTCCAGGCTATTGCTAAAAAATGAGGTTCCACAAAAATAAGGGGGGGAGTCTTGGTACTCTCTTACTCGGTTACACAGTTGTCTTATTGGTTTTAAAATAAAAAAACAAGGTAGTCACCACCCTCATCTGTGACCTTTGGTTGACAAAAAGAAGTCGGATTTCACATCTCTTTGTCTAAAGAAGTACCTTTTTATACCATGGGTTCTACTGATCTTGAAGGTAAGTATATGGTTGCTTTTATACATAGCTACTGAGCTATGGCTCTTAGTTTTACTTCTGATGGACTTCACCATAGACTATAAATTAATATGAAAGACTGCTAACATACCAAATCTAATGAATAAACTAGCTTGTCTAAAGTAATTAAAACCTATAAGATGGACATGGATAACAACTGATATAGTCCATTGATACCTGTTAAACACATCCAAGGCTAACAGAATTGTTGTCTTGTTTGGATGGATGCAGGTAAGGACTCTATCTTATCTTGGATGGCTTTCTTTTCTTTGGCAAGCAGCATTTCTGTAATGACATACTCACCGAGGAACGGGGAAGTTCTTTTACTTCTAGTCTTATTGAAAGAGGATCTCTTTCCTACAGTCATTGTACCTAAATAATTCATTTACTAAGTTATTTTTGTACATATCAGTTCATTATTCCTTGGCCAGCCGTCTTTTGAATGTAAAAATTCAATTATGTCTTATTAGTTAAGATTTAAACAGCTACACACACATCCTATACATAGGGTTTCTTCTTTTCGGGGGAAATCGGGATACTAGGTTAGGAAATTATCTTAGGAATGGAGCTCTAAATTGGACCCACAATCGGTAAATCCTTCATTGGTAGACTGGTGTTAGGAGGCCCCTTTTAGACTCTTTTTCTGGTTCCCTGCTCACGGCTACCATAGTCTCTGACTTTGCCGGTTGAAGGGTTGCAGGACCAAGTATACTTTACAATCTAGACACTTTGCTAATGTTTATGTCCCTTCTGTTTCAAGACTGCTCACGTTATAGAATGACAGCTCGCATGAGCACTAATCATAACCATGAGAATCATGCAAAGATTCTTGATCAGATTAAGCTTTACATAAAAAACCAAACACCAAAGAATACATTGGCTACTAGAACTAGACCTTTCCTTGCTAGGAAAGCCAAATTATGTATTACATACTATGGAAAGAAAAAGTAAACCTGACCTCACTGTTTTTGTAGACTCTTGCCTTACCTCAAGGATTGGAACTTACCTCGGAGCCCCTGTCTATGGCCTCCTCTCTTGTCCTTGGATGTATTAGCAGTTTGGATGCTTCACAGCTTATTTATGATTCAGCTCTTGTCTCGGATAAAAAACTGTCTATCTTGCATATGTTGTCATTTAATGACTGGGTAAAAATTCTGGCTACATTGGACAAAGACTCCCTAGAAGGTGTTAACTTGTTGACCCAATATATTTCCCAACTGCTTGTCCTTGCTTCACAATATCAGCAAGAGCTTGCCCAGTTCTCCTCATCTGGAGCTCAGCTATCCAACTTCCTTAGGAAACTCTGTGGGCTTAACCCCTCGTTTGTCTACACCCCAAATACCCCCTCCATCCCTCCAACCGCTGGAATTTTCTATAGAGATAGTGCAGCACTAGAAGCAGTAAAAGAATTCCAAAATAATCTTTGCTCCCTCAATGATGTTAACCTCCTTGAGATGGTACCAAAAATCTCTAAAGTGTTCCCTGTCTTACCAATAAGACAAATAGAAATCGAATCTCTCGGAGTTGACCGTCAACTGTGGGTTCTGCCGAACAAAGCCTTCCTAGCCCCTATTCTTAGTGAAACCTGGGTGTACTTGGCCAATCTCCCTGCCTCAACAGTGGAAGACTGTAAACTCAAGATTCTCAAAGGTGGGCAGTTCTTGGACAAGGGAGAACCGATTAAAGCACCCTTTAACCTTCACCTCATCGACCACTCCAAATGGCCCTCAAATGCTGGATTGTACATACGTACTAAAGGTAGTATGGAATTTGCAAAAAGCAACCCAGATTTCTACACAGAGTCTATCTGGAATATCTTTCGCCCCTATGTGAAATGTGCTTGCAGGTTTCTTGACCCCAAGGCTACCTGTGAATCAAGCATTATGTGGTTTGATCATGCAATATGGTTTATCCTCAACCATTTGGATCTGTTATTCCCAGAGAAACCAGTCGACTTTCATCTATCCCTCATCTGCTCTTGGCTTGGTGGGCAGGCTAAGCAGATTGTGATTGCACAAATTGCCTTTAATATCTTCCGTGGTCTTATGCATGATATTCTAAAAGAGCTTAAAGCAGATGAGCCCGGTCTATACCTCACCACTTATGCTAACTTCAAAGGGGTCAAGTTCATCACTAATCTGCTTAAACCTTGTATTGAAGATGATGATTCTCCTGCTCTAAAAAGAGCTAACTATTTGGCTACTCCTAACTCCTTCACCTCTTTTTTTACACCTAGCTCCTCGTCTAATCGAGGAAAAACTCGTAGTTTTACACAAGGGAGAGGCAGATCCCCTGCAATAATCAGAGACTTCCCTGAAATCTAATCCATGAATATATTGCAGGTCTCTACAAACCCATGTGGAAGAAGAATTCTCAGCAAAGATGATTCGAATTGTGGTGCTATCTACATACACTGTCTGTTTCACAATATCCTTCTCGATTGGATCTTACCAAAAACCTTTTTTGTGAGTGCTTTGACTTATTGTTTGGTAATTATAAACTGCTTGACAAAATTCTCATAGGATGGAAATTACCATCATCCTATAAAAGGATTAGTTTTAAATAATGACTTTCTTAGACAAGAAACAATCCCTTACTGTACATGCATTCAATCTACCTCATTCTGCAAAAAGTTTGAAGGATTTGGTAACCATGTCTGTACTCAAGATCTTAGCATTATCGATAATGTCACAATATGTAAGTTACTAGCCAAAGGGCTCAATCACATACCCAACTATCCAAAAAACCCTTACCTTGCTCTATCAGCTTTACTTAGCTGCCTCATTGACCTTGTCAGTGCTCTCCGAATGGAGATGAGAGTCCTACCGGACTTAAAGGAATTAGTGAAGGAAGGCTTCCTTCATAAAATTTCTCTACTTCCTAGGAAGTGGCTTTCTTCTAATAGCTCTTGGCTTACTCCTCAACTAGCTCTTGATTTTCAACTAATCTCAGATAAATGGCTTGTGGTCGGGCTTGACAAAAGTGCCAATTGTCCTACTATTATGTGTAAATACCTTGCTTGGAAAGCCGCTCGGGATCGAGTGTCAGGTAAAGAATTCTGTCATACTAACAATACGCCGCAAGAGATCTCTAACAAGATCTCTAAACATCTAGGACAAATTGGTTATTCTCTTAATAACACCAGGTTACCTGTACTATTTCCTACATATAAGTACCACAAACATAAATTCAGATGGATATCTGATGCCTCTAACTGTATCTTCATAGATATCACCAAAGACATTAATCTTTGCCTTGATATTATTCTCACAGAATTTGAACTCATTTGTGCAGAGAAGCAAAGAATTTGCAAAGACTTCCTAAATATCCAATACAATCCCTTCTGGTTAACAAAAACGCTACAGAAGTCACACTTAACCTTCCTCAACATATCTTCCACATCTTTACAGCTGACATTACACAATGCTATGAAAACATTCCACTTAGTGGAGATCTCGGCCTTAAGACTATTTTAGCTAAGGTTATTAATTTAGCCTTTTCCAATGCTAAAAAGAGAAAGTATCATTCTATCTCTCTTTCCGAGAAACCCAGATGGATTCAAGCGTCTCACTCCATACACCCTCTACACTTCAACGAAACAAAGCTCTGCTCCTATATCTTCTGGCTGCTGAATAATTGCACTGTTATTGTAGGCGGCTGCTGCTATAACCAATGCCTTGGCATCCCTATGGGCTTCTCTTGCTCACCACTTATGTGTAACATTTACCTAGCTTTTTTTGAATACAAATGGTGTCTTAAGAACGTGGAAACTAACCATAAAATACTTCCATTATTCGATCATACTTTTAGATATATGGATGACTTGCTGAGTGTTAACAACAGAATGTTCTCTAAAGAGATTGATCAAATCTACCCCCACTGCCTAAAAATTGAGCCTACCTCCCTCCTAGATAATTCGAATGTTGTTGAGAACTTTTTGCAAATCAACCCAATTTCTTAACCTTTTAATATCCCTTCACTCCCCATCTACAGGTGGATATGGCCTTAGATTTATCTGGAGAAAGGATCTTCTTAAGCTTCCCCATATAGAATTCATAAAAAGAAATAGTAATAGGCCATACAAAGCCTCTATTTGCTCATGTATTGGCCTTCTTTACTTAATTTGCTACTCTACATCTACCTCCTCTTTGGCCTGGGAAGAGATATCTGTACTAATTAAAAAATAATGCCCGAGAGCGTTTCCAGCAGATGTCTTGCAATTTTACCCCCCTTTCGGAGCCATTCGAGCCATTAGAAACCCCATTCGAGCCACAGTTCAGGAGCTGAAATTTTTAGCCCTCTTGTGGTAGTTTGTGCTGCAGTGCTTCCATAGCCAGTTACAGGTACCATTGTTGCAGTCTCTTCCATCTACTAGAGCCCACGGCTCATTCGGGAGTGTGTAGCCTCTTTCGGAGTGGCCTCATACACACACATAGAGTGGGAGCTTGACAACATTGTCTTCTTCGACTACAGGTATAGGTACAGGTACAGGTACATGTATAGGTACAGGTACATGTACAGGTACAGATACATGTACATGTACAGGTACAGGTATAGGTACAGTTATAGGTACAGGTACAGGTACAGGTACAGGTACAGGTACAGGTACAGGTACAGGTACATGTACAGGTACATGTACAGGTACAGGTACAGGTACAGGTACAGGTACAGGTATATGTACAGGTACATGTACCGGTACAGGCTACAGGTTTCAGTGCTTGCGATATTATGGTTCCAGTGGGAGCAGTTGTTTATGCGTACATGCATATGTTGACACTTTTGACAGTGTTTGAGCTCTTTTGAGAGCGGATTGACTCCCCGCAGGGATGTTTAGTTGCAGTCACATGCTTTTGATGCCTATTTGAGCGTCTTGATAGACTTGTACATCTTTGTGGATACTACCATTGTATGCTTTTGTGGAACCATCTTTTGGCTAGTACGGCAGTCCCGACCATTTCTGAGACTTGGTCCAAAAGATAGCCATTTCTGAGACTTGGCTATACGTTTTTTGCTGCATAACCTATGTTGTTGAGGGTCGATAGCGTGAGGTTTTCATTGAGCTGGGGTATTCTCAAATGTGGAGATACTTCGGTGATACATGTAGCTGGAGCATCCCTTACGAGGCCTCACCATAGGACATATATAGAGTGGTATAGGTGCTTTTGACGCCGAGTTGGCGGTCTATGGTCAGTTTGACTGTTTATGCACCTCAGTTGGTCACTATACAATGTGCTTTTGAGAGGCATTGCTCTCTTCTATGCTTTGTGAGTGACATACTTGGTCATTTTGTCTCATATTTTGGTTGACATAGTCCCAAATACAAAGGAGACTTTGTCGAAATTTTCTCAGAATCTTTTGGTAGTTTTGTCACCATGTCTACTAGCAAAGACCGTGACATTTATGACAAAAGAAGTTTGATGGCACTAATTTTCAGCTTTGGAAGAATCAGATGCAAGATGTGCTAGTCCAAAAGAAACAGAAATTGCCTATTATTTATGCGACACGGACTGAAGAGATGAATTTGACTCAGTTTCAGGGGGAGGAGCTTGATGAGCTATGCAGATCTACTATTAGATTGCACCTTTTTGAGTCAATGTACTTTTCAGCGCTAGAATGTGAATCTGCCTATGCTTTATGGCAAAAGTTATGCAACACTTATGAAAAGGATACGGCAAGTAATAAGGTTTTCATGATGCGAAAATTGTTTAACCTTCGCATGAAGTCAGCCAGTGTTGCCAGTCATATTAATGACTTTGATTCTCTATTTGCCCAGATTCATGCACAACGGATAAATATTGATGACGAGATGAAAGCAATCTTCTTACTTTGTTTGTTGCCACCCTCATGGGATATCTTTTGCACAGTTGTTAGTAACTCTGCTCCTAATGGTACGCTAGTGTACATTGATGTCACTAGTTCTCTTTTGTCAGAGGAAATGCACCGCAAGGCTATGGATAGCTCGCATCATGGCGAAGCTCATTATGTGCAAAAGGATGGAAAACAGCATAAAGGTCGTTCTTGGAATCGTGAATCCAAGAAAGAGGGCAATAGAGATGCTTCAAAGGGTAGATCAAAGTCTCCTGGTTGTCGAAATGTTCAATGCCATTATTGTGATAAGTCTGGTCACATAAAGAAGGATTGTTATGCTTGGAAGTGTGACAAAGGTAAAGGCAAAGGCAAAGACAATGATGATAAAGAGGAGAAACCAAAGAGTTCGGTTAAGATTGAAGAACTGAACATAGTGCAAGATGATTGTGATGCACAAGACATCAATATGTTGATTGAAAATAATGATGTATTTTATGATGCACAAGAAACTCTATCTTTGCAGAGTTCTATGCCAGCAGAGCTACTTGTTAGTGGTGAAGTGTCCCATACATGGATTCTTGATTCGGGCGCTTCGTTGCATGTCACACCTCATAGGCATTGGTTTACTACATATGAGGAAACCAACGGCACTGTTACGCTAGGTGACAGCTACTCTTGTGACATTATGGGCATAGGTGATATTGGTATGGTTATGGAAAATGGGGTGAGGTTTACCATACATAATGTGCGTCATGTTCCAGCTTTGACACGAAATTTGATTTTGGTTGGACACAAAGTCACTTTTCATCAGCAGTCTTGGCGTATTGCAAAAGGTCATCTTATTTTAGCCCATGGTTCTAAAGTTGGTACACTTTATCCTCTTTATGTATCTGACAAGAACAATGTTCTTTCTGTAACCGAGCTGCCAACTGTTGCTTTGTGGCATAGCCGGTTAGGTCATATGTCAAAGAAGGGAATGGAAACTCTTTCTCATTTGGGCTAGTTACCGTCTTTATCATTTTCTGATTTTCCCTTTTGTGAACACTGTCAATATGGTAAGCAAACACGAGCACATCGTACACAGTCTTTTGACAAAGAAAGAAAGCCCTTAGAGCTTGTGCATAGTGATTTATGTGGGCCTATGCCTTCTAAATCCCATGGTGGTGCGTCTTATTATGTTACGTTCATTGACAATGCAACACGACATGTTTGGGTTTATGCCATGAAGTCTAAAGATGAGACTTTTTCTTGTTTCAAAAGGTTCTTATCTAGCGTGGAAACTCAGTCTGAACATAAGTTGAAAGCTTTACGCTCAAACAATGGTGGAGAATATGTCTCCAAAGAGTTTGCAGACTTCTGTTCAAGTAGGGGAATTAAGCGCGAGTTTACAGCTCCTTATACCCCTGCACAAAATGGTGTTCACGAACGAATGAATAGGACCATCCAAGAGAGGATTATGTCTATGCTATCACAGGCTAATTTACCGCAAACGTTTTGGGCTGAAGCATTATACACTGCTGTGTATTTGATCAATAGATCACCACATGCTTCATTACAGTTTCGTGTACCTTTGGAGTTATGGTCAGGACATAAGTTGTCTTATGAAAAACTCCCTACATTTGGCTGCGAAGCTTATGCACATGTACCCAAGGAGTTGCGTGCTAAGCTTGACCCTAAGTCTAGGAAATGCATCTTTATTGGCTATGGTGTAGATGGTAAATTTGGCTATCATTTATGGGATCCGAAAAGTCGATCAGTAATCCGTAGCAGTGATGTTGTCTTCAATGAGACCAAGATGCATAGGCAGCCAACAAAAGAGGTTGAATTCCGGAAAGTGACGTTTTCCGATGTATCACCTCGTACATAGATAGCTCCAGAGCCAATTACTACACAAGCTAGTACAAGCTCTAATCAACTGAGGAGATCTCAAAGAGTCTCACATCCGCCAGAACGGTTTGTTCCAGGCGTGGACTTTGTGTTGCTGACAGATAGTGGTGAGCCTTCTTGTTACAAAGAGGCTATGCTAGCCAATGATAAGGTTCAGTGGGAACATGCTATTAAGAGGGAGCTATCCAGCATTGCAAAGAACAAAACATGGGAACTTGTTCCATTGCCAAAAGGTAGGAAAGCTTTGCCTTGTAAATGGGTTTACAAGAAGAAGATTGCATCCAATGTTGAGAATTACAAAGCTCGTTTAGTGGCCAAAGGTTTCAAGCAAGAATATGGTGTAGATTTCCAGGAAATATTTTCTCCAGTGGTCAAGCTGACGACACTAAGAATGTTGCTTGCTTTGGTTGCCAGTGAAGATATGGAGCTTGATCAAATGGATGTCATTATAGCTTTGTTACATGGCGATCTTGAGGAAGAGATTTATATGCAGCAACCTGAAGGGTTTGTGCTCAAGGGCAAGGAACATTTGGTCTGTAAGCTTTTGAAAAGTCTCTATGGCTTGAAGCAATTGTCCAGACAATGGTATCAAAAGTTTGATGCATTTATGCGTTTCCTAGGCTATAAGCGCAGTAATGAGGATCCATGTCTTTACATGAAAAGACAACCAAATGGACAGCTTATTATGCTTATCCTTTATGTAGATGACATGCTTATTGCTGGTCATTCTAAGAAGGACATTGCTGACTTGAAACCAAGCTAAAAAGTCAATTCGACATGACAGATTTGGGTGAAGCCAATCACATTTTGGGTATGCGCATTACTCGTGATCAAAAGAAGAGGTTGTTGTACCTTTTTCAAAAAGACTATGTGCACAAGATTCTTGATCGTTTCAACATGCAGAAGGGGAAGGCCTTGAGTACTCCATTGCCTGCATATTTGAAACTTAGCAAGAACGATTGTCCCAAACCTGCTGAGGAAAAAGCTGCGATGGCTAAAATTCCTTATGCTTCAGCTTGTGGTAGTCTCATGTATGCCATGGTGGCTACAAGACCTGACATTGCACATGCAGTGGGAGTTGTCAACAGATTTATATCTAACCCTGGTAAAAAGCATTGGGATGCTGTCAAGTCAATTCACAGATACTTGAGTGGCACTGCAGATAGACAGTTATGCTATGGTTGTGGAGAGTCATCCATTCAGGGATTTGTAGACAATGACTATGCAGGTTGTGTTGACAGTCATAAATCAAAAATAGGTTGGATTTACACATTTGCTGGTTCTGCTATTTCTTGGAGATCTGTTCTTCAAGATTGTACATCCATTTCTACCACAGAGGCAAAGTATGTTGCATTGAGTGAAGCATGCAAAGAAGCTATTTGGCTTGCTCGCCTAGTGAAAGATCTTGGATTGGAGCAGTGTACACCAGTTCTTCATTGTGATAATCAAAGTGCTATTGCCTTGGCTAACAATCCCGTGTTTCATTCCATAACGAAACACATTGATGTGCGCTATCACTTCAGTCGTGAATGCCTGGCAAACAAGAGCCTTGATTTAGTGAAGATTCCTACGTCAGAGAACACAGCAGACGCACTCACTAAGAGTCTCTCCAGCCATCAGTTTCAACACTGTCGTGAGTTGATGGGCATTGGGTGACGAGTGGTGCTCTTCCATTTTTTATAGTCTCCCACATTGGCCACCCATCAAGTGGGAGAATGTTAGGTTTAATGGCCATGTGGCCGACCGCCCATCACTAACTGCCACTAACCCTAATTGTACAGCTATACACTTGTGTGAGCCACTAACACTAAGTACAATGTGTATTGTGCCTTAGTGCATAAGATAAGAGAAGAAAGAAAGGGGGCATATCACTAACTGCCACTAACCCTAAGTGTACAGCTATACACTTGTGTGAGCCACTAACACTAAGTACAATGTGTATGGTGCCTTAGTGCATAAGATAAGAGAAGAAAGAAAGGGGGCATACAGTACGTTGGCTCTCCCCCTTCAACCTGTGTGTGGCTATGGTGGTGTGTGTGTGAGAGTGTGCATGCGTATTCTTCTTCCGTTGTGCTCCCAAATCCTCCCCATCAATTTCTTAGTATTGAATCACTAGTACTTGCTTTTGTTGAAGTGAAAGAGGAATCACCTCCACCCCTACGAGGAGTTCCCATGGTTGTTGCACTCTCTCGATCTCTTCCAACTGTCTCCACTTGAAATCCTCCTTTAAGTAGTACCTCAACTTCTTCATTTGTGAGATTTGTTCCTAGATCAACCGGCCAAGTTGTTGGAGGAGGAATGAACATTGATAGCTTTGATTTTGCACATGAAGGTGCTAATGATGATGCTCCCATGTTTGTGAATTATCTCGTCACTAGGTTGCAGCAAGCTATTGGCAACCCTGCTTTGCAAACCGAAATTACTCAACAACTTCGTGCTTATGGAATTTCCCTTCCTCTCCCAGAGGAGAGAGAGCTTAGGAGGCCTCTTGAAGAGACCCCCAAAAGAAGACTCTCTCCCATTCGAGAGGAGGTGTAATGGAATTTGCCTATTCAATTTGAGAGTAGCGGAATTTAATGAGAGTACTTTCAAGAAATGATTTTGTGAGCATAGCGGGTAGACATAATTGAAGATAGCAACATAATCATAGCAATTAGTTAACTTGGCATAGAAAATACTTTTGCAAGAGAGAGAATTTAGAGAACATGACAACAATTGAGGACCGGATTTATATGGAGCCGGTCCCCCCTCCAATAGGCATTTGTATTATGATTTCTCCCATAAAGAGAGACTTGTTACAATACATTCTTTGTGTTCCTTGTGACCTAGGTGAAGCAATGAAGATGGAAAGCTTCATGCATCACCATCATAGCATAACCTAAACTTGAAGAAAGCTTTAACTATACCAAGCCTCAGTCCCAAGACCTCAAACACCTTCGAAGGTGGAGAGAGCTAGCAGGGAATGAGGGTAGGGAAGAGGAAGAAGAAACATTTCATACGAGAAAGAGCTAGTTTCTCACTTATCATAACTCTTGTGCTAGCATACATAATAGCATAGTAATGAAGAAGAAATAGATGGCAAGCTCAAGCATTGAAGCATGGATCTTGGATGGATTTGCACTCCATAGCCAAGAGTGTTGGTGTAGGCTCTCAACCTCTACTTGCTTGGAGAAGGAGAGGGAGCTCTTGCACTTTGCATAGTACACAATGAGAGTGTTTGTGAGTGTGTGTGGGTGAGTATACCCCCTAATCACCCCCCTAGCTTTCTTGGGTTGACCCCCCCTTGTAGCTCATGCTTGAAGCTCATTGGACCCCTCCAGGCCTAGCCAATCATAAGCAGGAGCCATTACAAGCAACAGGGGTAGCCTTGGGACAAGTGTCCCCCTTTCCCCTTTGAGAGAGAGGACTTGATAAATGCAAAATCAATTAATTAAATATCCTAAATTATCATTGGACCCCTTGGGTGGCCAACCAATAGGCTTCAGGCGCACCATGAGGGCAACATGAGGAGGAACTTGACAAGTGTCCTTGCTGCCTCTTCAAGCTGGGGCTTCCCTTGTGTGTGTGTGTGTGTGTGTGTGTTCTCTCTCATCCCCTCCCCCCCCCCCCCTTGTAGGCTCGCCCCCCTCCTTGTAGGGATCTTTTTGACTTTGGATGAGCAAGCCCCTTAGTCATCAAGCATGACTAAGCACTTGAAGTAGGGGGTGTTCCCACAAGCATCTCACGCAAGCTTCTCAAGGCACCTCAAGCACCTTAATCATGCACCAAGTCAAGCACCTCAAGCATGGAGCCAGTCAAGCACCTCAAGCATCTTAATCAAGCACCTAAAGCAGGACAAGCACCTCAAGCACGACAAGCACCTCGAGCTTGGGCCGGGTTCCCACCTCAAGCTCAGCCCTAGATTACCTAAGGTCAAAGGACTTTTACACACATTATTGGAGGTCTTAAATGAAGCTAACCCTAAGGTCTTATGCTCCATTGGTTAGCCTTGCTCTTGATAGACCATCTCCCATTTGGGCCCCTTTACTATTGGCCCCGTGTTGAGATAGATCTATAAGCACATATCTATATCTTAACACTTGTTCTCATTTATTCTCCCACATTAAGTGATCAATTTAATATGAGAAAATCATTTGGGTTGGTTAGATATTAGATTTTATGACAATCACAATCAATGGCCCTTGCTTTTGCCAAACGGTTTCTTTGTCTCCCGCAAGCGGGGTACGAGCCTTATAGATGAGTGTTCCAGATGTAGCTTGATTTACTACTCTTATCACTTGTGCTGGACTAGAGGAAACTCTTTCCTTGAGCCTCTCTAGTGAAGGACCCTTTCCAATATGTTTACCTTGAGAGTAAGAAACTGCCTTCGTGCTTTGTAGTATTGCATCTGCCATATCTGAAGTACATGCATCATACAATGAGAATTTTCTTTTGAACCCTTCGCCTGCAAGCCAGCTACCATGCTTGCTCTTGGCCAAGTTGTGGTTCTTGGAGTGTTTGACCCATCATCACTTCTTTCTATTGCTGACATGATGCTTCCACAATGTGCAATACGCACCTCCCACTAACTCAACCAAGAGTCCATTGCAGGGATGTTTTAATACATGCAATTTCCCTTTCACCACCATTGTCGAAGTAGATGAGACTCCACTACAGCTGCCTCTTAAGAGGGGACTAGACGCCACTTTTTGGACATGTTTTTGTGAGCTAGTTGAGATGAATAGACAATGTACTTTGTGGTGTGTGCCACCATGATTTGTTTCCAATGAAAAAGGAAAGATCGCTCTCGATGTTGTAGAACATTGTCTTTGCCACCATCGAACACTATGCAAACTTCACTGTTCCAGTTGGCTTGAGCTTCGTCCGCCATGAATCCATGGAAATCAACTCTCTCACATCCATGACCCTCTATAACTTCATTTATGCACTGCTTGAAAAGAATTTGTGCTTCCATGTATTCCTCTTTCATCTCACATGTTGCAATAGTGAGGAGATCCTGCATGCTGTAACATAAGACAAGCACATTAGTAAACACATTGCTAGTTGTTTCTTAAGATATGCCAAACTTTTGAAATATGTTCCTAAGACAACAAACCCTGGACCGTAAACGTGGCATGCCATGGTCACCCAATCGGCCACTTGATGAGTGTGATCAAACAGCACCCAAATGTGCCAAAGATCTCCAGGTCCACTTTGTTGCATTCAATTAACCAAATCCAATCTAGATGCAAGACACATTGTAGACATCTTGAACACAAAACAACTCTCCCCTTCCGCTCCTTACCCGGGAAACCTGATTTTTGTAAAAAAATCATAAGTGCACTCTCTTTTTAGCCACAACAAGGAGTCCACACCAAAGCTCTCCTTTGTTGGCCCATTCTTAGTTGCACCCACGGGCCTTTGAAACTTGTACTTCAAAGTTAAATTACTTTAAAATATCATGTCCAAACAAGAGAAACATGAAAGCATCCGCACCAATTGTCCTCCACCAAGGGACCCATTGCCTCATCAACATTTAGAAATTCTTGCTCAGCAAGTACATGGCTAGAGCCCCCCTCTTGCATCAAAGTTGTCATCACAATTTCCTTTGCCACACACATTTGTACCTTTCTTGCGCCAGCTGTCTATCCGCACTGAGAACTCGTGCAACCATTTCTTTGATTTTATTGGTGAGTCCTTTTGACGACCCATCTCGCATGTCATGTTGGTGAGTTCCTTGATGTACCATCAATCTGCTCATGCTCTCATCCCTTGGCATGACATAATATATGAAGCAATCACATGTACGCAAACAAATGGGTGGTTGACCGCAATAGTGGAAAGTAAGCTTGCCACCAAGTCCGTTGGTCCATCGCAAAACTCGCCCATGCAAGGTAATTTTAGCATGTTGCCATTGAAATGCGTTGTGTTTGACTTCCCAAAATTAACCAATTTGGGACAACTTTCATTGAGACATTTTAGAGCACCTGGACACTGACTTTTGTGACACACTCTAGGAAATGTGATATTTGAGGTTTAGTCCAATGGTGTGGATCATACTTATGTTCCATAGTATCCATTGGATGAACCTTTCCTAAGGTCGGTGGAAACTCAAACACCATGTTACCATTGTACACATTTGGTATTTCCAACACTTGTTTGATTTCCACTAGCTTTGAAAGAAGTTTTGTCAAAGTGTTGGGCTTAGTCATTGCATTAAAGAATGACAAAATACTATTTGTACTCCTTACCTTGATAGGGTTTTTCAATGCTTGCTCTCCAAAGAGTTGTTCCTTTCTTGCACTAGTAAGGTCTATGTAGGGAACATCCACCAATGGAGCAGCCATGCCACTAGAATTTGAGACTGTGCCATCTACGACTAGCACCATGAACTTTGTAGCAAGAGATTCGTCCACAACATAAAACTCGTCTCCAAAGTGATTGCTTGTTCTCTCCATTGGCACTGTCAATCTTCACTCCCAACCATGACAATTGCATGCAAAGCAGAAAAAGTTTGTGGTGAAACATGCTCTTGTAGATATTTAACCCCAAAGATAATCTTCCCATTGGTAAAGGGAAAAGCCCTTTGAGTGCATCTCATGATAGTCAAGTAGAAATCTCTTGTAGGAGATTGAAAAGATGAGAGTGAAAGTGTTTAGTTGCGTTTAGAGGATTTAAGAGCATTTTATATTGATCTTAGTAGCTATTAGTAATATTTAAAAATATTTGAAATGCATATTAAAATTATTTTTTAAAAATTGCATTTCCCTCTCTTGTTCGCTCTATGTCTCTCTCTCTGTCTCTCTCTCTCTCTAAGCGGCTCGAATCAAACTACTCAAGCAATCAAAGATTCTCAAGGACACTGGATTCTGGTTTGCATAAGATCTCACACCTACTCAACTGAAACACAAGAAAGTAGAACTTGAAAAAGTACGTAAAGCACGAGCAACAGGGAAATGGGCAATGTATCAAAGAGGTAAGGCCATTATCCAGGAGTTTCGAACTCCCAAGCTGGCTTCCCTCTCACCTTCCCCCTCTTAGGATTTGCTTTTGTCTTCCTTGTTTTTTTTTTAAACACCTCATTGGACCCTCAGTCCTTAATTGAGATGTATGCTACAACCCAATTAGAAGGAACCCGTTGTACTGTTTTGTATTCGGTCCATGTCATATCTGACCTTCGTGGATGATAATTTAATATCTCTCTCTCTCTCTCTCTCTCTCTCTCTAGCGCGTGGGAATCGGCCCCCATCCCCCCCCCCCCCCCCCCTCTCTCTCTCTCTCTCTCTCTCCTCCAACCCGTGGGAACCGACTCCCTTCCACACCCCCCCTGTGTGTGTGTGTGTGTGTGTGTCTCTCTCTCTCTCTCTCTCTCTCTCTCTCTCTCTCTCTCTCTCTCTCTCTCTCTCTCCCTCCCTGCATGAATCGCCCCCCATCTCCCCCCTTATCTCTCTTTCTGTGTGTGTGTGTGTAGACTGCCCCTACCCCTCTTTCTCCCCATCTCCCTCGCTCCCTCCCTCTCTCTCTCTCTCTCTCTCTCTCTCTCTCTCTCTCTCTCTCTCTCTCTCTCTCTCTCTCTCTCTCTCTCTCTCTCTCTCTGGGCGGCCGTGGGCGGGGTGGGGGGGGGGGGGGGGGGGGGGGGGGGGGGGGGGGGGGGGGGGGGCAGCGATGGGCGACGGGGCGGCAGGGGACTTTGATGGGGCGATAAGGGGGGCCGTTGTAGAGTCCATGTGGATAGCAAATGTCCCGTAGTCCACATGGATTTCCACGTAGCCATTCACATTGACGTGGTGCTTGCATGGCATGCCACGCAGACAACAGAGCTCCACATGGCATTCCACGTGGACTGTGGGCCTTGTGGATCGTCCGTAGTCCACGTACGTGGCACCTACGTGGCATGCCATGCGAACAATAGACCGTCGCTTGGTAGTCCACGTGGACTCTGCAACATCCCTCACACCTCCTCCCCTGTGCACGTGCCCCCCCGCACCCTTTCCATGCACGCCCCGCGTCCTGGGCACGCACCACCTACACCCCTTGCCTCCCTCATGCCCCCTTGCTGTCCCCTCCCGTGCTTGCGTCCCCACCTGTCCCCCCCCCCCCCCCCCCTCTGCCCCTTGCTGCCCCCCCTGCCGCCCCCCCCCCCCCCCCCCCCCCCCCCCCCCCCCTCCATGTGTCCTCATGCACCCCTTGCTGCCCGTCCCCTGCCGACCAATTGCCCCCACCCGAGCCGTCCCCGCACCCCCATCTACCCTATGTTGCCCCTCCCCCTGCGTCCCCTGCCGTCCTCGCGTCCCCTGTCACCCCTCCCCGTGCCCCCACTCACCTCTTCCCGCCTTGCATCCCCACCTGCCCCCTACTTGCGCTCGCCCCGCCTCCCCTCTTGCGAGAGCTCCTCCCTCTCCTTTCAAATGCCTATAAAATCTTACTTTTGGATTCTTTATTTTTCCTCATAGTTCTACTGCTCCTTAAGTGTTAGTGATCTCTATCTTTTAGAATAACAATTGTTTTTTCTGTTATTTCTTCAACTCCCACTCTCTTTAATTTCATTTCTCTTAAACCTTCTTTCCACACTTACAAACCTCTCATATTACTTTCACCTTTCATCAGCTCTTTGAAAACCATAAGTACCCTAATTAACAAACAAGATGCCAATTTTAACAAGAAAATAGTCCAAAGACTTGGACCGCTAAGAAAAGATGACGATTCAAATCACCCAAGAAGAAAATCCTCTACACACAACTCAAAAGAGTGGATCCGTGGTTGAAGCGTCCGTTTTGATGACGACGCAAGTGCCTCCTTTGACGAGTGCAGTCACGTCGATGACCATCCTTGCGAAAAACATGAGTAATGATCCTCTTACTGATTTCTTTGGATCTGTGGTTGATAGCCATATCTCATCGGGTTAGATTGATACACATGTTGTGCCATACAATCACTTGTTGACTCACATCCCCCCTTGCCGTCTTTTGGCCAACCTGGCCATTAGAACGAATGATGATTGTGTTGCTGAACTAATGACCTCTATAGCTAAAAGAGTGGACCAGCCCACGATGGCTCACTCCATTATGTCCAAAGCTTTTCCCGGAAAAGATCCTATACCATTCGATAGGCGTGGCACTTAGGGGAGAAAGTTAGTGATGTCGGCTATATTTGATGACCAAATTAGACACATTCTCGAGCTCTCTCACATGGAAGAGAAAATGTTCACTGTTTGGCATGGAAACCATTGGCTCCATGCGTGGAAAGATTGGCATTGCGAGAGCAGTTGGATGAATTCTCTACACCAAAGGTTAAGTGCACGATTGTGAAGTGTGATCTTGAGGAGATGGTGGAATTTCTCTTGGTGCTTGACATGATCAACAAGTAAGTTTCTTCACACTTCTATTGGTGCACTTGATATTATCAATTGTTAATATAATGTTTTATTTAAAACTAGAATGACACAAGTTCATGTGCCTCCTCACACCATAGCGCACGACATATTTATGATGCAAAAATTAGCGCTTGCGGACCCACAGTCCTTATTGGACAATACAATGAAGAAGATAAAGTAAAAGCTTATAGGACACTTCGTGGGACGACAATGAGCCGTTCAAAACGTCTTAGACTACCAATGTCTTTGCAAGTGCAACTACTGTGGAAGGTAATTGTAAATTTATAATACACATGCATTAGGTAAGCACATGGGTTTTTTTTTGAAAATGAGTTTGATTTGGCAATTTGTATTGCAAGAAGAGTTCGATGCAATGTATCGACTGAAAACACAAAATGTAGCAGTGAAGGGGAGTAGAGAGTACCACATGCACAAAGATGATTACAAGGCAAGCTATGATTTGGCTATGAAATAGATTGATAAATTTTTTGTGCGAAAGGGACTAGAGATAACATTCATACCCAATCCCGAAAATGGAACATATTTTTTTCAAAAATGCATCTCTTTTGTGGACTGGGGAGAGAAGGGTTGCAAAATGACCCCCTTCAGAGTCTCCAAGGTTGCATGGGCACGGATTAGTCCTTCGAAGTAAGTATTATTTGGCACTATTTGTTCTCCTTAATTTATTAAGAATGTTATCCAATGATACATTGTAGAAAATATTGTTTGATCAATATATTGGCCAAGGACGACGTGTCATTAGTGAAAGCATCTATTCCGACGCAGGAGAAGCCCTTCTCACAATGGTTGAGAATGCACGTATATTGGTGGCAGCTTGAAAGGTGAGCGTACTAACACTAGAGTTTGGGGTCTTATCTAGTATTGCCACATTACTAATACTTAATGTGCAGGGGTGTATTGAGTGTGGCCAAAAAGATGGAGGCCGAGAACTCCATGTTAAAGAAGCTACATGCACTCACTGCACGTGATTGTGGCATGTCTCTTAGTGATGCACTGTAGGCTTTTCAACAAAAGCACTTTGGCAAGGCTTTTGTGTGATGGAAGCAAACCATACGAGCTACCCACAATGCAGAGGAGCAGTCACATTTTGCTTGTACTATCTGACCCATGCTATATAGGTATTGAACTATACAATATCAGAATTATGTGTTATAAACGGTGGAGTTATTCCTCTTATCATTTGTAGATGGTGGTTGGGCGCCCTTAAAATAGGCCTTCGCAGTCCATACCCCGAGCATCCCAAAGATGCCTGGGTGGAGTCTAAGAGAGAGGAGAGCGTGAAGGAGTACGAGCGGAAGTGCGACGCGAGAGAGAGTGCGAGAAGAAGAGCACGAGGATATGGTAAACTCGCTCTACTGTAATGTGTAGAGCATAGTGAGTTCTTATTAGGTTTTTACAAAAGAATATGTGTACATACCTGGCGGCCCGCCCACTTACCTGGGCGACCACATTGGGCTTTATATCCCAACAACCTCCCACTTAAAGTCCAATGTGGTACTTTAAGTGTGAGAGAAGCTACTATACAAGCTAATATACAAGAGATGTAGAGAAGTGATGTACTACCCTACGCCTAACTGCTTGCGAAAATGCGCAAAGCTCTCTGAGGGAAGTCCTTTTGTAAGTAGATCAGCAGGATTTTCTGTGGTGTGAACTTTGACAAGCTGAAGTTGCTCATCCTTGAGCATTTTCCTGATGAAATGATACTTCACATCCACATGCTTTGTCTTTGAGTGATAAACTGGATTGCGAGCCAATTGTATAGCACTTTGACTATCACAATATAACACAGGCATCTCTTCTTTGATTCCCAAATCTGTTACTAGTCGATTAAGCCAAAGTGATTCTTTGCATGCCTTTGATGCTGCAACATATTCAGCCTCTGTAGTAGACTGAGTAACACAATCTTGTAATCTAGAACGCCATGATACTGCTCCACCAGCCAATATAAAGACATACCCTGACGTAGACCTTCGGTTGTCTAAGTCACCTGCATAATCTGAGTCTGTAAAACTCTTTACACTTAGCTCCTGACTCCCATAGCATATACGCATACTCTTTGTAGCTTTCAGGTATCTCAATATTCCTTTCACTGCCTCCCAATGTTTCCTGCCTGGGTTTGACATGTATCGACTTACTACTCCCACTGCAAATGCAATGTCTGGGCGAGTAGCAATCATTGCATACATCAAACTACCCACTGCAGACGCATATGGAATCTTATTCATTTCAGCCTTTTCTTCCTCAGACACAGGACAATCTTGTTTGCTAAGTTTCACATATGGTGGCAATGGAACACTCAGTGCCTTTCCCTTCTCCATATTGAAACGTTGCAAAACCTTGTCAATATACTCTGTTTGAGATAACCAAATCAACTTTTTTGATCTGTCTCTCTCAATGCGCATACCAAGTATATGACTTGCCTCACCCATGTCTTTCATGTCAAACGATTTTGCCATCTTTGACTTCAAAGCTGAAATTTCTTCCAAGTGCTTGCCAGCAATCAACATGAAATCCACATACAAAATAAGGATCAGCCAACTACCATCCTTTGTATATAGACAGTGATCGAACTCACTACGTTTGTAGCCTTGAGAAAGCATAAACTTGTGGAATTTACGGTACCATGCCCTCGGTGATTGTTTTAATCCATAAAGACTCTTTAACAACTGGCATACCCAATCTTTCTTGCCTTTCTCAACAAACCCTTCTGGCTGCTGCATGTAAATTTCCACATCTAAATCACCATGCAAGAACGCTGTCTTGACATCCATTTGGTGCAACACCAAATCTAATATGGCAACCAATGCAAGAAAGCATCTCAATGTAGTCATCTTGACCACCGGAGAGAAGACTTCATCAAAGTCAATGCCTTGTTCTTGTTTAAAGCCCTTGGCAACAAGTCTTGCTTTGTACTTTGGCTGACTATCATGAGCGGTGATCTTATACCTGTAAACCCATTTACAAGGTAGAGCCTTTTTGCCCTGTGGTAATTTAACTAGCTTCCATGTCTTGTTTTTATGCAGTGCTGTCATCTCTGACTGCATGGCCAATTGCCAATTCCCGGAGTCCTTCATTTGCACTGCTTCCTTGTAACATGAAGGCTCATTGCAATCAGTCAACATGACATAGTTCATAGATGGAACAAACCTATCAAGAGGTCGCGTGACACGTCCAGATCTACGCACAATAGGTGGCTCAGGCTCAGCCACAACCTGTGGTTCCACTCTATCCTGTCCTTGCTCCTCTTGAGCCCTGACATTTTGTCTTGCACGTGCAGGTCCATCTTCTTGGAAGACAACTCTTCTAATCTCCTCAACCCTCTCTGGTTTAGAATGATATTTGGATTCATTAAAGTGAACATCATTGCTGCGGACAACCTTTCTGGATTCGGGATCCCAAAGTCTGTACCCCATCTCACTAGAATTACCATAGCCTAGAAAGATGCACTTTCTACTCTTTGGCTCAAGTTTGTTCCTAAATTCCTTTGGAACGTGAGTATATGCCTCACAGCCAAAGACTCTGAGATGCTTGTATGAGGGCATTTTGCCTGACCATACCATCTATGGCACTGAATCCTTCTGCAAAACCTTGCTAGGAGATCTATTTACAAGATGAACAGCTGTTGATACAGCTTCAGCCCAAAACCCATTTGGCAGCTGTGCATTAGACAACATACTTCTGACCTTCTCTTGTATGGTCCTATTCATCCTCTCAGCAACACCATTTTGAGGAGGATTGTAAGGAGCAATAAGTTCAGGTTTTATACCTTTTGACTCACAAAAGTCCTAAAAGGCCTTTGAAACATACTCTCCACCATTGTCAGTGCGTAAGCATTTAAGCTTCTTGCCACTCTGATTCTCCACAAGTGTCACAAACGTTTTGAAAACACTAAACGCTTCATCCTTGTGCTTGAGAAAGTAAACCCATACTTTCCTCGAGTAATCATCTATAAATGTCATAAAGTAAGAAGCTCCCCCTAGAGATAGGTTAGGCATAGTCCACACAAATCACTATGAACAAGTGCCAACTGTGTATCTCTTCTACTGCTTCTATGCTTATGTGGCTGTTGTGTTTGCTTACCATACAGACAATGTTCACAGAATTCAAAATCATTAAATGAAAAGCCAGGCAAATAACCAGAACGAGACAAGATTTCCATTCCCTTCTTGGACATATGTCCTAACCGGCTATGCCACAAAGAAACGTTCGGCTGCTCGGTTACATTGATTACATTTTTAGAGACATTTGATACATAAATTATGTAAAGTCCTCTAGACTTTACTCCATGTGCTATTGTCATAGAACCCTTGGATATCTTCCACATGTTCTGTCCAAAAGTAGTGACGTAGCCAGCATCATCAAGTAAACCTGTGCTGATCAAGCTCTTTGTAATTGCGGGAACATGTCTCACATTCTTCAGCGTGAAAGAAGAGCCATTCTGAAACTTCAATTGAACATCTCCAACACCTAAGATCTCACATGTCTGCCCATTGCCTAGCCGAACATGATCTTTAGTGGTCACATAAGAGGTAAACCACTCCTTGTTTGGAGACACATGAAGTGATGCCCTTGAGTCTATAATCCTGTCACTCAGTGCATTTCCATCAGATGCTGTAAGAAGAGCTGAGTCCATTGTATTCTTCAAGAAGTAGATGTCTCCTGACACTAGACTGTCATCCTCTGCAACAGTGTTTGTCACATTTATTTCTTGAATTTTCACTGAGGACTTGTTCTTCTCACCATTATCTTCAGCTTTCTCTTTGCCTTTTTCTGCTTTCCATTCTCTGCAGTCTCTTTTCATGTGACCCTTCTTGCCACAATGGTAGCATTCTATGTCACTCTTGCATTTAGCACTGTGGGACTTGCTACGAGACTGATTCCTCTTTCCACCTTTGTACTTTTCTTTGGTCCTTCCCCTAACAACTAAGGCTGTTCCTTTGCCTTTGTCCATTGTCTTTCTATTGGTTTCTTCAGTAAGCAGACTTCCTTCTACACCTGCTATGTTCAAACCATCTGGAGGTGCAGAATTACTTAAAGCTGTGCGAAAAGTGTCCCAACTTTCCGGCAATGTGATCAACAGGAACATAGCTCTAACAGGTTCATCAAACTTGACACCTTGAGCTGACAACTGACTGTAGATGGTGTTGAATTCATTCAGATGATTGGACATAGGTGTCCCTTCTTTCATCTTCAAGTCAACAAGCTTCTTAAGCCAGTATACCTGTGAAGCTGCACTCTGCTTCTCATAAAGATCACTCAGCTTTAACCATGCTTGATAAGCCGACATCTCGTCTGCTACATTGAAGTAAACGCTTTCTGCCAAAGTCAGCATAATGGTAGAAAGTGCCAATTCATCCATTTCGCTCCATTCATCTTCGTCCATATCTTCTGGTTTTATCCGCTTGAGCTTTATAGGTTTTATCTGCTTCTTTTGTACCAACACGTGCCAAATCTGCTTCTTTCACAATGGGAAATTGGTTCCATCCAGCTTCTTGATATTGTAAAGAGCAGTGTCCTGTGATCCAGCCATAGCTACGCTTCACAGTGGTTTACTTTCCTGGGAAAAATTCGGCAGAGTTTCCCCTGTAAACTGACCTCTGAACCAATATCAACCAAAAAACAGCTCAAAAAACACTGTCTCTCTGACACTGTAAGCTGCGGGTAAACCTGTCCTGCACCTGTACTGTCTCTGACTGTCCTGTAAGCATAGACTGTAACAATGCCTCAATGGAAGTAAAGCAAAGATGCAATCCCAACTGTCTAACTCACAGTCAATACATCCTAGCTGCCTATCTAAGGGTGCTCGAGGGATCGCTCCAAGACCTGTATCACCGAAAGGATCTCAACATTCGAGAATCCCCCAGCTCAATAAAACCTCACTCGACCCTCAACAAAGGCTGCAGTAAATCTGACAGTAGATAGACTTCCCACAAGGTCATACATCCACAAATTTCCCACTGTATGCTGTAACCGCTGCGGCGGTTGTTTGCTGCGTGACTCACAACCAGCAAACCCTCAATAGACATACATCATCTCTGACAATACATCCCATGTGGAAGTACCTGCAATGTCAGGATGATATCTGGAATATCAAGCAGCAAACACAAGCTGCCTGATGAACTAGTGGATGTCGCCTATAGTCTGTGTGTAGATGCGCCCGTGTCGTATGTGACACGCCTCCAAGAACTGTGAGCCGTCCTTCGATGTGTAGACAGCCACAAATCAACACTCTGGGAGTGTCGATATCCTCAGCACCTGTAGTCGTAGGCCGAAAACCCCAAATTTGCAGAGTCGGATCTGCACCCGCTGAGACCACGTAGTCGAAAATGGCCTGCGCAGACCTTTGTCGAAGCCGAACGGTGGCCGAGATGACCTCAGAATGAAATTCTGACAACACCAAGTCCTTCGGGCTGTCCCACGAGATTTGGGGCCGTGTCTTTGCCTGTCGAATTTCACTCCAATCTGAGTTGGTGACTCTAGCCTCCTGCAGTGCTGCCCCGAGCCTCGATCTGAGCTCTGATACCAGTTGAAGGAGTATGAGCAGAAGTGCGACGCGAGAGAGAGTGCCAGAAGAAGAGCACGACGATATGGTGAACTCGCTTTACTGTAATGTGTAGAGCATAGTGAGTTCTTATTAGGTTTTTACAAAAGAATATGTGTACATACCTGGCGGCCCGTCCACTTACCTGGGCGACCACATTGGGCTTTATACCCCAACAGAGCGGTCTCGATTCTGACGATTGGATAGACAAGCTCCATGGTAAGGAAACGTGGAAAGACTATCCATGGTTTTTGGACTATGCAGATGGCGAATTTCTCAAATATGAAGCTGAAGCATACGATGGTAAGTAATGTTTTTCTTGTTCAACTAATGTGTTTAATTTGCTATAGTGTCCTCAGTTTTTTGCGGATTGCAGCATTGCAGAAGGAGGCTAAGGGTAATGGCAAAAGTGGAAGTGTCACCATCAATCAACCTCCCACCGATGCCATTTTCCCTAGCACGACCAAGGGACATCGAATCCAAAAAACAGCTCATGACAGACCTAAAAAAGGCAAGAAGAGAGGACGACCAGTCATCAGTGATGTTTTAGAGTTCTTGGAGGAGTTTCAGAGTGAAAGGAACAAGCACGAAGGTGGCATGTGAAATTATGAGCAAGGTGATACTAAACGTCACTTGGAGTCATGGAGATCTAGGCCTTCCCAAGCCTCGAGATCCCGAAGTCTCAAGCGAACCATATCCATTGGTACTGGACAAAGCAAGGACAACCATCCACTTGGCCACCCGAACCACTTGGACTCCTTTCCACTAGGTAAGAAATGCCACCACAAACAAAATGCTTGTTTTAACAACAACAAAATTGTGATACCAAATATTTCATTAAATTTTGCGTTTGACACAGTTTTGGCTCACTGTGACGCACAAATGGCAAAAATTTGACGTGTTGGGGTAGTCCCAGTACATCTCTTAGTACTTGCTGATGTATGCCATCTACAAAAGGCTATCATGGATCCAAAGATTTCTTCTGAGTGAGTTTATGACACTTTGGCTTCCACTTTGAATTTGGTAAGCACTCTCTCAATCTTGTTTCGCATGGCATTTATGTATTGCAGGAGCCTTCGAGTAATCCAACGTTTCATTGGATCTCTCTCACACCCCGACAAAGTGGAGCTTGATCAACGGCTTGGAGGGGTGCGACTTGTGTGGGTAGACCTTCCTACACATTGCAAACTTGATTCCGGCATTGGTGGCATATCCCGATGGAATGCATTCTCTGGCAAGCTCATTGCCAGTGTGCTCACCTTGGCCGCATAGTTTTTACTATCTCATGGCACAATAGTCATGGCATGTTGGGAAGACCACTTGGCACTCATCATCGAGGATGCTTGTCTGATTTTTGCCATCTTCACATTATCTTTCTTTGTATGGTGTCGCACACATACGCTGTGATAGATGACTTAAGGCAAGTCAATCGATGGTGGTTAATCTTTCAGTGTTTTTTTGTCTTCGTAATATTTTAAGTGAAAATATTGCAAAGGACATGGTGTGAATGAACCTTGAAGTAAAGACTCTTGGGTTTTTTATTAAATAACTAGAAGAACACGATGTTCATTCATTCATTCATGCGCAAGTCTCTCCACTAAGTATCTATTTTCTATAGTTATTCCTTGAGTTTTCTCTCATTCACATATTTACTATGCCTAGGAAAAATTGTGGACAACGCGATCAGCGTGGTCAACCCCCTCCCCATGTTGACCCCATCAACAATGTGCACCCCACTTATATTCTCAATAGTGTATATGCTATGAATGCAGTATGCACAACACATAGTGCACACAACCACACGGACTCTCTCCGTGCAATCGACGAGGCCACAAGCTCTATATTCAACACCATGTAGAACCTTGATTTCAATGCACATCCAATCAAAGGGGATATCGATCAAGTTGCAGCACTAGCCAACAATGCCAGTATGATTTGGGGGGAACATGGTTTTCACACCCACAGGAGTGTGGCACGTGGAGGCTTGGGTAGAGGTGTGGATGGCATACATGGCCGGGCATGGAATAGCCAATGGAGCCAACAACAACAACAACAACAACAACTAGATCTCACCTTTCCTCGCTAATGTTTGGAGAAATAAGGCCTTGACACCATATTAGCATATTGTACTACTTTTTTCTCCATATCTATCTTATTGTAGTTGTTGTTTTAAGTCGTGTTGTTGACGGCTACGGCTAACACACAGGAAGAGCCCACTTTTTGTAATAATTTTTTTGCCAAACACGTTGTAATTATTTTGGGACTCGATTGAGTTTCTAGATTTCAATTTATTAAGTATGCGGAATCTCTAACCCCACAGTAGATGGTAGGATGTAATCTTAGTGAGTTAGAACCTCCAAGACTGAGGTATAAACGTTAATTTCTATAAACCTAACACAACTTTCAAATGAATTGACTTTTGAGCTCCAATAAATATACTTGACTGCTTGTTGTGTGTGTGGAGAGAGAGAGAGAGAGAGAGAGAGAGAGAGAGAGAATGAGGTCTTCTTCTTCTTCCTATGTGATCTACGGTGGTTACATTGCGAAGGCGACTTCACCATTGTGTTAGCAACGTCGAGAGCTACACTTCAACGCCAAGCTTGCACGGTGTTGATCTCTTTGCAAAGAGCTCTTCCACGAGCTTCGAGGTGAGTTTTCTCTCCAATCATGCATCCATTTAGTGATTGCTATATGTCATTGCGACCTTGACAGGATGAGCTATGCCCTAGACCTAAGCATGTGGAGAATCTATGACCTGTAAATTTTGGCGTGTCTTTGTATGTGATGTCTGCACCGGGTGTTTATGGGTAGTAAGTTGGGTTAGAGACCATAGGATGGTGTCCTCTAGATGTGCAAAGGTTAGTCCGTGAGTTTCCTGATGATTCGACAACTTTAACTTGCATTTCTGTGAGCATTGGCTTCATAAGAAAGGTAGTGGTTGCGTGTTCTTTATGTGTTTCAATTGATTTTCTTTGGTAGAGATTATCTTAGAAGGTTGAGTAGGTGATTGAAAACCATCTATATGTTTCCAGGTGCCTACGGGTCAAGCTTCATCCTTGGTTGACATCTTCTTGTTTAGTCTAGTTCTTGCTTTGCTAGTGATTGCGAGCAATGTGTATGTCCGACAACATTGGTGCTGTTTTCGAGGATGAGAGCCCTAGGTAGGTGACCTTAGACTACTCCTACAAGGTAAAAGTACCTCCGGTTATTAGAGTCGTGTTATTTCACTTTAGGAGGGATCGAGGAGTGGGACTCTTTGGATCTTAGGGGAGTGCTAGGGAGCGTGTGTCTCGCCCAGGATTTTCTGTCATAGGTAGTATTAGCTTCAATTAGTGCTAGTTGGACTATGAGTGAATTGTGAGGAGATACAAGTGTTAACAAGTCCAAAAGAGACGGTGAAGTGTTTTCTCTACTGATAAATACAAGTCCTTATACATGTTTTGTAGGAGTAGTTCTAACTAGGACATGTGATTATGATCTAGCGTTGTCCATCTCTGAAATTTTTGCTTTCACGCTGGGTTGCATTTACAATCTTAGAAAAGTAGATTTTTGGAAAGAAATGCAATAAACAAGCTTTAATAGACAATTTGGCATGGCTGAGTGTTGCTGGGGATAAAAGAACACATACGCAAGAGATTTGGATGAGAAAGGTGCAATTTTTCATCAGCAGACATTATACGTGTATGATGTCTAGGCCCTAGTTGGAGACCAAATTTGACAAAACAGGCTGGATCAAAGTGTTCAAAAGGGGTGTTATACCTTAATGACACCTTGAGACTAGAGGCTTGGCCAGCATTTGGTCCCCAAAAGACAAAAGCTGTGAGTCAAAAGCAGAAACTTGGGAAATTTATGAATTTATGCATAATTTTTCCATGGGAGATTGGTAAAAGTGTTTAAAAATCAGTATCAGAGATTAGGGGATGCTTGTGCATGAGTTTTGTACAAAAATTCACCAGTAGACATTATACGCGTATAATATCTGTAGGGTAGAATTAGCAGGTAAATTAAACTTTTGACAGCTTAACCATAGTTTGCAAGTTGAGTGGAACACATGAACCAAGTTTCACTTCAATTGAGCATATAGAGAGAGTATTGAGAGAGTTTTTAATCTTTTCGAGAAATTCCTTGACAAAAGTGAGGATATTGTGCAAATTAGTGATCAAAATATTTCTATGAGCACACATGCACGTTGTAAACATCAAGGGGTACTTGGGATATAAACAAAACTCCATTCTGAGCAAAAAGACATTATACGCGTATAATGTCTAAAAGCTAGATATTGAGCAAAAAGGTCTCATCTCAGTGAGTCATTTTGATTAAGAACCAATCCAAAGAAAAAAGGTAAACTTACATAGAAATTGAAGCAACTTAGAGGCTTTTAAAGATCTAGAAATGGAATGGAGAAGATGAATGCTTGAATTGATCCTATCTAGCTCAATAAGGGTTAGAATTGAGAATTGAGGCTTTTTGGAAGTTTATAGTGTATTGAAGGACCTCTCGCATAAAATTCATTCCATTATGAACTAAAAGATATTATACACGTATAATGTCTCATGAGCAATTATAGAGTCCAAATCTGACAACAAAGCTGACCAGGGTGTCAAGCATCCTAAAATAAGCTTGGGGGTTAAGCTTGAGTAAAAATTGAGACTTTAGACATCACACATATGATGTCTAGAGGCAAGTTTAATGCTTAAATTGGGAATCTGCTAATCCAAGAATCTTCTCTGTGATCTTAGCATTCCACCTGCCTTGACGGATCAAACTTTGGGACTCACATAAGAATTTTTTCTCTAGATTTAGTAGTACTTGGCAAACAATCTGTTAAAAAAAGATTTGCAAAATCTGAAGTTTTGCACAAACACCCAGAACAAAGAATTCCTGAAGTCAAAAGTCAATTGGGAGTGCAAAGTACTCCACCATTTTGAAGAGCAGCTACCAAGAGAGAAGAGACAAAGGAGCAACTGCAACCAGGCTTCTAAGGTAAGAGGTTTGGATTGGTAGTTGTTTGAGCGAAGAGCTTGATGAATTTGAGATCGGGAAGGTGCATCCAAGGAGAGAAGAGAGTGGCAGCACATCAGGCTAGCTTAGTGTCAACTGAGGAGAGTGTGAACTAGGCAAGGATTGATCCATTAGCACCAATTATAGAGGATGGTAGTGAGACTGACACCTCTTTGGAGCAATCTTTTTACCTCATGGCTGACCAAAACATCACTGCTAACCAATAGAACCAAGCGGGAAGAGGTAGCACCTCTAGGAATCCCACTCAAACAACAAGGTATACAACCCTTTACTTAGAAGGACCAAATGCCCATGGAGCTCTGGTATATGTCAATGCAAGGGGACGTAAAAGCATACTTATAGAGGAAAAACCAACTGATGGAGTGGAAGCCCTTCTAGTGTATGATGATGGGGATAGATTCTGTGATGATGAGAGAATGCATTACCTCATTGTTAAGGACCCTGCGAACTATAACAAATATGGGGACAATGTTGCAAAAGGGAAGATGGTTTCTGAGATGACAGAAATGCCTTCTCGGATAGATCTTCCTAACGCCATCCTGGTGTTTGACAAGAAGGTGATTAAATTAGTGACAAACGAAGGAGTGGTAGGAATCTACGAGTACACAAATGGTAGGGTCAAAGCATATTTTAGGTGTTTAGCACTCTACGCTTTTGAGTTAAGCACAAAAAATACTTTATACTTGTTTTTGTACAAATCAGGTGAAGGGAGTCTCATAATATATGTTGACAAGTACGGACGGGAGTATACGCTGATAGAAAAAATAGATCTAGCAAGAATGATAGGCACAAGAGTAATTCCAACAAATCCAGTTGCAACTCAAGGCCCAAACCCTACCCCTAGCAAGTCTACAAATCCCTTTGAGGAAGTGGAAGATACAGGCAGGTTTACATCTAGTCGAGCTAGAGTGGTTGAAATGCCAATTTTTCCTTCATATCTGAACCCAAAACCTGAAACTTTGCAATCTTGATTGCAACCCACAGTGACCATATGTGACCCCCATAGTATCACCACAAGAATTTTATAGAGCAGAAGTCCCTATCACAACAGGACCATATGTGACCCCCATAGTATCACCAATGCCACTTATTCTTACTCTTATCCCAAGGAGGGCAAAGGACCGACAAAGATGCCACCACAACAGGATTCCCCTATATGGACAGGATCAAGATGGAAAGAAGATTTGCAACAAAACCACATGTTGATAGAACCTATAGAGGATACGTGTTGGAAGAAGCATTTGATGCCAGATCGAGACATGAACGAGGATCTGTAAGAGGAGAGGGGCGAGGAGACTCTACAGTAAGAACTAGAGGCAAAGCGAGAGAGAACACCATGCCTAGGATAGGGGACAAAACACAGTTTTGATGCTTGTAAAAGCTAACGATTGTATCAAGGACAAAATATCAGGGAGATACTATCAGGTCCAAGATCCAAAAGCAAAAGCAAGAATAAAAAAACAATGTCGAGAGTCTGAAATAAAACCAAGAAAACAAAAGAACTTGGGCTAGATAAAAGTGGAGGCCTAAGTGGACCAAGGTAGAAAGAAACGAGAAGTACAGAGAGCTTAAAAAAACTCTCAAGGAAGTATGGACAATAGAAGTAGAGAGTGGTGGAGAAGAAAACGAGAAGAATGAGGACAAAATGAGTGTGCCATCCCACTACAGAAAGTTCACCAAACAAGACAGGAAGATAGTGATGACAAAACCTCTTCAGGAGCAAAAGGACAAGGGATCTTACGATGGACCCAAGGATCCAAAAAAGATAGACTTGGAGGAACCGGGAGAAGAGCCACGACCAACCTACATCACAACGGATCTAAGTCCAACAGAGGAAGAAAAGCTAATCAATCTTCTTAAGGAGTATAAGGACGTGTTCGCTTGGTCATACAAGGACCTGAAAGGAGTAGATCCTATGATATGTCAACACATGATTCCCTTAAAACCTGACACCATGCCTAGCCGACAGAGACCATACACATACGATGATACATTTGCTAAGCGCATCAAAGAGGAGATTGATAAATTTAAAGACACTGAATTCATCTGTGAGATAGAACACACTGATTGGGTATCTCCCATTGTGGTGGTACCTAAAAAGAATGGTAAATTACAAGTGTGTGTGAATCTAAAGAAGGTTAATGCAGCCACAATAAGGAATAACTATCCCTTGCCTCTTATATACCATGTCCCAAAACGAGTAGCAGACAAACGGGCATACTCCTTCTTAGATGGATTCTCGGGTTACAACCAACTCGCGATTGCCCCTGAGGATCAATACAAGACATCATTTGCAAAGGAATGGGGTATATCATATAGGGTGATGCCTTTTGGCTTGACCAATGCCCCAAAAACATTCCAACGATTGATGGTACATGTTTTTAAGGATTACTTGAGAATTTTCTTGGAAGTTTACATGGATGACTTATGTATACACTCTCTTTTGAGAGAGGAACATACCAATCACCTCAAAAAAGTGTTTGAGAAGTGCAACACTTACCGAATCTGTCTTAACCTGGAAAAATTCATATTCATGGTTAAACAGGGAAGAATCTTGTGACATATTGTCTCAGAAAATGGGATAACATTTGATCTAGATAAAATCAAGGTGATTGTAGAAATGCCTAGACCAAAAATGCAAAACAGGTACAATGCTTCATGGGGGTCTCAAGCATATTAGTAAAAAGATAGATGCATTGGCAAGTTTTAAATGCATCTCTCATGCACCATCTACATATTTTGAATGGGTTTCCTAACTCTGCTCTAATCTTATTAGAAGTGTAGGGAGAACCTTGCACATTAATGTCCATACAAGGAATGCAGTAGACTTGGCTAGGGCATGGAGGCAACAAGAGCTTGTCAGAGTATCCAACTAAGGTATCATGTGAAAAACAATCAAATTCACAAAATCAAATGCCAAAAAATTCACTAAAAACTAGTCAATGGTCACTAGTGAATCTCAAGCATTTTGGCTAACATACGATACTCGATTGCGAACAAACTTGTTTAAATGGTAAATTAGACTCATGATCAGTCAATCCTATGGTCTTAGATTCACCAAGCAAGTGTCAGCTACAAAAAAGATGCCAAATTTTTGAACTAATTTTAGCATTTCAAAATCTACATTTGTGGAAACCAATCCCGGGAAATTTACTCTATATACAAAACGGGATGCTACTTGCGAGCGGACAACTTTGATAAAACCCTTATATATGACTCATATTAAGGAATATGACCCCCCTTTGGGCAAAAGCATGAAATGGTGGTCATTATTTTCTACCTTCTAAGTATTTTCAAGAAAAATGGTCACATGGTAAAATATTCTTGAAAAAGATTAAAAAGTACTATGGATTACATGTGTACATTCCTTTCATCAAGAGCTTTCTCGTCATATGTGGCACATCATGTATATATCTATTAAAAAAATTTAGTTGAGTGTCCATATATGTACAAGGTAGTGTCAAAGACACTACTTCTTGACCACCTTTTCATGCTTTTACCCCTTTCTATGCTATATGACAATCAACGAAGAAAACTATCATACTCCTATCTTACATATAAAATTTAGGTCTCACATGATCTTACTAAATAAAACTAGTCAAAGAGTGTGTAGCATAGTGACCGACAATGTACTAAGGAACCACTTCTGTTGATAACTAGATGTTTCCTCAATGTGTCTTAGTTTGACTTCCAAACTATGTGCCCGATCAGCCTGTACTCTAGCTACTCGTCCAATTTTGACCCATCCAAAGCTGGTGTAAATCAACCCTTGATGTGCTCCAAATCAACCTTTATCTATGACCGGCTTGATGCAAAATTTGATGTGTGACCTGATAAAAAACTTCCCCAAAACTCATCCGAGTTTTAGTGCACACCGGTGACCAATCATTACAAGTAATCAACCCGGGTAAGTCTCCCCCTCCCCCCCATAAATATGATACCCCCTTCCTTATTTTTAAGCTTGGAAGATAAATTATTGGGGGCCTGCCCCTAACTTATATGCTTATGTAACTTGTAAAAAAAACCCCTCCCCTGCAATTACATGGTGCGGTAAGTTTTCCATTGTGAATCCCTCGGGTATCCAAATACTTAGGAATGACAAGCTCTACCTACACCAGTACAACTTAAGACTACAAAATAATGTGACCAATGCCATATAAAAATGGGAAATCTACAAAATAAGGTATCACATCCAATAGGCTACTCCTATTCGACTAGCTATTAACATCCCCCATCTAATGGTGCTAGGTAGTTCTCAAGGGCTCTAGCTAGAAGTCATGCCTTCAATTGTTACAAGGCTAATTGCATGTATCTATCTCTTGGATCTAGAGGGAAACTTTGGACTCAAAACTTTGTCCTTTTAGCACTAGAGAAAGAATATTGCACAACCAATGGATAGCATGCTACCATAACGATAGTTCAACCTTTTTTTAATTTCTATCTTAATTTTTTTGCAATTTCAAAAAATTATTTTTAGTTACCAAAAAACTTTAATTATAATAATACACATTGCAATTTTCTTTAATCTTTCTTTTGTTGACTATCTTTGACTTGTTCCTTTCATTGTGATTTGTGATTAAGTTCTTGATACTCCATTGATGTAGCCCCTCTAAGCTACTGGCTTTGTCTACACCATCTCCCTATTGAGTGTGGCTGAAATAACCAATACGAGATTGGTAGTGGGTTTCCTCCATGCCTTGTGTAGACCAGATACCCAAGCTACCATATTTCCTTGTGAACTAAGACATGTGATTACATATAATGTGTTTCACACAAGCATTATAAGAAAATCTCAACCATTCTTAGATCTCTTTTCATTGTAATATACTTTAACATTTCGGATCTTAGCATAATTGAACCTAGTAATGATGGGATCCAGCCATGCTTTTCACTAAAAAAACACTGAAAAGCATAAATACTAAGAAATTTTTTCCAAAACCAAACCCAAGTGTGTGTTTGACCTAATACAGCTTGGACATAACCTCACTTTCCACTTTAAAACATTACAACATTGCACAACAAGCATTCTATATGAAAATGATGTGCAATTGGAAACTCGTTTAACTTATTTTTCAAAACGACCCAAAAATTGGGGTTCTTATATCCTCCCACACTTAAAATATTTGAGATGTCCTCACCTCAACATAAATGTAGGGTAATTATGCCACAAAACATCATCCAAGTTGCTACAGACGAAAACTTTGCGAGCCCTGCAAAATAGCAAAAATAATATACTACAATCCATGAAACGAACAAATCTGCATACCTCGAATCCCACAACGCATAATCCATGTTGTACACGAACAGAGAGAGACAACGAGCAAGACAACGCAAGTGCAGGCGCACCTCCTAGAGCGGAGTGCTACGCTGGCGCGGCGAGAGAGAGAAGAGAGGAGAGGAGAATAATAACGCAGACACTGGGTGAAATCTCCCCCCGTGCAAGAGTGACGATTTCCCTCTTGCACGTATTTGTTTTATAGATTTCTTAAATGGTCAATTGTGAGTACAAACTGGCCGACCGGTCATAAATGGCCAAAGCTCATAAAGAGCACTTGAATAATCAAATATACATAAATATAATATTCTTTTGCAATAGCCTAGCTCGGTCAAGTCTTTTCCACCTGTCAGTTGCAATAAATAATAAAATATCAATTCCATAACATACCTCTTCATTGGAAAGCAATTGTCCTCAGTTGCAAATATAAGAAATCTACAAACGATACTTGTTTTAAAAAAAATATATTAGAAATTTGTGTCAAAAAATAGCATATAGTAAAATGAATGAAACTAAACAACATTGCTTATGCCTGCCGTCATCCACATACTACCTACTCTAGTGTCCCATACCACTAGAATAAGCAGTATATGTCATACCCTGATGAATCAGGATATCATTGGTCACACTCATCATTGTATAAATCAATTCTCATCAATCTCAAGTTCACTTCCATAAATACTGTCGCGATAGAAAATCATCATATACCAATTCCAAATCCAATTTCAAATCCAAATTCAAAATATCTTTCATTTTCTATACCCGGGTAACAAAATCATACCAGTTACAGTGGTGGCCAGCCACTGCAGCATGATTTTGTGATCAGTGTTGCCTCAACCGGCGAATCTACACCAATAAGACGTGCTGCCTAGATCGGAGAATCTGCACTAATGCTGCCTATATCGGCGGATCTACATTTACCATTGTGAATTTGCAACTTGTCAGTGTGCTGCCTAAATCGGCGGATCTGCACAGATAACTGGTGTTGCCTAAATCGGCGAATCTACACCAAGGTGAGCATTTACACACGGCCTAAATCGACGGATCTGTGTGGATGTGACCAATGGACTAGACAAGACATAAAAAGGCAAAACATTTACTACCTGTGTGACACCACATTGGAGTATACTTGAGTAGCAGAGTACTTACAAAAAAAAATTGTTCACTAACGCAAAGCATCACAACTCATATGAGTAGCTGTATAGCTTAATGAATAATCATGTCAATAACAATTTCAAACAGTGCAAGTGTAAGTGGAGAATATAACAATGAGCCCGTTAAAGAGGACAACTTGAATAAAAAGTCCCCAGAAATTGATATTTTATGCAGTTTTTAACTATGTATATGTGTGTATAACAGCTAATAACATAAATTGATCAACGAGCATTAATTTATACATAGTTTTTAACTATGTATATGTGTGTATAACAGTTAATAACATAAATTGATCAACGAGCATTAATTTATGAAGGAGTCATACGTAGATTCTAGAGGTTACATGACACTAGGTTGCGAGCGATTAATACAGATCATGACTCTTATGTACCTTTTTTTATTAATTTAAATGCTAAAAATGATGAATATGAGTTCATGAAAATAAAATACAAATACCTGCGGAACAACAATGCCAAGGTCATTTAGAGTATGCTTTCAAAGGTAGGGATGTTGAAGAGGTACAACAAAAATGTAAGCTAACTATGTTAGTTGAAAAACGACTTAGAAATTGATTCTAATTAACGTGACTAGAGCGGTACATAGTCTTATACTTGTCTTAGAGTAGGGTTCGAGCAAACAAAAAATAACTTTTGTCTATGGCAACACATCCTCATGGTATCTCTTATGTTTGGGATTAAGATAGGAAACGAGTTCTCAAAGACACAATGTACATGAGAAGTCTAAAAGTAAAAACTTTACGTGTCTAAAGTCAAGCAAAAGTACACTTTACTACTAAATTGTACTAATGTATCATGTGTTTGGAGGTCACAAACAACTGCATGCTCAGTGAAAAAACGTCATCATGACAAGCATGGGAATTTTGATAAGGAATTTTGTGCAATCGGTGTAGCTAGTAGAGAGGTGCAGGACTTTCTAATCTTTGAAAATCTGAGAAACAATCACCAACTCCTCATCCTTTGTGCACACTCGTCGAGTAGAGTCAATGTCAAGCCATCTACCTTTGATTTTTCTTGCTTTATAATGAATCTCTTCAACATGACCAACTAAGGAGTATCAATGCCAAAGTAAGGAATTTGATACTCTTACAAGAAGAGAAGGGTGTGACCCCAGTCCTACAAGGTGGTTGCAGTCATAATGAAATGTTATATTGACCGTCTTTAGAAAGGTATGGGATCAAACTTATACAATCCGTATGGATCTAATACAGTGTGGGTACAAAATGAAATGAAGTAAAGTGAAATACATAAAAATAAAACAAACTAAAAGCCTAAAATCGTGTAGTAAAATGAGCTTCATCAATGTCCGCTCTGGCAGTGGTCGTGGGAGAGCGCTAGAGTCTTCGTGCCTCATCTTCTTCTTCTTGCTGTTCTTGCTGGTGATTAAAAAAAAAAGTGGTGTAAGGGGTCAACAGTGTTCTCGCTTAGCTCGCACAGAGGTACTCATGCTCAGCTACAAGGGAACCCTCGACACCAAGCTTAGAGTCCTGCCGAAAAAAGTCCTCTGCAGTTTTTTTTTTCAATTAGCTTGTGCCGGTCGGCAGCGCCACCACCACTTTGTATGCCCAGGTTGGTTTGTGTGTTTGAAGAGCTCTACGCATGCATCGTGCACCACTAGGGAGAGGTATATAACGAGCTCTGCATGGCGTAGCCCAGTGGCAAGTGGCTTATATGCGAAGAGGTTGATGGTGCTGGAAGAGGTGGAAGGCAAGCCCGAATTATGGGCTGAGGAAGGCCGTCAAGGGGGGCTGGGTGGGGCGTGGTCTTTGGCATCTCGAAGGGGCTTGGTGGACTAAGCAGGCCCGGTAGCTGTGAGGAAAGCATCTACAGGATATTGGGTGGGGTCTGTAGGAGTTTTTTGGTAGTCAAAAACAAGATCGGAAGGTTAGCTACAGAAGGAGGAGAGCGATAACGGCCAACAAATGTTCGGGTGGACAGCCATGCAAAGTTTGTGGGTGTTACAATGAATGGTCGAAGGGTGTGTACCACAGAAGAAGGTGGCGTGCTGAACAAAAGCTGTTACTCGACCTTGTGGTAGGTGCGCCATGCAATGGCTGGTGTAAATCAATGCAGCCACTGGTCTCTGAGTGCCAGTGCCATGCACTCACGGTGTTGTGTGTGTGTGTGTGCGTGTGCGCGTGCGCATGTGTGTGGTGGTTGAGCAAGCTGGTGGTCTATCGATCACGAAAAAAAAAGACAAAAATGAGGTGGCTGGCTACTCGAAATGCCTTTTTTTTTTTGGTTTCTCCAGTTTACATGCACTCACAAGTGGTGCAGGGAGGCCGACACCAATTGCTGCTTGTAAAGTGCCGTGAGTGTTGGTTTTATGTGCATGCAGCTTAGGCTACGACTGCAGTGAAAGCATGCGCTGCATTTTAGGGGTTGATGGGAGAACTAGCCATGCAATGTAGGTTGGCATTCGTATTGTCGGCTGTCAGTGTCTGCACCTCTATGCTCTTTAGCACGGTCGGTACTCATATGGCAATGCTGCAGATCCAGGGGGATGTTCTCTGCAGCACTTATGCATTGTTTTGCTTCTCAAACCTTTGCTGCTTAGATGATACTGCTTTCAAGTCGCGCTAATTGGAAAATTTGTCTCTCACATGTCTCCACGCGGTTAACTCGATCAACCGAGCCCTATTGAAATCTATATTCCCCATTCCTCTCTCAATATCTAGCTCCGAGCATCTTGAATCCTCGTTGCCTCCCCCGATACAAGGCAAAACACAGTGTAAATCTTTCTCCAAAACAACCCTACTTGATTTTAAATCATACGTTATTATTATTATTATTAGTAGTATTTACTCAACTCTAAACCCTATTTGTAAGCAGTTTTGAATGGCTATCAAATCCATTCCTAATCTATACATACTTCAAGTCAGCCTCAAATGGGTCTCAGCTTAGTCCCTAAAATACACCAAAAAGGACAATCATTTGACTTTGTTCTCACCCAAATTTTGAAGTTGCTATATTAGTTTTAAGAATGCAACTAAATGGCTTGAAATCAACACTAATCTCAATCTTTTTTTGATCACTTTTCTACTGGTATACGCTACCATGCTTTTTATTTAATTAAAAAAAAGATTTAAAAAAAACAAAAAAACCACTTAGCTCTAATTCTTTAGAGTTTTCCATAGCTTTACTTGCATATGTAGGAACGTAGACAAAGCTCTGATACCACTGCTATAGACGGAAACGTCGCGAGCCCTGCAAAATAGCAAAAATAATATACTACAAGCCATGAAACGAACAAATCTGCATACCTCGAATCCCACAATGCATAATTCATGTTGTACACGAACAGAGAGAGACAACGAGCAAGACAGCGCACGTGCAGGCGCACCTCCTAGAGCGGAGTGCTACACTGGTGCGGCGAGAGAGAGAAGAGAGGAGAGGAGAAGAATAACGTAGACACTGGGTGCAATCTCCCCCCATGCAAGAGTGACCATTTCCCTCCTTCACGTATTTGTTTTATAGATTTCTTAAATGGTCAATTGTGAGTAAAAACTGGCCGGCCGGTTATAAATGGCCAAAGCTCATAAAGAGCACTTGAATAATCAAATATACATAAATATGATATCCTTTTGCAATAGCCTAGCTCGGTCAAGTCTTTTCCACCTGTCAGCTGCTGCAATAAATAATAAAATATCAATTCCATAACACAAGTAGCATCTTTCTCAAGGTAAGTTGACCATTTAGCAAAATGTTCTAGTACAACAAAGAGGTTTGGTTCTACTTAAAAGAGTGGATTTAGGGTATACCTTAAAAGTTCCATTCATGAAAGTAGTCAAAAGGGAATTATCCAGAATATGATTTGGGTCAAATAAATATTTTTTAAATAACCTCACGTGGAAAACATCATGTACTTTGATGTGAAGTGGTAACAGTAGTCGATAAGCTTTCTCATTAACTTTCTCTCACCAAACACAGATCTCTTTTGATGGGTAAGTGGTGAAAGCTGAGTGCAAGGTATTCTAGACCACCAAAATGCCTTCGTCAAAGATCCAAGTAGATTGTTTATATGTTTAGGATAGGTAGACTGCTACCTATCCTAAACATATAAGGTCAGTCTATAATTGCATCTCATCCAACATTTCTGGTATCCTGAATTTTTATTATTGGATTTGTCCACTTTAATGGTGTAAGGCACTCTTAATGATAAAGTACTTGAAACGGTGACATCTCAATTGTACGTTGAAAGGATGATTTATAGGCAGATATCACCAAATATAAACATATTTGTTTCTTACTTTGTTCATAATAAATGAATCAATTTATACAACTAAAAACGGGGGTTCAAGTTTAGAACACCAGAGTCATCGTATACAATCAAACCTCAATACTCTTGTTGTATGCACTTTGTGAATAGCATTATGACATCCTAGGACAATCCATTCCAATTCAGTCCAAGTTCATTCCACTCCTCAAGCATATCTTTAGGAGTTTCCCATACATGCGATCAAACATAAGACTCAAACATGTAAGCATCCTCATGTTGGTCATACCAATATGGGGTAAGTGATCTATTTGTTATTGAGATCCATAAAGAATTGTGAATCATGGATGTCTGCCAAGTAAAATAGTCAATGAAGAAATTCAACTATAAAAGAAACTCATTTGGAAGTACCCAACCATCAGAATAGTGAACATGGGCCATGTTTGCTATGCATTGTGGCCTATTATGACCATTGAGCATCACTTTTGCTTTAATTGGGTTATGGACCAACATTCTCTTGAAGTGGTGGAAGAATATGGCTAAAGGTATGTCTACTCTTGATTATACATTTTTTGCTCCAAACATTAAACATGACAATGTCAAAACAACACTCTGTTAATGACTTGCATCTCATTACCCATTTTGAAATGAACTAACTCAATAGTCCCCACAAGTGATGCACGTTCTTAGGTGGTGTATGGTTAGAATTTGTTGTAGAATAGTGATACCAAGATATGAAAGTGCGGGTTATAACATAATCTATGGAAATTAGTCTCCTCTTCTCAACTTTGCTCCATTTGATTGTCATGAAACATTGGACTTTGACCCCTGTCTGAAGATGGGGTCAAAGTCCAAAGTTTCATCTATAAACACATCACATAAGCTAATTATGAAATAACAAAAACTTTGGTTGCGTGTTGGGCATGATGGGCTCATAGACAAATGATGAGCAAGCAGACAACTGTGAACTCTATGGATGGTGCTATTGAGCTCCATCCTCACCCCCTTTGCTCTCGTTCTTGATCAACTTTATGATCCATTGCAAGCTTTTTGATCTCTCTCGAAGTTACAGAGACATAAACCCTCAGAGAATTCATGAGGCAAGGGTTGTCACAGAGGTTTTATACTCGGCAATGGTGGCTCGCGCCGTGGTGAGTGTTAGGAAATGAGACGTAGCTAAATAGATAATTGAGTAGATTACTTAATGGAGAGAGACAGATTTATATACACGAGATTATAGAGTAGAGAGAGAGAGAGAGAGAGAGAGAGAGAGAGAGAGAGAGAGAGAGAGAGAGAGAGAGAGAGAGAGAGAGTACACACGATATACGTGGTTCACCCAATGTGGGCTACGTCCACGGGAAAGCAGCCACTCAATGAGTGGCTTTAGTACTTCAAAACAAGAAGTAGTTTACAAAGGGATTATACCCTTAATGGAGCTCCCGCCTTGCTTCACTCTCACCACCTCACACTCACCTTGTTGCATCAACTTCACACTATGAAATGTGTGTAGAAATGGCCTCCTTTTATAGGCCAAAAGGGCTGCCCTCTCTTATGAGAGACAACCATGTGTAGCCGCCCTTGTGCGACTAAGTCCAAATCGGACCCTCCAATCCGCCCATGTGTGGCCGCCCTTGAGAAGACAAGTCCGCTTTTGAATTCGGCCACCGGCCACCGGCCATTGACTTCCGACCCCCTGCCACCGGCCATTGACTTCCGACCACCGGCCAACCGACCGGTTGTTTTCCGACCACTTTCCGGCCGCCGTCCGGCCATAATATTCTGGCGAAAAAGAATATTTCGGCAAAAAAAAAGTCTCAGGGCCTTCGCCCCCGAGGCCTTTAAAGTTGCCCCTGATTCTTGTCCGTGAAAATTTTGGTTTCCGGTGAGTGATTTTCCTTCACGCACAATGGCTTCTCCTCATAATGGGGGCCTTACAAATGTGCGCTTTTACCACAGAAAATTACAAGGGTAAATCAGGCTCCATACTTAACAGTGAGGGATGAGAGGGAAAGGTGCATGTATCACACACAATATGCATTGGTGAAGAGGCTCAAAGGAGGGGATTGAAGAATCTTCTAACAAATGAAGTTTTATAAAATGAAGAGCCGTACGAAGTGCAATTATATGAAATTTTTTTCATGGAGAGGCAATATGTGGGTTCAATTTTGTTTTTAAATGCTTTTAACGGGAATAAGGGGAAGATTTTCTTCATGTATGGGGGGCTCGCAGCTAGTTGCACATGCAGCAGGTGTCAAGAGGGTGAAGGTGGGACAACTGCCAAGAGCCTACCAGCTCGATGAGTGCTGTGTGTGTGTGTGTGTGTGTGCGCGCACACAAAGGGACTACCTTTGTCTCTTGTTCACTTTTATGTTTTACTTCATGTCCGTGGTGCTGTGCACCACCCCTGTGTCTTGGTGTTGTGGTGTCTCTACGAAGAGATCTCATGGGTAGCTTTGCTTGTGTCATTCCAGTATTTGCTACTTGTCGACTAGTTGTGGCTCTCTTAGTAACCTTGTGATTAGACCCAATAGTAGTAGTATATAATGACAACATCTGCTACTTGTTGACTAGTTATGGGCCTCTTAGTAACCTTGTGATTAGACCCAATTATAGTAGTACATGATGCCAGTTTTAAAAAGTCACTTTTAGTGGAAATTCCCAATATCTTCAAACAAGCTGATACCACTTTTAAAAAGTGCATGCAGAAGTGAGACTCTTGTGATGACCTCCCTCTCCTTTTCATGCATTGCTCTCTCTCTCTCTCTCTCTCTCTCTCTATCTCTCTCTAGTCTACATGAGACCAACATGTGAAGGTCTATATGGTTCTAAATGAAAACTGAAGGAAAAGCTTCTAAGGGTACCTCTCTTACTTACACATGTACTTGCATGACACATGGATACATGGAAGTGCTCTCTCTATTATACGTGGTTGGAAGCCTCTCTCTCTCTCTCTCTCTCTCTCTCTCTCTCTCTCTCTCTCTCTCTCTCTCTCTCTCTCTCTCTCTCTCTCCCTCCACAAAAATGTCTCTCCACAAAAATGCACACAAAAGTCTTGTGTTAGGGAACCCCCCCTTAGAGATATGATCTCAATTAGCAACTGGATGAAAGAATTTTACATGGCTTCTTTGTGCGGCTAATGTTCATGCCATCATATTTCATGAATACATTTGAAGAAGCATTTTATACCGAGTTCTTCACATTGAACACCACCCTTTTTGGGCCGTCTGCTCCTAAATATAGAGACTTAGAAATAGAATATCAGGAAGGTCTACAAGAGAAAGCACAATGCTACTTCAGAAGGCGACCCTCCATCCACAAGCAACCTCGATTTTGACTCATGTCATGGAGGAAACAAATTAGGAGGGGTGAAGTGCTGAAAGATTCTGACAAGGATTCCAATTTACTTCACAATTTATTTCATCATCCTTGTAATTTCAATTGATTGTGACATCTATTCCCAAACCTGTATCTGCTGCCAGTATGTAATTTTGAAACTGCAATTTTAATGTCTGGTGTTATTTTAGCAAAACTATCTTTTGTACCATAAAACCCGGAGCCAGGGTATAAAAGGCAACATTGTAAGGTTGTTTGTATACAATTGTATTGTGAATGAATGAGTGGATAAGGTTTTCTCTGTACGCTGTGTGTCTTATCCTCTCTACTGTGATTTCAATTTCTTTCACTGCACCGCACGGTTGTCGCATTGGAATTCCGAGGGCACCATTGTGTTTGTCTCTTCAAGCTCAATGTGTGGATGTCTACATCGCAAGCATTGTGCAAAAACCGCATATCAACTTCTACGACTGTCTAAGTGATATTTTTTATCTATCTCAGTGTTGTTTTGAGATTTCTTCAATATTGCACTAGATTCCAAGGACTTAGGAGAACCTACTAGGCAAGTCTTAAATCCAAAAAGTTGACCTACATTTGGCTTGCCAGAGATTTTTTTTCCTCCCGGTATCATGTTGCAAGTCTGACCACTTAGTTTCAACCTATATAATCTTAGGAAGTTGCCTATTAAGTTTGGAGTCAGTCATGGTTGATTTTCATGAGGATTTGCATGTGGTTAGGTGAGAGGATTGGAGGATAGAATCAGAGACCAGTAGATAGAATTCACATCAAGTGTCAAACTGGAGTGTGATGTGTTCATATAGTAGATTGAAAACCTCTTGGCATGCCTCCATGCCCTAGTTGAGTCACTTACTTCCCAAGATAGACATTTTGTCCTGATTCTCTCTCTTCGGAAGATGTGATAGGTGTTCAACCTTGTGGGCCCCCAGACACGTCCCTTGCTAGGGAGACAAGCCACCATTTCCAAGTATGAAACCTCTCTGAGACAACCCCTACCTCATGAATTCTTTGAGAGTCTACATTTCCATAATTTTAAGAGAGAGATCACAAAAATATTGCTAATGCTAAAGCTTGCAATGATCATAAAGTTGAGCAAGCACGAGAACGAAGGGGGGATGATAGAGCTAAATGGCACCATCCATAAAGCTCACATTTTCTTGCTTGCTCATAGTTTGTCTATGAGGCCCATCATGCCCAACATTCACAAAAATGGGCACACCCACCATGCTTACAAAGCTAGCGATTGGATCTCACACTACGGCCATAGAAGGGCCAGAGAAATGACCTAGTGTCATGAGAGAGAGAGAGAGAGAGAGAGAGAGAGAGAGAGAGAGAGAGAGAGAGAGAGAGAGAGAGAGAGAGAGAGAGAGAGAGAGAGAGAGAGAGAGAGAGAGAGAGAGAGAGAGAGATCATCTACCTAGTAGGCTCTTGTCAAGTGGCCTCGCCTCACCCTCCTACCACCTGCCTCATGTGTCGCCAGTTGGGAGCCCCCCATACATAAAGCAAATCTTCTCCTAATTCTTGTTAAAAAAACATTTAACCAAAATTGAACCCAAATATTGGCTCTTCGTTTTTAAACAAGTTCATATAAGTGCACTGCATATGGCTCTTTATTTAAAAAAAGGTTCATTTGTTAGAAGATTCTTCAATCCCCTCCCTTGGGCCTGTCGACCAACACGTATTGTGTGTGATATGTTCACCTTTCTCTCTCATCCCTCGCCATGGTGGCGAGTTACCATTGCCAAGTATGACACCTCTCTGAGACAACCTCTACCTCAAAAATTTTGAGAAGGTCTACATCTCCATAACTTTGAGAGAGAGACCACAAAGCTTGCTAAAGCTAAATCTTGCAATGGATCATCAAGTTGAGCAAGCACAAGAGCAAAGGGGTGATGTCAGAGCTAAATGGGGCACCATCCATAGAGTTCACGTTTTCCTGCTTGCTCATCATTTGCCTAGGAGCCCCATTATGCCCAACACGAACAAAAATGGGCACACCCACCATGCTTAGAAAGCCAACAATTAGATCTCATGTTGCACCCGTAGAAAGGTCCAGAGGAACAACCTAACATCACGAGAGAGAGAGAGAGAGAGAGAGAGAGAGAGAGAGAGAGAGAGAGAGAGAGAGAGAGAGAGAGAGAGAGAGAGAGAGAGAGAGAGAGAGAGAGAGAGGGAGGGATTCTATGTAGCCATGTGTCATGCAAGTACATGTGCAAGTAAGCGAGAGACTAGTTGCCGTGAGAAGATTGTCCTTTAGTTTTTATTTAGAATTGCATAGACCTTTGCATGTTTCTATTTCTATTAGATAGGCCACACCTATTTGGTCTCATGGAGACTACACTAGAGAGAGAGAGAGAGAGAGAGAGAGAGAGAGAGAGAGAGAGAGAGAGAGAGAGAGAGAGAGAGAGAGAGAGAGAGAGAGAGAGAGTTTAAACTCTATGAGACCTACACTACCCACCTAAGCCTCCATTGGATTTTGAGGACATCCTCGTCCTTGTCTTGTAGCATTTGCGAGCCCTCTAGAGAGAGAGAGAGAGAGAGAGAGAGAGAGAGAGAGAGAGAGAGAGAGAGAGAGAGAGAGAGAGAGAGAGATTGATTTAATTATTGTCCACGGAGGTCAAATATGACCCATGGGACCAAAACAAAACATTACATTACAAAAACCGAGAGTCCATTGGGGGGATAAAGGAAAAAGGAAAAAAACAAAAACAAAATCTAAGGGGGGTCACATGGAGGGGGAGCTAGCTTGGATTTCAAAACTCATGAATGATGGCTTTTTCTCCACGGTAGATTGCCCATTTACCTTGTTTATGGGCTTCATGCATCTTCTTGAGCTTACTTGTTTTAAGTTTGAGTTGATTTGTAGTCAATTCCTCGGTGATCCAAAGCTTTGTCCCCTTGAGGCGGTAGGATTGGCATAGCAGACTCGTCCATTCTTATTTATTCTTGAAATTGAGGATGCATATCTAGGTGGCACATGCCTGCTTATGAATGTTTTTATGGAAATATATGGATGTCGATACATGTATACTAGAGTGCCTACGCCTGGTAAGGCAGGACTCTCCGTGGTTACAGTATATATGGAACTAGCCCACCACATTTGGTATGGATTGATATGATGAATTGGTGGGCAAGGTAGAAGGTAATAGATGGTGGTCTATTTGGAACAACATTTTTGAACAATATTGCACTCTGCACCTCCGCACATTTACTTCATGCACTCCCATCACACAATCCACATGTTACACATGTTTTGCACTTTTAAAATGCTGCTTACTAATCATTTTTACTCTTTGCTTTTCAATTACTCATTGTGCTATGCAGGCATGTACCTAGCATCTTGTACCTCGCACTTGACTCCACCACTTATGTACTCGCAACTGAGGGAAGTTGCTTTTTCAACCCCGGAGTATGTTATGGATAAGGGATATGTACATTTATTACTCAAGTGCTACGAGCTATGGTCATCTGTGCCAGCCGGCCAATGTGTATTCATTTTTTAGCATTGACGGATCTAAAAATAAAATACGTGCAAGAGGGAAATGCTCACTCTTGCACGGGGGATATTGCACCCAGTGATTGCGTCATTCTTCTCTCCTCTCTAGGAGGAGAGAAGCATTCCTCTCTAGGAGGTGCGTCTGCACCTGCTCTTCTACTCTCTCTCACTCTATGTCTCTCTATGTCGCGTGATGTGGAATATGTATTACAGGATTTTCCAGGTAAGAAGATTTGTGTGTTTCATGGATTGCAATATGTTTTTTTTTGGTATTTTGCAGGGGTGCCATGCCCTCTATTTGTAGAACTACTTTGTTCGAGTTTGGATGTAGCAAAGATATGCAACAACAGGACCATGCGTCATCAATAGTAAGAAAGTGTAGCACACATGCAGGATACAAAAGAAAAAACAAACTTCAAGTGACCTTAAAGCATGTATTTCTTTCTTTCAGAACGCCACTACCAATCTTTATATTTTCTATGTTGCATAGATATCGTTTTATTTTTTTACTCCCAAGCATGGTGTCTTTCTCATGCAAACTTGTGATCTTCTTCTCAAGGATTTGGATTGTCTCTCTATTTGATAAAATCTTATAAGTGCACGCCTCGTTATGTTTCTTCAGCTGTATGTTCTCCATTGCTAATAGGTCTCTTTACTTTTTTGCATTCAATCCTCACATTTCCAAATGTTGAGTGTAGCCCAATAGCTCAACCGTGCCATTGCCTATGAAATGTAAAAGGTTAGTGATATTAGCAAAGGGAGATGGGGAATTTGTTGTAGGATCCTTTGGATAAATAGACCCATCGTTCCACAAATCTAAATCATGTTCCTTGTTTGTCCTCCTAAGTTCTTTCTCCCATTGAGATAAGAAAAACTCTCTCCTCCATTTCTGCAATGGTGCGTACTCTTGCAATACATCAACCTGAAGATGATGTGTGTTCTTTCTTTGGGTAAGCGATGAAGATGAAGGGGTTGAGGATTGCAAGTTCAAATTGGTGTTAAAAAAAAAAAAGAAGCGTTCTCCATTCCTAGAGTTGATAGAGAGATAGCTAGACACTTGAGACTAACAAAATATCTCAGGTTTTGGGAGGGAAGGTTATTGTCTCATGCTTAGAGTTGATAGAGTTTATATAGCTTAAGTTTTTGGAGGGAACGCTTGTAAGTTGGCATTTCAAATCATTAGTCATATGGCTAGTTGCATTCTTAACAAGAGAATGAAGGATAAATACGGCGGCTAACTAACAAAGAATTTCATTTTGGCTTTTTGTTGGTGCAAAAAAGTATCACATAAAATGTACTATTTAACATTTTCCTTTTGTCTCTCTAAAGCTTACGTGGAACTTCTTACAAGGCCCAAAAGTGACTCCAAGTCTCTCCTAATGTATTGATCACCAAATATCTACTCAAACTGAGCCTCATAGAAAAGAAGAAGCACACTAAGCTTACATATCTATCAGCTCCGCAAGTCTTGATCATGATAGCTTTTCAAAGCTATCTGAACAGCCCAAGATTTTATGGAAGCACTTTCTCAACATGACTAGATCCAACTCCAGGAGGAAGAAAGTGAAGAATAAATGACAAAGTCAGGATCTACATGGAGCATTGTCCGTACAAAATCTAAAAGAAAATTACAAGAGTTAGAGTCTTCTAAAGACAAGTAGGAAGATAAGAAGGGTAAAATATCAATGCCTATGCCAAAACCTCGTAAAGAAGAGAAGTCCCAAAAACAATCCCAAGAACCAATTACTTCCTCAATGACAGAACTAGCTGAAGCTTATGAGGAGATAACAACCACCAATCAAGCTATTGCCACACATAAAAATATAATCAAATATCTACAAGAGTTTTTCACTAATGTCCTCAACCAAGCCGACACACTAGAAAATCAGCTGGCCATAACTAAAATTCAATTAGTAAGAGTTGACAAGGAGCTAATGGCCCAACAGTGCATAGTTGAAAAAATCAAGGCCAAGATACGGCTAGCAGAAACAAGTACGACACCTTTCTATGCCAGTTCTTGGATTTCAAAGTTAGAGAGAGCTGTTAGAGTGCAAGAAAGAATGCAACAAGATGCCACTACAACAGCCTTAGCTCAAGAGGAGAGTCTTGAGGTGGAAAATGTGTCTCTCAAGAAAGAAAATGAGGATTTGAAATCCCTAGTAAATGAACTATAGGCTAAGATTGATTGTAGCAATTAGATTCATCAAGACGGGTGATCATGGAGGTGATGACCAGGGTGAACAAGATGATGCACAAAAGGAGAAGGATGCCTTGTAAGGACCACAAGAGACCCAACAGCAAATGACCTCTTTTGAAGCTACTCATTCGACATCAAGAAAAGGTTGAGATAAAAGGAAAGCAATAGGCTACTTAAGAAATGCTCAAGACAAGTATTTCTCAAAGGACAAGATTAGAAGCAAGCATCGAGACTGAAACAATAGCCAAAAGCGAACATCGCTTAATAAAGTAGAAGAGGCAATAGTAGAGATGAAAGAGAGAAAATATGGTCAAATACAAATGTATTCAAAGAAAATCTTCCATTCATGAGTAGGAAATGCTAGAAACTCAACCACAAAAGTGACAACCTAAATGGAGAATGGAGTGGCTAGAGAAGCATCCAAAATGGCCGATTCATATGATGAGATCACCAATTTCTATTGAAAAGGAAGTTACTTTCTATCCCCAGTGCCCAGAGTGCAGACATAGATTTGACAAGAAACCATACAAAAGTAACATCACAACTAGTTGAACTACCTAGCTCTGCTAGGACCCAAGGACAAGGAAAGGTCAGATGAAACATACATGCTCAGTACTCTACATGCAACAATAAAAATGTATGGACTTCCTTATCTGTCTTGTGAAATGATGAGGAAGATCTACAGAATGATGGCTGCTTCTACTCGAACTCTACCCTTAAATGCTTGGAAAGAAAACGCCCCACCCAACCACCCCTTCACCATTCGGGGCATTCTTGGCCACGTATGAAAATATCTTATCATCATCATCATAATGTGCCGCTTTAATCAGCACTGAACCTATGGGTTTTTTTAATATTCTTTCCACTGCTTCAAACAACTTCAATTAGCACTGAGCCTGTGGGTTTTTTTAAGCTTATTAAGATTATCAACATATTGTGCAATTACCCCCGCTGTTGAACATCGCTTAATCTGCACTTACCACCATACCTCCCCCTGACCATCAACAGGAACTTGTGATGATCAAGCTCATCATCTTAGAGAAATCTTACCAATTCGTTAGCACAATACAAGCAATCTGGTCCAACAAAGGTTTGTAGGCAAGCCGTTTAGTTGGAATTACCTATCTCAGAAGGCCGCAACAGGGGTAGGCTCCATGTTGGCTTTGAGAAATTCTATGTAGGTAATTGGGACACTCAGAAAGGTCCTAGAATAGCGCTCACCCTGCATATCTTTTATGATTCACTGCAAGCTCATAACTAAGCTCACCATCTCACTCTGCTTTTTTTACGATTTGCTGCAATCTCATGATTAAGCTCATCATCTCACAACACTGTTTTACCACCGCCTAAAAACAACGCTCCCTCTACATTTTTTAATATTTGCTATAGACTCAGGACAGCTGGGATCCAACATTGTTGCAGCTTGTTGGCTATGGCCCTCTCACCCCATCACCTCCCTTGATTGTGCAAGGGATCCTACTCTACATCAAGGACCCCTTATTTCACAATACCCTCATAGAATTGGATAGTGCAGTAACTGTTGTAGATTCCCGTTGCACGTACTTCTTCTCAACATGCTGGACTTACGCGCATGGTTTAGACTATACTCTCTTGTGTAGGAGAATCCAAAGGCTACAGTACAAAGGCTAAGGGAGCTTGCAAATAATCTCGAGGCTATTACCGAGGATGAAGATCAAGAGCATAAGGAATGGCTGGAGCACTCCTCTAATCTCATGAGGCGCTTTATGGAGGCCCATGGAAAGAAGGTCCGCAGCGACCCCCTGGTGAGGCAGAAAAACACCACCTTCTCAATGGCTTGGATGAAATTACACTCACACCCCCAACCAAAACCACTATCTCCTTGATCCCTATGGACTTGATGAAGACGAGCTACTAGTCGCCAACAAGGGATTCTCCCTCAATAGTCCATCCCCTAGCTTCACACAAAAACCCATGGATACTTACACGGACCCCTACATCCCGGGGCGGCTCTTGGAGCTTTTGCTAGGTAACGCTTCTCATAAACCTTGGTCAATGGGCAATTTTACCCTCTTGACCCCTCTATCAGACGGAGTGCTTCTTACATCACTTAATATCAAGGACAAGCAAGCCTTAAAGCGTGGAGAACTCTCATGGACAACTCTCTCATTGCCACCCCCTTTACTATGTCTACTTTTGAATCTACCCGATGCAAAATGGCCTAATATTGCACAGTTGGTGTCAAGGGAGTCATCTCCTCCTAGGCAAGGGACCAACTACACCACCCAGGTATGGAATGTCCACCGACCCGTCCTCAAGTGTGGATGCAAACACGTGGGTCAGGTGGATGCTTGCAAAGATGGGAACGTGCTATGGTTTGACCATGCACTATGGATGGTCATGTATCATCTCCCTATCTTCTTCCCTAGACCCAGCCTAGACAAGTCAACAATCTCCTTCCTAAGGTGGATAGAGAAGGACGCACAAGAAGCAATTATTCACTTACTCTACAAGAAAACATTAAAGGATGCTGCGGGGTACACTATCCTATTCGATCAAGATGCCCCCTCTGTTGATTATAACTCAAAAGTAGGAAGCTTCATCTATGAGGCAATCACTCCGAGGAGATCGTTACACATACAAGGTGGGAAACATGCCAGGATGGAGGCTACACGCCACTCTTGAGGACATGGGCGGCAACCATATACACCACATTGTTCGGTCCCCCTCCCCTGCAATACCGTTCAGATGCTCTCATGATTCTCTCGGTGACTCTTCCAGCAGATGCTACACCCCGCAAGGCGGCCACCAATACCCGGCCCACTCTTCCCAACCCCCCCTGTTAGCACAATAGTCAGTTCAAAATACCCGTACTCGCCCCCTCTTTAACTCACAATGTGCCAATAGTGCCAAGGCACTACTCTATGATTGAGCAAAAGCTTCATGCAGAACGCCCTTGATTGGCGGTTGATCTTAAAGAAAAATATTCATGCTGTCGCCTCAGATAGTGCAGCCTGCTCAGAACTTTTGAACCCCTCGTTTTTTGATTTTCTATATGATTTTAGCATTAAGGCTTGATTTTTCATGCATGGCACCCCATTTCTAATTCCCAATATGCTTCTAATATTAAGGCTTTTCTCTATGAGTAAACCCCTTTTTTGCATTGTATGCAGGGTATCAAAGATAAGCATGGTCACTTAGTTTTACAAAAAAAAAGACCTCAACCAGAGGCAATTTTGTACCCATCTTATTTGTTAACCCACTTTTGGATTTACCTAGCATGAAGTCCTTCCTCACTTTCTTCTTTTTTGGTCTTTGTATTGCTACCACCCCACCTTGGGATGAATGCCTATTTGCTTGGGCATTCTATCCATCCCTAAAAGTCAAAATTTGTAATGGCACAGAAGTCTTTTCCTCCACACAAGTTTATTCTTCTAAATGTGAATGTCATGCCTTGTCTTTTGACATTAACCCTACATGGGGACACATTGTCACCACCAATCTGGCACATTATTTGTAGCCCGAAACTTGCCAAACATGGCTCTTATGGTTTGGGACACATCCCATCAAGACCAACACTACTCCCATCAAGACCAACACTACTGGCAGAAGCCGTCATAGAATTAGGAAAAGTCATTGACTTCCTTCAACAAATAACTTTATCCAGTACCTAGATGGGCTCTCACAAGAAAATGTGCAACGAGCACTGTATGGATACTGTGACAACTATCTCCCCTTGAAAAGACAACACCGATCCTACCCCCGATCTACAATTTGAGATCAAGGAACTCAAGAATAAGTTTTTCTTTACTTGTCTAGATAAAGCAGCTAACAACCCAGTCCTTGTATGCAAACATCTAATCACACTAGAAGCTAACAAGCGACTCCAAGGGATATATTTTGTACCACTCTCTATGGGAGTCAACCACACCTTATCACTTATAAGTGATACTCTAACTCCTAAGGTAAAAATCCAACATGAATCTCTCCCCTTTCTCACGGCTACCTACAAAAGCCACAAGGAGGCATTTTGATGGATTACTTGTGGCTCTACTTGTTGCTACACAAAAATCTCCCTGCTCATGGCCTGCACTCTAAAAACATGCATCCCCTACCTCAAACAAAGGGCTAACAACCTCAATCTCAAAGCACTCTTATGCCACAGCCTGCACATTCAAGCTTGGTGGATAGTAGACCCAATTTATGAATCCGTGCTCAACTTACCCAAAAAAGCAAAAACACTTTTCTCAAGAGATATTAAAAAGTGCTATGCAAACATCCCCCATCATGGAAAAAATGGCCTAATACACCATATTACTCACCTCATCTCAAGTGCTTTTTCTCTAGCACATCAACCCTTCATTTCATTCAAAAAACTCCCCTCTAGTTTCACAGAAGGCACATGGTCAGCTTACCCTTACAAATCAAGACTATAATTCTCACTGCAACAAGTGATTGAACTTAATACATGGCTCATCAACAACATGTTCATCCAACACCAAGACCATGTGTACAGGAAAGCTAATGGCATCCCCATGGGATTAGCATGCTCACCCCTCTGTTGCAATCTCTATCTCCATACCCTTGAGCATGATTACTTGGCAAAAAACCCTCAACTCACCCACCCCAAAATCAGTCCTATCAAAACTAAGGACCCCTTATAACTACTTTGATGATCTCCCCATCATTGATTCTGAGGACCCTCTCCTTTTTATGAGTAACCACACTATCTACCGCCAGTACTTAAGCATTGAGAGTAACACCGGTTCACAAGCCAAATTTATCAACCTTCAACTCTCCATTAACAATAACCTACTGATCAAAACACTTTTGAAGGAGGATGGCCTACCCTACAAACCCATCAGATACCTCCAAAGGTCATGTAACATTTAATGGCCTAGTAACTTGTGTGTAGCGGAAAATATCATGAACATAGTGAGCATTTTATTAGAATAGATTCCTAATGAGATTAACAAGAGTGCTTGGGTGGAGAGAGCAACAAAAAGCATAACACCTAGTTAGATAGCATGAACAATACTTCAAAAGAGAGATAAATTAAGCAATTGACAACAGTTGAGGACCAGATTTGCATGGAGCCGGTCCCCCCTCCAAAAGGCTTTGTATTATGGTTTCTCCCATCAAGAGAGACATTTTACAATACAATTTCTTGTGTTGCTTCAATACTAGATAGTGCAATGAAGATGGAAACTTCATGCACTACGCAAGACACTCATCAAACACAACATCAATTCCCTCATGGTCTCAGACCCAAGACCTCACACACCTTCGAAGATGGTGAGAACTAGCAGGGTATGAGAGTAGATTGAGAGGAAGAAGGAGTATTCTTACGAGAAAGATGTACATCTCCTCACATAATCACTCATATTAGCATAGCTTAGCTTAGTAATTAGCATGGTACAGGAGATGAGCATGCATTGAAGCTTGGCTCTTGGTTGGATTTGCATCACTAAGCCACGCGTTGTTGGTGTAGGCCTCCCTTCTCACAAGCTTGGAGTAGGTGATAAGCTTTCCATTAAAGCTTGAGAAAGAGAGAGAGTCTTCTTTACTTCACACATGAGCTAGTGTGAGTGTGTAGGTGATAATGCCTTTCAAAAAATCAGCCCCCTCTCTCTCTTGGTGGACCCCTCTTGCTATTTGCTCTTGCTAGCATCCTATTGGACCTCCCCCGACTTAGCCAATGGTAATTAAGCATCATAAGTGATAGCCTTCTGACATGTGTCCCCCTTTCCGCTTTTATGAGAGCTTTAGGTAATTATTTAATTCAACTAAACTCTCATTGGACCCCTTTGCCTCCTGGCCAATAGGAATCAGGCAAGCCATTGGGCTGCTGAATGCTCATTGGTCCCCTTGGGAGACTGCCCAATAGTCTTCTAGAGAGCTTAATTCTTATTGGTTCTTTTATTAAGTGTTTTTAAATTAATTAAACTAGATTTACTCTAGCCTAATTCTCATTGTTCCACCTCCAAGGCCATCCAATAGGAATTGGGTACACCTTGCGGGCATCTGGGCTAGGGAGCTGACATGTGTCCCGCATTCCCTTTGTGTAAAGGGAGCTTGTGTGTGTGTGTGTGTGTGTGTTGAGCCAGCAGAGGATCACACCCACATTTTTGCTCACACTCATCATTTTTGTAACCATTGATTGTAATAAATGTCTTTCCGACATTGATTTTGAATTGAGCCATTCATTAAGTAACGGGACTCAATTGAGTTTCCAGCTTGTAATTCCAAAGTAATTTCACTTGCTGATGTAATTAGTTAGAGATGTTCTCACCTCCAAGGCTGAGGTATATAAGCCAAAGTTTTTGTAACCTAAGGGGATTCAGATTATTAATCAAAGTGAGTTTTTGAGCGCCGTGACTGTGTCTTAGAGAGAGTGAGTGAGTGAGAGAGAGAGAGTCTTATCTACTTGCTACGCGAGCTACGGAGCCGCCATTGGAGAATCGACACCGCCATTGTGTTAGCAACGGCGAGAGCTACGCACTGATACCAAGAGTGCGCGCTATCGGCTTCTATGTGTGGTAAGTTCCTACGAGCTTCGGTGTGAGTTTTCTTCCAACTCGTGTGTCGGAATAGAGCGTGCAGCATATCTATAGAACCACAACGAGTAGAGCTACACATTAGTACCATCGGGGTCAAGTTTCGGTCACCTGTATTTTTCGGCCTGTCTTCATACGCGTTTACCACACGGAGTGGTTATAGGTTGATTTTGCAGTTCAAGTCTTAAGGGTGTTGTTCTTACCTAGTGTATAGACTTCCCCTTGAGTTTGAGATCGATTCAATGATTCTAGATCCTGTTTCGTATAGCATTCGTTCGTAGTACGGATTTCAGTCACTTGCGTATTTTAGAACTTAGATTTGATTTCCTTAGTAGTGATTGTCATTAGAAGGTCGAGTAGGTGATTTGACACCCACCTAGTTGTTTCCATGCGCCTGCGGGTCAAGCTTCGTCCTCGTCTGACAAATTCTATTGTTGGTTGAGTTCTCGCTATTTAGCTTCCGCTAGCGGCGTAACCGCCTTAACATTTGGCGCCGCTGCCGGGGACGAGAGCCCTAAGTAGGTGACCTTAGACTAATCCTACGAGGTGAGTCGTATAAACTACTTTGTATACTTTAGTTAGAAAAGATCTAGGAGTGGTGGACTCCGAAGATCTCGAGAGATACTAGGAAGTGGGGTATTCCTGGGTCTTCCGTGTTGACATTATTTTTAGTTTAGCTTAGATTTGTTTGTTGTTTTGTTAGTGTTGAGTAGTTGTTGATAGAAGAAGAATTTTCTAGTCCGTGAGTGACAGTGGATATCTTTAAAATCACAATTACCAAACCCATTTTATGATTAGGAATAGCTTAGGTAGGACTTCATTTGATCCTGATCTAGAGCTAATAATCATTGGAGTATTTGCTTGATATGGTTGATTGCATGTTAGATCACTAAACCGTCGAGTTAGTAGTGAAACTTGCAATAAACAAAAGTCAGAGAAATTTTCTGTGTATCTGGGAGTTGCTGAGCACTTGAGGAAGCTTTAGGAAGGATTCTGTGCCAAAAAACTGGAAATCTGCAACTTTAGACATCATACGCGTATGATGTCTAAATGACCAAACAGAGACCAAAACAGAAATTTTGACTTTACCAGAGTGTTCAAAAGGGGGGTTATACCCTAATTTCAACTTAAAACAAGGGCATTAACACTCAAAGAAACCCGAAAAGACAAGTCGGAGTCCAAGAAACGCAAAGAATAGGAAATTTTGGATTCAGATCTTGTTTTTACATTCAAACCTGGCAAAAACACTTGAAACTCAATTATAAACATTGGAGAAGGCTTAAAACCAAAAATAGTCAAAATCTGGGACAAAAGACATCATACGCGTATAATGTCTTTTAGCACATCCACTGCTTATTTTTTATATCTGACCTGACAAGATTGTTACAAACACTGTAGAAAGCATAAATATCAAGTTTTGACCCAAATTGATGAAAAAAGACATCATACACGTATGATGTCTTTGACCTAATTTTGGACATATTTTGATACTTTGCTAACACAGATCCATTGTAATAGCTGTCTAGAGGTTATATTTCAAGTTTCATCCCATTTGGATCACAATTGACCCAAAAAACAAGTCAAAAGCGGAAAATTGCCAAGAAAAGCCTAAATTAGCCATAACTTGCTCAAACAAAGTTCAAACTGAATTTTGTGAGTGGAAAGAGCATAAGGGGCCTACTGAGAGTGAGCATAACCAAAATAGTCTAAATCTGTGAAAAAAGACATCATACGCGTATAATGTCTTTTTCAGCATAACTGCAACAAAATTCTCACTTGATGAAACAGAAGTTGTCCAACTGACAAGATTAAACAATTGACCAAGTATCAGTCAGTTTGGATCAATTCTGACCACAAAAACTTGGGGAAAACAAATTGCCGAGACGAAAAAGTTAAAGTCCTTTAGGGGAATTGATGAATTTGAGATCGGGCAGGAACCTCCAGAATAACCAACCAAAGCAAGGGGAACCAGCAAGTGTCATATCAACCGAGGGAAGTGTAAACCAAAGTTGGGTGCAACCATTAGAGCCAATCTTTGAAGGAAGTGTCTCTGATACTTCTTCGGAGAGATCTTACGAGATTTTCACCGAACACTTGGAACACTTGAACCTGAACAACAGAGAAAATATGGCAGCAGGATCATCAAACCCTTCCGCCACAATGAAGCTATTGTTCATAAAATACCAATACGACAATGAGCAAGGTGCCAAGATCTACAAAGATGGAATGGACCGCTATTGTGTAAAGATAGAGGAGAGACCTAGTGAGTTCAAGGACTTAGTGCCTGTGAGCTATAGCGGAGATAGATATCTAGATGACGAGGGTACCATGTACTTGGTAGTCCTAAACCCTAACATTGTGGACAAGTGGGGATTGATGGGCACCAAAGCCAAAGTAGATGAAGAACTTGAGGAGAAAGCACCAATAATGAACTTCCCTGATGCGAGGTTAAGAAGAGAGAATGAAACTACAAGGATCAACACTGATAACATCTATGTGGGGCTATACAAATATAATAATGGGGAGCAGGATCTCTATTATAGATGTGAAGAACCCTACACTGGAGAGTTGACAGACCAAAAAAGACTTTATGTCTTTACCTACACAGAGGGATCGGAAGTGAAAATTGCCGCTTACGACAAGTATGGCAGGCAATACTCAACAATGGGCAAGAAAGAATTAGAAGGATATACATACTTTGGGGGACCACTACATCAGTATTATGTTACTTCTAGCTCACAAAGACCAGCACCAACAAATGGAGGGCAAAACCCAATGACGACAGGAGGACAAAGAACTCAGGCTGCTGACTCTTTCAGTCAACCTCAGTACTCAAAGCCCGGACCAATGGGATCATTACATTCCAGAGAGTCAATGGATACGAATCGAGGTAGTGCAGTTCCAATCCACACATATACCACTCCAGGTCCAAGGTTCGAAGCGGAACCATCACATTTACCTCCTAGTAGTAGATTCAGAGCAGGGGAACCGACAAGGGTAACCCATGAAGTCCATGATGCTAGAGAAAGCTTTAGCCGGGACACAAGAGCAATGAGATTGGTAGTAGACCATAGACGTATGAGACCATCTCAAGTAGCGAAGTGTATGCCAAAGAAGTATGGTGGTTCGGGAGATCCGTATGCACATGTGTCACTCTTTAAGCAAGTCTTAAGAGCTGACCAGATAACAGATTTCCATACACAATACGAGGGATTTGGTCTTACTCTAGAAGGTACGGCACTGACATGGTTTCAACCACTGAACATAGGGGGATTCCATGACATTGACCATTTTCTAAGAGAGTTTGCTGAGGAATTCTCAAAACGAGGGATTAAGCACAATACGGTCTCACAAATATATGCTTTTAAACAAAGAGAATACGAAAAAGTGAAGGAAGCTTCACTTCGCTTCAAACAATACATTGAGAGATGTCCAGTACGTGAACGACCACAAGATGACAGACTATCTGTTCTCTTTATTGAGGGACTGAGAAACGACACTCTCAAGAAGGACTTGCACTTGAAAGCTTGTACAAGTTTCGAGCAAGTAACGAGAGAGGCATTGTACTTAGTGGATAACTGTACGGTTTATGGAGAGGTGTCAGCGGATACAGATTTCGCATCCAGTAGCTCTTCCTCCGTAGCGAGCGAGACTACCACTAAAAAGAATGTTCAAACAACAACCATGCCAAATGTAGAGCAAATGATAGAAGATGCTCTAAAAAGGATGGCACCATACCAAAAACCATTGCCAAAAACACTGAAATGGTGTGCTATTGAACAAAAATGGACAAACCATCCAACAGAGGAGTGCTATTACAACAAAGAGTATGTAAGGGAGCGTCAGTATGCACCTCCTGCTCAATTAGCACCACCTCAAGTACATCCCGTACCTCGATACCCAACGGGAAATGTGCCAGGACCTATGGGGATAGAAAGACCGCAACCGGTATTGGGACAACAACCACCTTTACCAGGAGCAAGACCAGTAGGCATTAGATATGCACCAACCTTAGAGAATCAGGAAGAACAAGCCTTAGTGCCTGTTCAAGCCTATTATGAAGAATCTGGTGCACACATGTCTCCAACTGTGTATTACCCACCAGAAGAACCCAAACAACCAGAACCATGGGGCATGATTGGGAATGTTGGAATACCAACAGTTACAAGTGCTTCTGATGAAGAGAGGTACAATTTGGACGCAAGAACATTGATGTTCATAGCTCATGGAGGGTTAACAGGACAAAGACCATCCTATCCACAAAGGACGAATCAAATGGGACCAAGACCAGCACTAGGACCCTGTTACAAGTGTGGAGGTGACCATCTGATGAATGTTTGCCCACATACGGAAATCATTAGAATTAATGCTTATTGCACTGAGTGTGGGGTTACTCACTTCATTGAGGATTGTTCAAAGAATCCAAACAAAGTGCAAAAGACGACATTGAATATGCTAGAAACTATTCCTACCAGCAGTGGGTCTGAAAATGAAACTCTGATACCAACGCAAGTTGGTACTAGAGCTCAAGCTAAGAAAACCACTAGAGAACCTGAGAATGGAAAGTTAGCGACTGAAATGGTTAGTCCAGGACCGCGGAGTCAGAAAAACACATGGAAAGCTAGAAAAGCACGCATGAAGTTGAGAAAAGAACGTGAAGACGCTATTCTAGCTGAGGAACTAAAGCGAACTAAAGATAGATTAGAAAAACTTGAGAGTCAAAACGGGAAACGAGAGATGAGCCCGGAAAGAACGAAACAAAAGAGTATCAAAGAAACAACGAGCTTAAGCTCAGGGGGAGCAGTGCTAGTCGACAAAGTACACGAACCATTGGACGCACTGATGAGAGCTTACAAAGCTAGGTTAAAGAACAACCAAACACAAGAACAGAGGTGGATGACATACCCAAACACGGAGTTGGAAAAGCAGAGACTTGAAATGTGCCAGAGAATGATCGAGACTGCACAAGCCTTATTAGAACCACCAAGAGAAACAATGAATTGTGGAACGGAAAACCCAATTCAGGAAGAGACTATCATTTCACAGGTAGCTGAAAAGACTCCCAGTGCACAAAAGCCCGAAAATACACACAAGGATGACCGCATAGTATTGAACACAACCGATCAGGAGATAGAGAGTTTTCATCCAGTCATACAGAGGTCTTACGGAAGAGATGAGGATTACAATGAATTTTGGAAACAAGTGAGAGAGGCAAACTTTGCAAACGAGCTAAGTTGCCAAGCTAATCAGACAAATTGGGAAAAGGACATCAGAAGCCCTCCCATAGTGGAAATTTGAGGCAGGATCTCAAGTGGACTTGGATCTGCAATCTTACTGGGGAGATGGGGGCTCTGTTAGAACAACGGAGAGCAAACCTCACTCACTGAATACCTTACCTTCATACTTAGGAGAGTATGAAGCAAAATCCGAGACTAGAGCACTTCCCTCACGAAGAATCTCATCTGAAAAAGTCATGGACTCGCAAGGATTGATAGAGATCTTGTCAACACCAGTGACATGCACTATCACTCTAGCTGAGCTTTTGAGGCTAAGACCACATATGTGGACCACTGTAGGAAAATGCTTGGAGAAATTTGGGGTAAAAGACCCAACATCGAGACTGCAAGAGGGTATACAAGAGCTGAGTAAACCACAAAAGAACGCTAAGCCTGTACCCTTAAACAAGGTCGGAGAGTATTGCGAAGGTGAAGAGGGGAATACAACCTTACCAGTTGAATTCCAAGGAGTAAACACGATGGCAATACTAGACAGCGGAGCTGGGGTAGCCATTGCTACAAAAGAAATCTGGAAAAAATGGGGGAAACCAGCAATAAGGAAGACTAGGTTGAAACTCCAATTAGCAGATGGACACATGGAGAAACCTATGGGGTTATTAGAGAAAGTTGTAGTGACTTCTTGCGGCATTGAATACGAACATACTTTTGCTATTGTCGATTTTGGTAAGGAGAATAACTATGATATCATACTGGGAAGACCATTCATGAGATAGTTGAAAATGGTCCAGGATTGGGGCTACGATCACATATACCTGAGAAATATGGAAACCACTACACGTGTGAACCTGAAAGACCATAGCTACAAAGATGTGAACCGAACACCGGTAGAGGAGTTTGATTCAGCTACTTTGGCGGGATCTGAATTTCCAGCTTGGTTAGGTAAACCCAAGGAGTTATGGATGTGTGGAGCCTCGAAATGTGGAAGTCTGAAACGAGAAGAATATGTTTTAGAAAGGGCTATCGAAGACGAAACTTATATAGGAGAACCCTTTCCAGAGGACACGCTTGAACCATTAGAATGGACACACAGTCTAGCAACCCTAGATGTTTGTGCAATTCCGGATGGTCCAACAATGAAATTTTGCGACAAGGACGGGTACGACGTGGTTCCGTATTTCATGTTGAGAACTGTACTCAAAAAAGAAACTGAAAAGAACGATACACTGGAAAAGGAAGATGAAGAGGAGGTATTTCACGACATTCCCGATCATCCTGAGTGGGAAAATGAAGCAGACAACGAGTCAACGGACAATTCAAGCGGAAACGAAGAAACTATAACGGATGTTCGATTTTATGATTTTCCGAACCAAACTAAACAACGCCAGAAACGCTATAGAGCAAAGAGAAAAACAAAGGGGGTTAGAACCAATCCGATGCCTAGAATAAGAGGAAAAAATCAATTCCTAATGCTAGTAAGGGCGGAAGATTGTGTTAAGGACAAGATTTCTGGAAGAATGAGAGGCAATGATCAAAAGAGCTTACGAAAAGACAAAAAAGGCTCAAGAAATCAAGTTCAAAGGAATGGAACGAAAACAGAAACATAAAAATCAGAAAAGAACAAGCGCAACAGAGAACACACGGAGTCCAAGCTAGAACATAGAAACAAGTACAGAGAGCTCAAGAAAACTCTGAAAGAAGTTTGGACGACAGAAATTGAGAGTGGAGAGGACAAAAACGCCAAAATCAAGGAAAACATGGATGCTCCCTCTCACTATAGGAAATTCACAATAGAGGATAGGAAGGTGGTATTAACCCCACCTATTCGAGAGAGGAAGGAGAACGAATCTTATGACGGACCGGAGGATGCAAAAAAAGTTGATTTAGCAGCTCGAGGTGAGCCACCTAGACCGGTGTACATAGCCACAGATTTGTCTCCAGGCGAGGAAGAGAGACTTTTGAGTCTTCTCAGAGAGTATAGGGATGTGTTTGCATGGTCTTATAAGGACTTAAAGGGAGTTGACCCATCGATATGCCAACACACAATCCCACTGAAACAAGACGCAAAGCCTAGCAGACAGAGACCATACACATATAATGATACTTTTGCTAAGCGAATCAAAGAAGAGATAGATAAGCTAATGGAAGCTGAATTCATATACGAGATTGAACACACCGATTGGGTATCTCCAATTGTGGTAGTACCCAAGAAGAACGGAAAACTCCGAGTGTGTGTCAACTTAAAGAAAGTGAATGCTGCAACAATTAGGGACAATTATCCCTTGCCGATAACTGATCATGTTCTAGAGCGTGTATCAGGGAAAACAACATACTCTTTTCTTGATGGTTTTTCAGGATATAACCAGCTAGCCATAGCACTGGAAGATCAACATAAAACAGCTTTTGCAACGGAGTGGGGAATTTATGCTTATCGGGTTATGCCTTTTGGTCTAACCAATGCTCCCGCAACCTTCCAGAGGCTAATGACGCATGCTTTCAAAGAATACTTAAGGTTGTTTCTAGAAATATACATGGATGACTTATGTGTACATTATCTTCTGAGAGATGAGCATCTAGAACACCTAAGAAAAGTATTTGAGAAATGTAGGACATATCGCATTTGTCTCAATCCTGAGAAATGTGTGTTTATGGTCCGACAGGGCAGAATTCTGGGACATATTGTCTCACAAAACGGAATATCCACGGATTTAGAGAAGATAAAAGTTATAGTGGATATGCCTAGACCAATCAATGCGAAACAAGTACAGAGCTTTATGGGACATTACGGATATTATAGACGATTCATTTACATGTACGCTATAATAGGCCAACCACTTTACAGGTTAATAGTGAACTTCGAATGGACAGAGGAGTGTGAGGAATCGTTCAAGAAATTGAAAGAGGCACTCATTACTGCTCCAGTATTGAAATCACCAGATTGGGAGAAGATATTCCATGTGCATATAGATGCTTCGGCATATGCAATAGGATGCATTCTGGCTCAGCCAGAAGAAGGAAACATGGATTTTCCTATCTGTTACGCCAGTCGACAGCTCAACAATGCAGAGAAGAATTACACCACAACAGAGCGAGAGGGATTAGGAATGATATATGCTGTGAAGAAATTTCGGCATTATCTTCTAGCCAACAAGTTTGTGTTTTTTACGGATCACCAAGCCTTGCTCTACCTAGTGAATAAACCATGCAATACCGGGAGAATAGTGAGATGGTTCATTATCTTACTGGAATTCGACTTCACGGTAGTAGTAAAGAAAGGAAAAACACATCTTACAGTTCATCATCTTTCGCGATTGACGAATGGAGAAGACCCTATAGGAGTAGATGACGACATGCCAGACGCGTACTTGTTCAACATAGAAATGATACCGAAGTGGTCTCAAAATGTCGTTAACCTATTAACCTATGGAGGAGAGTTCGATAGAAGAGAATACAACCAGAAACATATTGCTATTCAGCAATCCAAGAATCTTCAATTGGTTGCAGGAAGGTTGTATCAATTGGGAAATGATCCTATTTTACAACTATGCATCAATCCTGAGGAATATAATATATATCTGCGTGAAGCACATGTTCAGGAATGTGCATTTCATTGTTCAAGAAGGAACACATATAGGAATTTGTTACAATTGGGAGTCTATTGGCCAGGAATGAAAGAAAGCGTACATGAATATGTCACTGTATGTATTGTATGTTCATCAAAACCGCCAGCAGAGTATTCGACATTATATCAGATAATGATCGCTCCAGAATGGAGTCAGTATATTGTTGAATATCTCACAAATAGAACTTTCCCAGAAGGAACGTCAAAAGCTCGTCAGAAATCTGTAGAGACAGAAGCTAGAGATTACACTTTCATAGGAGATCAACTCTATAAGAGAGGTAAAGACAACCAGCTTAGGATTTGCGCATCACAGTCTGAGTATGTAATAATCCTGGAGCAAGCTCATGGAGGAGTAGGTGGAGGCCATTTCTCAGGTGATAAGACAGCAAAACTTGTCTTAGCCGCAGGAATATGGTGGCCAACATTACATATGGACGCTGAGGAATACGTTAAACGGTGTGATGACTGTCAGCGGACCAAAGTACCACTTAAAAGAGATGATATGCCGCTTAGACCAATGATGGGGCAAGAGCTTTTGCAAACTGGGGGATTGATTATGTTGGACCCATTTCACCTCCTGCATATAAGACTCATGCACAATACATCATTGTGGCTACAGACTATCTAACAAAGTGGGTCGAAGCAAAGGCAACTCAAAAAGCAGATGCCAGGACCACGGCACAATTTCTGTATGAATACGTCTTTGTACGATATGGATTGCCAATAGAAATTGTGAGTGATCGAGGCACACATTTTATAAATGAAGTGATAAAGATCCTTCTAGATGAATTCATGGTAATCCATAGGAAATCAGCCCCGTATCATCCACAAGCAAACAGACAAGCTGAAGCAACAAACAAAACAATATGCACGGTCCTTATGAAGATTGTATCTGAGTCGAGAACTGACTGGGACCAGAAGTTGCATTCAACATTATGGGCATATAGGGTAGCATATAAAACATCAATAGGAACGACCCCATATAACATGGTTTTTGGGCTAAATGCTATCTTACCAATAGAATTCTTGATTACAACCTTAAGGGTGGCTAAGGATCTAGAGTGGACAGGGCACGAGCTTTCTGATAGAATAGATGACCTAGAAAAGCTAGATGAGCTTCGCCTAAAAGCAGTAGCTTCTATCTACGCTCAAAAAAGGCGACAAAAAGAATTTTTTGATAAGCATGTGCGGACTAAAGAATTTAAGGTTGGAGACTATGTCCTAGTTTACACTCTGAAACAACATGCTAAGAAGCTTAAAAAGCGAGGGATGGGACCTCTGGTGATTAAAGATCTATCACCAAGTGGAGCCGTCAAGCTTGCTACATTAGACGGAGAAGAAATGCCCAATTGGATTAGTGGATGCAGAGTGAAAAAGTATCTTTTGCCGCTAACCTAAGACATGCTTCTCAAAATACATCAAGAAAAGCTGCGTGTCCAGAAAAAGAAAATGATTTTGGAGGAAGCGCAAGCCGAGGCAAAGGAAAGAATGGAGAAAAGAAGACTACTGCATCAGAAACAGCGCAATGAAGGAGCAATACGAATAAACGCACTCAGTATAACAGAAATGGATAATGACAAAGAAGAACCCATCATTGAATGCAAAGTAGGAACCAACCAAATCAAAGCCAGAGCACTATTGGATTCAGGAGCTCAAGCTAACCTACTTTCACTCAGTTTGTATAGACAATTGACAAATGACACTAAACTACAAACTGCCAAGCAAGAGTTAAAGAGTTACTCTGAGAATTCAATCAAAACTGTCGGATGCATAGTTTTACATATACAGATTAACCAGTATGTGTATCCTCATATGTTTTACGTGGTTGAAGACCAAGCTACACAACATCCATTATTGCTAGGACAACCATGGCAGAAGCAATACACTAGGACAACCATGGCAGAAGCAATACAATGCAATGATTGACTGGAGTTCTAAATCAGTGCTTATCAAATACGAAGGTGAAAGTCAATCAGTTAAGTTCACCAAAGAAGCAGAGCCAACTCCAAAGGAAGAATCCAAGAACAAAGGTAAACAACAACCAGAGAAAAAGAAGAAGCAATGGCAACCAAAAGTTTCTATACAACCGGATTACTCTTTGACGAGGAATTCTCAACAGTGGATAAGGAAGACAAGCAATAATATAACAGATCAACCTTGGGAAAAAACGGAGTCAAAGTTGGTATGGAGACCAAAAAAGGTTGTGCCAGAGAACACAAAGGTGGAAAACAGAGTCTTCAATACCAGACAACAGAGTGATTCCAGACAATCAAGGACAGTGAAACAGATCTGGATTCCAAAGAAGTTCATGACGGCACAAAGCTATGGCAAGCAAATTTGGATCCCAAAGATTTGTAAACAGGAACTCCCTTCAATACAATCAACGGACACTCCTAGGTATTTCAAGGCGAGGAAATCAACACAAAGGACAAAGCAGGTTTGGGTCGCAAAGAGTTTGTGGCAAGCACAAGCGAAGCGGAAGCAGATTTGGATAGTGCAAAAGAACAACAGGGTAAAGATGAATCCATCTACTGATTCTACTACCGAAGTATCACCAACCCAAAACCCGACCACCAATCCTTCAATCAAACAAAGAGCAGCTTTATTGGAAAGACTGTTGTATCATCGCTCTGCAATTGCATTGGGAACTTATGACCAAAACAACTACAATGCTTCGCCCACAGACACTTCATAGTCGTCCGGGAGGACTCAGACTAGGAGGGGGGGAGGTATACAGGTATACAGGAGTTACAAAGCAGCTACAAGCGCCAAAAACAAAGAAAAACAAAAATTATATTACAAGGGCAGTGTTTTACATGATTTTGCAATTTTTATGTTTGATTGCGGATATTGATAATGTTTATGCCCTTATATACCTTGTTTTGCAACAAGAAGAGATCAAATGATGAATTTGGGTCTCTAGAAGTGTAAATATCACTAAATAAGAGTGTTTTTGGAGCTAAAAAAAGTGGTAATCCAAGTCCAGAAATCACAAATAAGTGTATATTCATATACACACGGTTACCAGCTATTTATTGTGTATGTTTGGAATTTTTTGGCTTCAATTTGCTATTTTCCTTTATTTTTTATGATTTTCTTAATAAAAGTAAAAGAAAAATAAAAAAGCAGGTGAAATGAGATCGGAAAAAAGAAAAGAATAGATGGTGATGGTCCTAATGACAAGGGCAACCCATGGTAAAAATTGGGTACAATTCTGAAAACGTTGCGGAAAGCCTGAAATGACAGAATTTTGGCAAAGTGGACAGATTTCTCAGAAACAGGTCAAACGGAGTCCAAATTGAGAAATTTAAAATCCTAAAGTACATTTCACGACGAGATAGGAGCACATGTCAAATTTGGTAACAAGTGATCCGGGAAGTCCGAAGTTAAGTATTTTTCACTTCACTTTCAAGCTCATTTCCACTATTACCTTCTTGGAGAGAGCAAAGAGCACACAGGAGCATCCGACCTTCTACCGCCTTCTACGACTGCTACGAGAGCTCAGAGGACACCAGACATGAGAGGATCCATGGATTCCGCCAAGTTATCAGCAACAAAGAGAAAAAGACCGACAATCAAAGATGCTCTTGCAGAAGCAGAACCCTTCGACATTCCAGAAGAAACCCTCAAGCCAACCAAAACTTGGGTGGAGGAAGCAGTACTGGAACAAGAGGGAATAAAGATCTACCAGGGGACTTTCAGAGATCCTCAAGGGCAAGCGGTGGATATACCGATGATCCCACAAGAATTGGTGGATTATAGCAGGTCAGAGAACATCAGCAGGTACCTGGAAAGGGCAGACTTGCACAGTTTCTTCACCTCGAGACCATCAGGTGTGGATACAAGAAGAGTGTACGAGTTGGCAACATCCATTCAGAAGGATGGGAAAGCCACATTGACAGCAATAGATGGAGAGAAAGTAGAGGTACAGATCACTCCACAGCTCATTGCAGATGCATTGAAGCTGAACAACAAAGGGAGCTCTGTCAGGGAAAGAAGGGAGGCTATAGAGGTTTATGGGTCCAAGAAACAGAATGCAACTTATGGAGATATGGCAGACCAAAGAGCGGCAACCCTTTGCCGACTGTACAACCAATTTCTCCATATTTGCAGTAAAAGACCGCAAAAGTATACGACATCGCCCCATGCCATTGCAACTACCATCACATGGGCATTGAAGAGCAATATGCCAAAAGAGGTGAATTACGCTCAACACATCCACGAGCAAGTAATTGCCATGCACAACGAGAAGCCAAAGTATATAGGAGGAGCTGAAGTTCTGACAAGAATAGCTTATGAAGCTATTGGAGCTAGAGATCAATGGCCAAAGGTTCCCTCCCAGAATGAGTGGCTTAGAGAAGCCGATGAGGAGGAAGAACAGCCTGAAGTATCCAAGAGGGCGTCCACAAGAGCATGCAGGAAACTAGAAATAGTTTCAGAACCTGAAGAGAATGTGGATGAGCCGATTATGAAGAAAGCAAAGAAGAAGGTTGCTCCCAAGCAAACCAAAAGTCAGAAAGCGGCACGAATGGAAAGACTGGTGGAGCAGTTTAGAGCGGAAAGAGCTCTAAAGGGGGACTTTGAAGAAAAGTGGGTGCCAGACCCCACTAAAGTCGGAACTAGCTCAACCAGGCCACATGTTGATCAATATGATCAATATATTAGAGCTTATGAGGAGTTAGAGGCTATACTGGAGCAGCAACCTGTCGAGCCATACACTGAAGAGGAAATACAGCTTTTAAAAGCTGAGCTGAAAAAGGACGACAAGGGGAAGAAGAAAGTAGATGAGTCTACTGAACCTCAAGAGAAAGACGGGCAAGCAAACAAAGGGAAAGCCAAGATGACTGAGGACAATCAGCCCTCCTTTACTGATGTACCCAGCCCGAAGAATATGGAAATCATTGTGGAAGAGACCACAGTAGAGATGGACATGGCTGGTATGGAAAAGCCGGAGGCCGGGACCAAGGAAAAGGAGATAGATCCAATTCAGCAAAAGAAAAACGATTATGAGGATCTGGTAGCGATAGGGTACACTGAAGAAGAGGCCCTTGAGGCGGTTTATGGGATCACCCTACAAAAACGAGATGATCGGAGAGGGACAGAGGAAAATACAAAGAGTACAAAAGAAAGTGATGAAAAACTGGACGAGCAGAACGTACTAGAAGAGCCGAAGCCAGTGGAGGTGGTGGCCAAAAAAGCTTTAGAGTTGACAGATGAAGATGAAAAAGATATGCACATGGTGCATGAACTGCTCAACAAGATCAAAGAAAGATCCAAGGCAAAGGAAGCGGAGATTGAGATAGCCAAACAAAAGGAAGCAGAGTTGCAGAGGAAATTAGAGGATGCTATGAGTGAATCTGAAAGTCATAAAGCATCACTCTACGATGCGGAAAATGAGAGAGATGGCTTGATACTCCAGCTAGCTGAGGCCTCAAGAGAAGTAACAAGTGCACAGGAAGCAAGGGAGCGGATGGAAGACGACTTGGAGGCGGCTAAAGATGAGCTCATTGAGCTAAGGGAAAGAGTCGAGCTCCAAGAAAGAACAATCACTAAACTCAGGACTACCCCTAGAGCTAGCAGAGCAGGAACCGAACAAGAGGGAGCTCTTGTACCAGCTCTGGAAGACCAGGTCCGAAGCTTACAAAGAGAGCTAAGATTAGAGCAAGTGCAAAGGTTTCACATTGCGGAGGGATCATTGGTAACAGAGGAGAGGCTCACTTTAGAAAATCAAACACTAAGAACAGAAAATGAGACCCTTCGCAAACAGCTCCAAGATCTACAAGAGCAACAAAGAAGAGAGACAGAGACACCACAAGAAGAATCAGGCGGAGCAGCCATAGAACTACCAGAAACTGGAGAGGCAACCACAATTGAAGATCCAGCCCCAGTTCACGAGGTGACCTCAACTTCAGGAATCTCTGAGGAAGAAGAACAAAGGCTCCATGAACAAATAGAAAAGTCAGCAGAGGAGTGTGCCAAGGCGGAAATGGAATGGGAGAGGAGACTCCTAATCTCCATTAGACTTCAGGGAATAGACACAAAAGTGCTCCATGAAGAGTGGATGCAACTCAGCTTGCCTTTCCCTTTGATGAAGTTTGAAGTGATAAAAACGAAAAAGAGAATAGAGGAGGAGCAGTATGTCGCTCTTTACGAATGCGACATCACAAAAGAGGAACAATCAAAGAAGATTGTAGATTCGCAGCCTAGATGGAGGAAAGGTTGGCTGAACAAATACCCAGCCTACCTCATCTACTTGGTAGAGGCACCAAAGGAGATTCGGGAGGATGCAACCTTCTGCCCGGTGCCAAGAGTCAGAAGCTGGAAAGAGCATGGCAGGATTGCAAAAAAGAAGCCTAATTGGCTTAATTACCCAAGGATGCCAGGAACAAAGGCAGGAGAGAGAATAGGTAAAGCCTACATGGTGAAAACCCTAACGGGCACCATCAAGCTCTTTACTGGCTCTCCTGACCTTTCGTGTCAGATGCTCAAGAAAATTTGCAGGACTCTCTTAGCTTGCATTGAAATGTTCGTGCCAGATAAAGACACGACCTCGAGTCTACTATCGACGGCCGACATAGTGACTGATATGATGTATGACCTTTCATTGCAGCCTTCTCCAAAAGTGTTGCACCTCCTATACCAGAGGATTATGTTTTTGCCTAGCTTCCACATGCAAACATTCGAAGAAGCTTTCTACACCGGCTTTTTCACCCACGAAAGCAAAATATTCGGCCCAACCTTGACCATCGGCAACCTGCGATACGAATCACATTTGCAGATGCTCAAGACGACAGGACTTTATTGACCAAGCATAAAGGTCATGTCAGGGACGACATGAACGCGGAGGGGGGGAGTGTTGAGCCAGCAGAGGATCACACCCACATTTTTGCTCACACTCATCATTTTTGTAACCATTGATTGTAATAAATGTCTTTCCGACATTGATTTTGAATTGAGCCATTCATTAAGTAACGGGACTCAATTGAGTTTCCAGCTTGTAATTCCGAAGTAATTTCACTTGCTGATGTAATTAGTTAGAGATGTTCTCACCTCCAAGGCTGAGGTATATAAGCCAAAGTTTTTGTAACCTAAGGGGATTCAGATTATTAATCAAAGTGAGTTTTTGAGCGCCGTGACTGTGTCTGAGAGAGAGTGAGAGAGAGAGAGAGAGAGAGTCTTATCTACTTGCTACGCGAGCTACGGAGCCGCCATTGGAGAATCGACACCGCCATTGTGTTAGCAACGGCGAGAGCTACGCACTGATACCAAGAGTGCGCGCTATCGGCTTCTATGTGTGGTAAGTTCCTACGAGCTTCGGTGTGAGTTTTCTTCCAACTCGTGTGTCGGAATAGAGCGTGCAACATATCTATAGAACCACAACGAGTAGAGCTACACATTAGTACCATCGGGGTCAAGTTTCGGTCACCTGTATTTTTCGGCCTGTCTTCATACGCGTTTACCGCACGGAGTGGTTATAGGTTGATTTTGCAGTTCAAGTCTTAAGGGTGTTGTTCTTACCTAGTGTATAGACTTCCCCTTGAGTTTGAGATCGATTCAATGATTCTAGATCCTGTTTCGTATAGCATTCGTTCGTAGTACGGATTTCAGTCACTTGTGTATTTTAGAACTTAGATTTGATTTCCTTAGTAGTGATTGTCATTAGAAGGTCGAGTAGGTGATTTGACACCCACCTAGTTGTTTCCATGCGCCTGCGGGTCAAGCTTCGTCCTCGTCTAACAAATTCTATTGTTGGTTGAGTTCTCGCTATTTAGCTTCCGCTAGCGGCGTAACCGCCTTAACAATGTGTGTGTGTGTGTGTGTGTGTGAGTTTCTCTCTCATCCCCTACTTGCAAGGATCGCCCCCTCCTATGTAGGGATTGCTAAGGAGACACACAAAGCATCCAATTCCCCCAATGTTTGAACTTTGGACACAACCTTTGAATTTTGGAACCTTAGCATTTTGGAAGTCTTAATGGGCCGAACCTTAGGGTCTTTTAAGCCCATTATTGCACATGGCTCTTTTACAGATGGCCCCCCCTTTGGATCCCTATTTTTTCTCCTTTGGATTCCTACTGTGGCCGGTTTGCTAGCTTAACCAATATTCTAGCTTTTTCTCCCTTGGCACTTCCCCATATTAAATGATCAGTTTAACATGAGAAAATCATTTAGGAGAACTAGATATTGATTATTATGACAGGTCAATCAATAGACCAAACCAATGGGCTCAGAAAATGATTCTCTCACAACTCAAACGCATCTTCTTTTGTAACAAAAACCAAAAGGAAGCCGCAGAAGACATTAAAGCTCTCATCCATGCATTTTGTAGCAATGGTTTTGAAAAAGCTAGGTTGTGGAGTCGAGTTAGAGGGCACCTACAAAGCTATGCAGCCTCCTCATACACGTGCCTAATAAGCAATGTCTTGGAGCACCTAAAAATTGGAGGGCACTAGGACCCCTTAGGGGGCCTAGTGTCCCCTAAGAAATAAGGAAACAATCTCCTAGTGTGGGTGGTGGAGGGTCTCTTTCTCTCTCTCTCTCTCTCTCTCTCTCTCTCTCTCTCCAAAAAATGCACACAAAAGTCTTGTCTTAGGGAACCCCCCCCCCCCCAATAAAGCTAAAAGAAAACACCTATGCAAATACACCCCCAGATAGTAAACGTGGGAATCTAGTAAGGGGAGAGGGTGACTCAAAAGAGACACCCCCATAACTGACCCCCACCCCCTCTACCCCCCATCTAAAAAGAATTAAAAAGGGAACCCCACTTCCCCACTCCTTTTGCATGGTTAGAAACTTGGAGGGAACCAAGACTTGGAGAACATCTATATAAAGGAAAGCTCTTCAAAGACCTATGGCTAAGAGGAATTTTGACTATTTATGCACCCTTTACAACTCTCAGAGCTCACCCCCATGGACTCTCTTAGCCAGATTTTTTGCCTCATGCATTATTCAATTAGAGTGACATCGCTAACAAGTAGGATTTTCTTTTGACACGTGCCTTCCACCTTCTAAACTAACTTTTTCTTGTTTTTTTTGTGGGTTTGGCATACATCTAGCCTGCTCATTTTCAACCCTTTCCTCATCAAGTACGTTATTGTCTCTAATACATGACAACAAGGGCTGAACATAATCTTCCACAACCACTACATCCCGTGAAACCAGAATACACTTTGTTTGTGGATGATACAACCTGTAACCTTTGCTTTCAACCCTATAATCAACAAAAATGCATTTGATAGCCTTAACATCCAATTTTTTTGCGTTGTGTTTGTGGCACCAAAGCATATTCCAAACAACCAAAAACACGCATGTGCTCAATAGAAGGCTTTCTATCATGCCAGGCTTCATATGGAGTAATAGACTGCAAAGATTTCATACGACACCTGTTAAGTACATAAGTGGCACGCATGATGGCCTCAAGCCAAAAAGAATGCGGCAAAGCTTGACTTTTGACCATACATCGTGCCATTTTCGTAAGTGACCTGTTTTTCCTCTCTGCAACACCATTTTGTTGAGGCGTATAAGGCACTGTACATTGGTGTTTTATCCCACAACTAGCCAAAAATGCATTAAATTCATGATACATATACTCACCCCCTCGATCGGAACGGAGGGGGACCATAGTACATTTTGAGACATTTTCAGCCATAGCCTAAAATTGTTTGAAGCACATAAAAACTTTGGACTTCCCTTTAAGTGAAAATACCCATGCATGCCTGGAGTAATCATCAATGAAAGTCACGAAGTAAAGGTAATTGCCCAAGGACGGAGTTTGCATGGGCCCACAAACATCACTATGCACAAGTTGCAACCTGCATGTGGTCCTAACTGAACCATCCTTTGGAAACTTCGAACGTTGCATCTTACCCAAATTACAGCCTTCACAAACATGTTTGACAGGTGCTTCAAGAGGCGTCAAAGAAGCAACCATATCAGATTTCTACAAGTGCAGCAAACCGGAAAAATTTAGATGACCAAAACGTGCATGCCAAAGTTTTTCATCTGTAATAGCCCTTGAATCTGCAACTGCATTTGCAAAATTTTATCCACACTTGTCATACAAAGTGAGCTTATACAGCCCACGGTACAAAAGGCCAGATTGAAAAATTTCATCACCAAAATTGAGATCATGAACTATACATCTGTCATCCACAAATTTGACTACAGGTTCAAGTCTAGCAAGTGCATACAAAATATTCTTCTTGATCCCAGGTACATAAAGTGCATCAACAAGTGTGAAAGAACTGTCATTTGCAGCAGTAAGCACAATCTTTCCAACTCCTTGAACCGGATAAGAGGCATTGTTGGCACAAGTGACTGATTTCCCATGAGGGAAAGACTCGAGAGAGGTGAGCAATTCACGATGTGAGGTAATGTGCTTTGTAGCACCACTATCAAAATACCACACATGCGAATCTGTAGCAACTGACATGCATGCATCATGGACAACAGGATTGTAGGTGCACTCTGCACTAAAAGCCCATTCTGCATCAACATCAGCATCAGCATCATACTCTCCTTTCACAGAAGACTCAACAATGGCTGCATTTGTAGTGGAACCACCCTCTTTCTTCTTTGCCTCTCTGGCCTTCAAGTTAGGATGCTGCTTGATCAAGTGATCATTAGCTTTACAATAATGGCAATGCATCTTCTTTTTGCCCTTATCCCCAAAATTTCCAGATGAATTGCTGCGAGCAGAAGCATTAGGAACAGGTGATTTTCCACTCGCAGAAGAACCATAAGAAGTGGTTTCATTGCTGTTGCCACCCTTTCTTTGGGAAGCAATAAAAGCCTATTCAACTGCAAGCTGTCTAGTCCTGTTTTTTTTTGGAAAGTGACTCTTGCAACAACAATGTGCACAATGCATCAAACTTGACAACTTCAGGATTTGCTTGGGTCATAAGTCTCCGTGTACTAGCAAAAGTCTGGTAAGAATCTAGTAAGGCATCAAGGACAGTCTGCACAAGGGAACTATCGAAAATGAATTCACCTGTAGAAATAAGTTGCTCATTGATATCCTTGACACTAGCAAGGAAAGTGTCCATATGATCTTCCTCATGCATAATCTTCGACTCCAACTCTTTACGCAACAATGCAATTTTTTCCTCATTGCGGCTTGCATTAAGACCAACCAGAATATCCCAAGCCTGTTTTGCAGATTTCGCTGAACAAATGTGAGGAGTAATGGTGAGCTTCATAGACAACGCAATCAATGCATGAGCTTGTGCATCCTTTACATCCCAACGAGCTTGTTCTGTCATATGCAAAACAACTCTAATAGCAGCAATCCTTGCAACAAGACCTGCCACATCCTCAACATCCCGTACATCCTCACAACCAGGACGTACATCAATGCCTTGGACAATATTTGAGACACCCTTTGACACAAGAACATGTTGCATCATGTAAGCCCACATAGGGTAATTGTCCCCATCCAACCTGTCCTCAACATCAAATACCTTGAACACATCTATGTTGTTGTCAGCCATGGAAAATGCTTGCACCTGATGTGAAAACTTCCCAAAATGAGGAGAAACACGTGCTATATAGCACAACCCGCAGTAGACTGTATGGTACCTGTAATGCAGTATTTGACACTGACATAAATTTTGCACAAAATGATAAAATTGCCTGTGCAGACCTGGTTGTAGTGAAAACGGAGACCAAACTGAGCCCGAATAAAAAATTTGAGCTCGGGAAATCCAAAATGAGCCCAAACGCTCACCAAAGCTCACTAAAATCAGAGAAAATGAGCAGGCGTGTGCAGGAGCTGCTGGTAACTAAGCCTTAGAAGGACGCAACCTGCTTTGATACCAATTGTTTGAATTAGGGTTGCAAGAAAACACACACAACTCGGAAAAGATGAAGGAAGCTCAAGGCACACAATAGAGAGTGCATACTTAGTGTGCAATGGAAAGATAGAAAGCCCTAGAGTGATGGGCGTATATATAATGCACGGGGGAAAAAACCTCCTAGGAGAGAAAAATTGCCCAGACGGTCCTAGTGTCTTCACACACATCACTACCACAAGTATATGGTAACATCCTCCACAAGCCGCCCTCGATCCTGGGAGGGACTGATGCATGCAAATACAAATTGACAACTCAATCAACTTGAGAGAGCTAACCTTACAACAATCCTTAAAAGCTTTTCAAGGAGTGGCTTACGTCCACTATCACTAGGCTCGTGCAAAATGCAAAACCAACAAAAAGGGTGATGTAAATGCTCAGCTATTAGATATAGGAAAAATTGTCTCACTTTGCATCTCTAATAAATATACAAAGTAAGAACATGTTGTTGACTTGAGAGAAATCAATTTTGCTACAGCTAGTTAGGGCATGTTGCATCAACAACTGAAGGATTGCATGGAATTTATCATAATTTGCAACTCTCACCACAAGTATGGGAGTTGTGAGGCCAAGCATCTCCAACACATTGCTTGCTACTTGCTTGAATCTTTCTTTAGCTATTGCAGGCCTGCTCTACAATCCATAGCAGGGTGCCGCTTTATGGAATTCTCAGTATTTAAATGTTCATTAATAGGAAGCTGGTCTGCTGATGCACTATCATCCTGCTGACCTAATAAGTTCCCAAGAACCTTGTCAGCAAAGCTTGAAATGTATTGACTATTACCTAAAACCTCCACTACAAATTCCCATTGTTCGTTGTATAATCATCAGCTAGATAGAGTGTTGCCAAAGATTGATCCATATGCATTGCAACCTTCAGTTCACCCTCATAATTGTGTGGCTCCCTGAATGCCGCATGTTGCTGATCCTCTCTTTCCAATGCTCGGTCACAAGGTTATTGCTCTTCTTGATCCACACCTGATTGCTCTAAACTAGCCCACATCATGGGTTCGAGATTTGTGATGTAACATACTGCTGAAAGAGGTATGTCGTTCCGCCTTTACAAGAAGCTTGAAAATGCCTAAAGTGCATGACAATGCGCCATATTGGACACATATTTGGACATACCCATGTCCCTCTCCATACCTACCCACATATAAAGAAAGCGATTATGGCATAAGAAAAATTGCGACAGCCGTAATCTTCTTGGAGACATGACTAATACACACATCTCAGTGTCGCTGACATTACAAGCAAACATACTTATCATCAACAGGTTTTTGTACGCATGAAGTCAGCCATGCACTGATCACCTTCAACATTTTTTGCACCCTATGATGAAATCCATAGCTCGTGTGTTTGAGGGACCAAACTTTACATCCTTGCAAATCATAAAGGTGCAAACCATACTCCTCTTTCACGAGAAAGTCTATCCCCATGATAGTTGCATTGTCTGAACCCTATAATTATGGAAATCCTTGATTGGTTGTCTGTGTATGGTGATATTACAATGAGTAAGAATTACCATATGACAAAAAATAATCTTACGAGCAAAAAGATAATACCTATGCTACTGACGTCATATTGATGAAAAGGCTTTGATTTGGAGAGCAAGAGAGCTCAAAAAAAAGATTTAAAAAAAGGGTAGGCAAGCAGGGCAAGCAACTACTACCACTCCCCCAATGACACTCTTACAAGCTCCAGTAGGTCCCCTTTGCTTCTTCTTCTTCTGTGCCCTTGTGTTTTTTCTCTCACCCACATACACATTACTCACGTTGGCCTGTGTGGCAACGACTAGAATGTGCTGAAAACAAGATCGACAATGAGGGTATCAAGCTGTTGTGAGGTATGTGTGCTTGCAAAAAACAAGAAAAGATGAAATATCCATGATTCTCTTGATGAAGCCAGTCCAGAGGAAGGGCCGAAGGCGGAGATGCAAGGGAGGAGAAGGGGAAGCATAAGTCACACAATAGAGGGAGGGCCAAAGGTAGAGATTCAAGGGAGGAGGAGGGGAAGAAGAGGTCACACAACTACAAGGTAGGAGAGGGGAGGTCAAATCAAAGGTGGAACAAGGAGAAGAGAAATGTTATTGATTACCCACGATTACCCACAATTTTGGAAATTTGAAAAAATTGCTTGGAAAGAGAAATTGTAAGGCCTGTTCAGACTCCATTGATCATCAACATGACTACAAGGCTTGTCACACCATGGTTCACACCGTGTGGACAATAGTTCAAGTTTTAATTTCAAAACATCCCTACAACAAATTACCATTGGCTAGTTGGTGGTTAGATTGCTAAGCTCTGGACTGTTGGGTCGTGATTGATCAACACTGCTCTACGATCAACATTGAAAAGCTCGAGAAAGTTTTTGTGTTTCGCAGTGCTAGTACCACCCATATGTCTATGGGTCTGTAAAAGCATCACTCCACTTTTGTGCAAATGAGGCAATGCCACGACAGAAGCACAACCCTTCATGTTTCTTTTGTTTTTTGTAGTGTGAATCCCCCCAAGTGTAGAGATGGAGCTGGAGCGCCAACTGACTACAAACAAGGAAACTTAAGAATCACAGCCAGAGGAGGTGTCCCATGGATGGCAAGGGGCTCTTGTTGATTGGCACAACACCGTTGGTGGCTTTTCCTTCTCAAGCAATGGCTTTCATGTAATTGTAAGGGAGGTGAGGTCGTATAAAGAGTGGAGTTGATGTTATAAGGTCAAGGCTGAAGATACATGGGGATTCACCTTTGGGCAGTGCTAGATCCAAAACAGGAAGATATGAGTTGAGTCTCGCTATCAAGTAGTCTATTATTGATGTTGTACACATCGAGTCCAACTTGAGTACGAGAAGTTGGCTGACAGAAATGAATTTATTGTTTTGGGAGCCATTAGGAGAAACCTATTTAGCTAGTTTTATTCCCAAAAAAAAAAAGGCTAATAGGGAGAATTGCCATTTATGTAGAGAGATTAAAAAAAAAAGGGTGATAGAGACAATGTCCGTAGGTTCTATTTCATGTGTGATGGGGGGTGGGAACTTATGAAGTGAGAGAGACTACCAGCTTGCAACATGCAACAGCAAGAGAGCTGGCGGTTTACGACTTCTAGTTTGCATGTGGGTGGGCAGTTTGGAACGAAGTCCCCAAACCGACTTCCAATCTCTCTCTCTCTCTCTCTCTCTAGAAAGCATCCTTATATTATATTTTTTATACAATCACAGATCATGCATGATCCTGCCATAAGCAGGGTCATGATGCTTCTAAGCAGCTACAAGATCCTCATAGATACATTTTTTTAAGAAGGGGCCCTACCCATAGGGGAAGCACTCAAACAGAAAATATTTGGCACTGGCCTTTGCCCACGCTGTGGGAAACTAGAAACGATGCGGCACATGCTATGGAATTGCCCCCATGTGCATCAATGGTGGACTCGTCTACATGACCTTTGGAATAATGCCTGGAAAATTAAGGTCACTAAATACCACCTTACATTTGGCACAATACAGGTTGCTAATCAAGCTCTGATGGTTATTTTCTTGTCGATGCGAGCATGGATGCTCACCTTCATATGGTCAGCCCGCAATGTTGCTCTCTCTCTCTCTGAGGGAATGTAGGAGACGGTTTAGCACATCTAGCTCTCTCTCCCCAAGGGAGTGTAGGAGATGGTGAAGCACATCTACCTCTCTCTCTCTCTCTCTCTCTCTCTCTCTCTCTCTCTCTCTCTCACTCAGGGAGTGTAGGAGATGGTGAAGCACATCTAGCTCTCTCTCTAGCTCGTCCATGATGCTCCGAGAGAGCTCTCTCTCTCTCTGGAGTGGCGGGCACAAGATCTCCATTGAAGCTTGTTGGCTAGGGATGGATGAGAAAGGGTTGGAGGGCAGGGTGAGGCACCATTGATGGTTGTTGTCTGAGGATGGGTTTGTCTTGTCAAGGGTGGTGCGAGCAGGATTTACAGGGTAAGGAGATGTTTCTGTGCCCACATGGACTTTGGGGGGAGAGAATATTTGGGGGGAACGTAGAAGTTACAGGATTTTTTAAATAGTTATGCAAGTATGTATGTAGAATGAATCCTAAGATCTCTCGTTGAATGATGTGTGAGACACACTCCATTTGGAAAATCAACAAAGAGAGATCTTTCAGTCCGCGTGAGAAGAGGGGTGATGATGACGACTCTTTCCCGTGCTTGTGTGTTATTTCTAAAAGTGACCATGCAGTTTGTCATGTCACTTGCAAAAAATGAACACTTCACAAAGACCCCCCGGTGGTAGGCCAAAAGATGTGTGTGTGTGTGTGTGTGTGTGTGAGAGAGAGAGAGAGAGAGAGAGAGAGAGAGAGAGAGAGAGAGAGAGCTTGCGAATTTTTGATTTTGATGCAGGTTACTAGACCTTGTTAAATTCACAATGTGCTACATTTTCATAGCCGCAAGAAATAAGGTGGTTTAAACCACGAAAAATACACCTCAATCAAGGCGGTTCCATTCCCAACACATGCAGGTGCAAATTACATGTCAAAAGAAATTTAATACTTGAAAGAAAGAACCTTAAATGCACTTAAGTAACTGTATCCACATGAAGATTGCACACAATTGGAGAGATCGTCAAGCTTGAAAGCTATGAAGACCCTATATGCGAGTAGTTGAGGAGTAGATACTCTTCTTGAGCAAAAAATAGAGGAGGAATTTGACTCCGACTCCCATCCTAGTACTTGCACCCTGACTTCTCTTCTCATGCAAAGCAATGATGCCGAGGCATCCACACTCACCAAACTTGACTAACTTTCCTTCTGTAGGACTCGGGAGTGTCTCTCCCTCCTTGGAGGAGAGAAACAACATCACAAAAAATGGCATAATACCTTCAATTTTGAAGGTAACTTGAAAACAAAGAGAGAGAGAGAGAGAGAGAGAGAGAGGAGAGGGAGAAGAGGCTCCTATCTAACTAAGTGTCTCTCCCTCCTTGGAGGAGAGAAACAACATCACAAAAAATGGCATAATACCTTCAATTTTGAAGGTAACTTGAAAACAAAGAGAGAGAGAGAGAGAGAGAGAGGAGAGGGAGAAGAGGCTCCTATCTAACTAAGAGGTGTCCATAGTTCTAAGTATTTTGAAATTGACAAAACCCTTCTACAAGCGAAATCCCAAAATTATTAAACCCCTTATGCACATGTTATCTGACATATTTCTTAGTGGATGCCTCTAGGTTCTTACATGTATCTTTGTAGCTATTGACTTAGAAGTTTGAGAGTATACTCTTTTGGAAAGCTATGATTTTGAAACACAATTAACTTCTTCTCATTTTTCCTTTTTCTTAACACCCCCCCTCCCCCAAAAAATAAAATAAAATAAAAATAAATAAATATGATACCCCCCTCCCTTATTTTAAAGCTTAGGAGATAAATTATTGGGGGCCTACCCTTAACTTATACGCTTATGTGACTTATAAAAAAAAACCCTCCACTGCACTTATGTGGTTTGGTAAGTTTTCCATGGTGAATCCCCGGACATGCGCCGATGTTCGTCTTAGGGGAGTGAGTGCTGATAGAGACAGTGTGGCAAGGGATCTTATGTCTTTGCTTGTTTTGGTGGGGGGGCCAGAGAGAGAGAGAGAGAGAGAGAGAGAGAGAGAGAGAGAGAGAGAGAGAGAGAGAGAGAGAGAGAGAGAGGGAGTCCCCTATTTCATAGTGTGCCACCCAACACACAAAGAATGAGGATACTGCTAGACACGCATGGGTGTACTTTAGAGTAAAGTATGAAGGGGAAGTGGACTTTGATACAGCACAAGCAAGGCGTTTTGATGCCATCTTCAAATTCTTATACACTTATAGGAATTGTTTTGTAAAGTTCAGAGATCAGTAACTCGATCATGCACGCTACATCGACGAGAATGTGTTGCACGCTTGATTCCCAAATGTTCCCAATAAGCAATGTTTGTCACACTGGTTGGAGGGTTACATTAAAACATTTTTGGAAAACAAGTAGTCCAGTGTACAACGTGCAGCGGCCTACCACGTTAGAGCTCTAGACAAGAACTATCGCGGAGGCAACATGGCAGATGTAGGGTGGGAGTGGGCCTTACAGGAAAAGAGTAAGCAAGCTACAATGGACTCATCCTACAGACAACATCGAGAAGCTCAGTCCAGAAAAAATCCCCCACACTAAGGTTTGGGAGGCAAAGCAAAGTGGAAGGACAAATATGTTAGTTTGATTAAATTATGTAAACTGATTCAAAAATGATTTTAGTTAATGAATTTCTTTTGTTATCGCTAACATAGGAAAAGAGATGGTCAAGTTTTGGGGTACACAGAATTCGAAACTTGGCGATGGTTGTTGGAGAACCATCACATCTCTTGCAAGCAATGTAACTCAGCGATCGGATGACTACAGGTGGTAAGTTTCGACAAATCATATTATCTTGATTGTTTTCAGTTGTTAATTTGTTTAATTTGGTTTTTGTTAATGTAAAGTCAAGGCGATCAAATGTACGTGCATGTGGATGAGGTGGAGGAGGTGGAGGAGGAGGACTTGGACAGATAGAATATTATTTGTAGTCCTCTCTTAAAGTCCCAATGTGGCACAAGAAAAACTTTATGAGCATATGTATACACAATTGAACTAGAATACCATCTTATTTGTAAGTTTTTTAAATAGTTGGTCTTTTACACTATAAATTGTGGCCAAAATGAACACCTTTATTTTTTACCTTCATAGAACATATGAACATCAATTGTTTTTTGAAAAAATGTAAACAAAAAGACGAACACACCTTTATTTTTGAATAGCCATTTAGCGACAATATGTGCGGCAATAGGGGAGGGAATGTACTCAATAATAGTCGCGGATATATTTTCGAGCATATTATCGTGCGTATTGCTAGCAAACCGTTGTTGGGCTATTACCATATCGATCACCACACACAATTTTTTATCTCTCCTTTCCCATTTATTGATTCACGATAATAGAAGCAGTTCTCCTCTTATAGTGGAAAAAATAGATTCTATGGATAAGAAGGCCATTAATGTATGCTCACTTTTCTTTTTGCCATAAAAAGTGAAGAATTGTGTTAAGAAAGAGAAACTTTACAACAAAAAGGAGAGACATCCCTTGATTACAAAGACCTATACCTAGAGCCTTTTTTTTATTGGACCTCGTTCTTCACTTAAAACGCGCCCTAAATCCTCTTATTGTCTTTCTGAGTCTCCATTTAAGTCACCTGCTCCTTGGGTTGGTCATGATTCACTATGCAAATCTCAAAATGTTTACCGCGGCCTTTTGCCGCATTTTGTAGAGAGAGAGAGAGAGAGTCCAAAATGGGCTGGCCAAAGAAGAGAGAGGGGGACAGGGGTGCATGTTTTTGTATTTCAAATATTATTGCGATTATTTACCGCTCTTATTACAACACTTATTATCGCCAATGCTTATTACCGAACCTCGGTTTATTGCTTAAACATTCAAATTTTGGTGTTTTCCTCTTTTTTGCTTGTGAATAAAAATTAAAGAACACTATTTAAAACTTCAAAAAAATGATATTAAAACACGAAACAATGGTTATGTGCATGTGCCTCCATGTAAAGCAAGCATCGTCAGAGATGAGAAGCCAGACATGGATGACATCTTCTGTCGAGGCATGGACACTACTTTCTCAGAATTTGCATATGCCCATATGAGCATCCTCCATGGCATCCATCCATTATGTTTTGGATTGGCTCTCACAAACTGATATAGCCAATTTATCCCATTATAGCAAAACATGGTCAAGTTTGTTTTGCAAGTGGAACCCCTCGTCTTCTACCTACACCCTCCAAGCTTGGGGATGGCCTGCTTTGTGATGAACCAGAAATCCCTTTGTTAAACAAAGTGTCCTCGCTTAGCATGCTTCACAAAATTAGAGAGAGAAAGAGGGAGGAGAGAGAGAGAGAGAGAGAGAGAGAGAGAGAGAGATGAATGGACGACACGACAAAAACAATTCATAACTTAAAGTATACAAAAATCCATAGAATCTATTTTTTCTATATAGCTTCTTCATTGCATGCAATAGTGTCTTATCATTCAAAGCGATTCTTTCTTCAATAATACCGATGGCTTTTTCTTTTTGTGCAGTTTACTAGGATGTTTAAACATGAGGATGAGAAACATTTCAACGTTCATCCTTGATTATTGCAACAAACCTTGGCTTTGCATCATTGCTTTATATTACGTATATGCTTGATTAATCTCAATCCTCCTCTTGCAGTAAATTAACTTTTAAAGTATGGAGAGATTCTAGTATGTCTCTTGTAAGAGAGCTTAACAAAGAAAACCAATATCATAGTTTTCTACTTGGTTTGTGAGCCTTCCATAGCAAATCTTCAAATTGGGAAGTAAAACAAGCCAACTGCTATGCACATCCCTCTCCCTTCTCCATCACAACAATCTGCAGTGCTATTCCCTTTTCCTCCCCTCCCTATGCGGTCCTACCTACTTTACCGCCTTGTAGCTGTAGTGCAAGGGTCTCCACACACACACACACACACACACACACACACACACACACACACACACACACAGAGAGAGAGAGAGAGAGAGAGAGAGAGAGAGAGAGAGAGAGAGAGAGAGAGAGAGAGAGAGAGAGAGAGAGAGAGAGCGCACTAGGACCTAGCAAACACACAACACGCAAGGCTCCCATGTAAGGTCCACAAAGCCCCGGCCCCTCGGCAGTACATCTCTGTAGAGCTCACCATTGCAATCCTGTACAGAGCTCCACGCATGACATTGCCCCAATTTTCTCACTATCTTTGTCTTCACTTCTTGCATGCACTACTCTCTCTCTCTCTCTCTCTCTCTCTCTCTCTCTCTCCGTGTGCGATCTCTGTGTGTGTGTGTGTGTGTGTGTCTGCGATCTCTTTCTCTCACCATCTCGTCTGCGTCTCTCTCTAGAGCGACACACCTTGCCCACCAGAGTGAAGCTTCCCTTTGGTAGATGCTTGGTGAAATTGTCACACAAATCCACACAAAATATCTCTCTCTCTCTCTCTCTCTCTCTTCAACACTCTTTTCCTCCTTCGAGAACTGGCTCTCCTTAGCTCACACCGAGTCGACTTGTGACCATCAATTGTGACCCAGTTTAGCAGGACATGCCTGTTACCATATACATGTGGTAGTGATGTGTGTGAACACACTAGGACCGCCGGGGCATTTTTTCCCTCTTTAGGAGGGTTTTTCCCCCGTGCATTGTATATATGCCCATCACTCTAGGGCTATCTATCTTTCCATTGCACACTAAGTAATACACTCTCTATTGTGTGCCTTGAGCTTCCTTTGTCTTCTCCAAGCTGTGTGCGTTTCTCTGCAACCCTAATTCCAACAATTGGTATCAGAGCAGGTTGCGTCCTCTCTGGCTTAGTCGCCAGCTGCTCCAGTACACACCTGCTCACTTTCTCCGATTTCTGTGAGATTTGGCGAGCATTCGTAGGTTGACAAATACTTCGGGGGAGCTTGTAGAGCTTGGTCTGCTCAGATTTCTGATTCAGGCTCATTTCGGCCTCCGTTTCCACTACAGGCAGGTCTGCACATGCAATTTTATCATTTTGTGCAGAAATTCTGTATGTGTCGTTTTCTGCATAACAGGTGCCTTATAGTCTTCTACGGTTTGTGCTATATAGCACGTGTCGTTCCCGCTCCATTTCTCCTATTTTTGGGCAGTTTTCACATCAAGTGCAGCATTTACCATGGCTGACAACAACAACACAGATGTGTTCAAGATGTTCGCTGCTGAGGACAGGTTGGATGGGGACAACTATCCTATGTGGCTTATATGATGCAACATGTTCTTGTGTCAAAGGGCGTCTGGAACATTGTGCAGGGCATTGATGTACGTCCTGGTTCTGAGGATGTAGGCGATGTTGAGGATGTTGCAGGTCTTGCTGCAAGGATTGCTGCTGTTAGAGTTGTTTTGCCTACGGCAGAACAAGCTCGTTGGGATGTTAAGGATGCGCAGGCTCATGCATTGATTGCATTGTTTGTAAAGCGCACCATTGTTCCTCACATCTGTTCAACGAAATCTGCAAAACAGGCATGGGATATTTTGGCTGGTCTTTATGCAAGTCGCAATGAGGTTAAAATTGCTTTGCTGCGTAAAGAGCTGGAGTCGAAGATTATGCATGAGGAAGATGATATGGACACTTTCCTTGCTAGTGTCAAGGATATCAATGAGCACCTTATTTCTGCAGGTGAAGTCATTTCAGACAGTTCCCTTGTGCAGACTATTCTTGATGCCTTACCAGACTTTTGCTAGTACTTGGAGACTGATGACCCAAGGAAATCCTGAAGTTGTCAAGTTTGATGCATTATGCACATTGCTGTTGTAAGAGTCACTTTCTAGAAAAAACAGGACTAGGCAGCGTGCAGTTGAACAGGCTTTTATTGCTTCTCAAAGAAAGGGTGGTAATAGTAATGCAGCCACTTCTTATGGTTCTACTGCGAGTGGCAAAAATTCTGTTCCTAATGCTTCTGCTGGCAGCACTTAGTCTGGCAATTCTGGTGATAAGGGCAAAAAGAAGATGCGTTGCCATTATTGTAAAGCTGATGATCACTTGATCAAGCAGTGTCCTAAGTTGAAGGAAAAAGAGGCTAAGAAGAAAGAGGGTGGTTCCACTGCAAATGCTGGTTCCACTACAAATGAAGCCATTGTTGAGTCTTCTGTAAAAGGAGACTGTAATGCTGATGTTGATGTAGAATGGGCTTTTAGCGCAGAGTGCACTTACAATTTTGCTGTCCATGATGCATGCTTGTCAGTTGCTGCAGATTCACATGTGTGGTATTTTGACAGTGGTGCTACAAATCACCTTATCTCACATCGTGAATTGTTCACCTCTCTCGAGTCTCTCCCTCATGGGAATTCAGTCACTTGTGCCAACCATGCCTCTTATCCAGTTAGGGGAGCTGGAAAGATTGCGCTTACTGCTGCTAATGGCAGTTCTTTCACACTTTTTGATGCACTTTATGTACCTGGGATCAAGAAGAATCTCTTGTCTGTATCCACACTTGCTAGACTTGGACTTGTAGTCAAATTTGTGGATGACAGATGTACAATTTATGATCTCAGTTTTGGTGATGAAATTGTTGCATCTGGCCTTTTGTGCCGTGGGCTGTATAAGCTCACTTTGTATGACAAGTGTGGACAAAATTTTGCAAATGCTGTTACAGATTCAAGGGCTATTTCAGATGCAAAACTTTGGCATGCACGTTTTGGTCATCTGAATTTTGCTAGTTTGCTGCGTTTGCAGAAATCTGATATGGTTGCTTCTTTGCCGCCTCTTGAAGCACCTGTCAAACATGTTTGTGAAGGCTGTATTTTGGGTAAGATGCAGCGTTCTAAGTTTCCAAAGGATGATTCAGTTCGGGCCACATGCAGGTTGCAGCTTGTGCATAGTGATGTTTGTGGGCCCATGCAAACTCCGTCCTTGGGAAATTACCTGTACTTCGTGACTTTCATTGATGATTACTCCAGGCATGCATGGGTATTTCCGCTTAAAGCGAAGTCCGAAGTTTTTATGTGCTTCAAACAATTTCTGGCTATGGCTGAAAAATGTCTCGAAATGTACTATGGGCACCCTCCGTTCCGATCGAGGGGGGGAGTATATGTCTCATGAATTTAATGCATTTCTGGCTAGTCGTGGGATAAAACACCAATGTACAGTGCCTTATACACCTCAGCAAAATGGTGTTGCTGAGAGGAAAAACAGGTCACTGACGGAAATGGCACGATGTATGGTCAAAAGTCAACCTTTGCCGCATTCTTTTTGGCTTGAGGCCATCATGTGTTCCACTTATGTACTTAACAGGTGTCCTACGAAAGCTTTGTAGTCTATTACTCCATATGAAGCATGGCATGATAGAAAGCCTTCTATTGAGCACATGCGTGTTTTTGGCTGTTTGGCATATGCTTTGGTGCCACAAGTGCAGTGCAGAAAATTGGATGATAAGGTTGTCAAATGCATTTTTGTTGGTTATAGTGCTGAAAGCAAAGGTTATAGGTTGTATCATCCGCAAAAAAAACGTATTCTGGTTTCACGGGACGTAGTGTTTGTGAAAGATTCTGTTCAGCCCTTGCTGTCATGTACTAGAGACAGTAATGTAAGCTCACAGGACATTTATGACACTTTGTTGCCTCTTTTCAGTGGTGGAAATACGAATGTAAGTTCCAATGAGGCAAATGTACAGCCTATGGGGGTTTCTGAAAATGTTTTAGATCAGCCTATTACTGATGCAGATGTACATGATGTACTTGATGAGGAAAGGGCTAAAAATGAGCAGGCTAGAGGTATGCTAAAATGGCTGGTGCACACTTTGCATGATAGTAAATTGGATGCACCTTTGTCTAGTCGTACTCGTTCAGGCTCTCGCCATGCATCTTATGCATCAGATTGTTATGCTTTGGCTGTGTCTAGCTTATATGAGGTTGAGGAGCCTCTGTCTTTTCATGAAGCACAAAATTCAGAAAATTGGATGGCTACCATGCAATCAGAATATGATGCACTTATAGAAAATGACACATGGACTTTATGTGATTTGCCTCCTGGAAAAAAGGCCATTGGTACAAAGTGGGTTTACAAGTTGAAACGCAAGCCGGATGGTGAGATCGATCGCCATAAGGCTCGACTTGTTGCAAAGGGTTATGCACAGCAAAAAGGCATAGATTATGAAGAGACGTTTGCTCCCACTTGTCGTATGACTACTGTGCGTTTTCTATGTGCATTGGTAGCTCATTTTGGTTGGGATGTACATCAATCAGACATTGTTACTGCTTTCTTGAATGGTGGCATATTTGAGGAAGTTTATGTAACGCAGCCTCGCGGTTTTGTCATAAAAGGACAAGAGGACAAAGTGTGCAGATGTAAGAAGGCTTTGTATGGGTTGAAGCAATCTCCTCGTGCTTCGTATGAGAAAGCTGACACTCATTTGGTTAAATGAGGCTTTCGTAACAGTCCAACAGAAAGCACATTGTATGTAAAGCGTGAGGGTGATGTACTTCTCATTGTGGTTCTTTAGGTTGATGATTTGCTGATCGCTGGACCAAATGAGAGACATATTGCTGAATTTAAGGCTGATTTGAATGCTACTTTCAAGATGAAAGATTTAGGGCTGTTGCATCACTACTTGGGTATACGGTTTAAGCAGTGTGATGGTGGTATTTCCTTGTGTCAGAAAAGTTACATAGAGACATTGCTATGTAAGTTTGGACTTGAGGATTGCAAACCTATTGCCACTCCCATGGAAACAGGTTTGAAGTTGAGTCTACATGATGCTGGCGATCCTATTGATGTCACTCTTTATCAAACTGCTGTTGGCTGCCTCATTTATGTATGCAACACGAGGCCGGATATTCAATTTGCAGTCTCACAGGTCAGCAGATTTATGCATAGCCTAGGCTCTAAGCATTGGCAGGCTATCAAGAGGATTTTCTGCTACCTTAGTGGCACTTTACATCTTGGCTTGTTTATCCCAAGGGGGGATCAGTGCTGCCAGACTTACATGCTTTTTCGGACTCAGATTGGGCTGGTTGTTTTGACACGCTAGTGTCCACAAGTGGTTTTTGTTTCATGCTTGGCAGTTCATGTATATCATGGTTGAGCAAGAAGCAACCTACTGTGGCCACTTCGAGTTGTGAGGCTGAGTACAGGGCAGTCTTCACCGCTACGGTTGAGTGTGTATGGCTCAGACGCCTTATGGCTGATTTGGGTGTTGGATAGGACACTGCCAACACTATCTACACTGACAGTCAGAGTGCATTGGCAGTTGCGAGGAACCCAGTTTTTCATGCTCGCACAAAGCACATTGAGGTGCATTAATACTTTGTCAGGGAGAGGCTCTCAACAGGAGAGATCAGCTTTGCTTATGTGCCAACACAGGACAACCTTGCAGATCTTTTCACAAAGGCATTGTCTCGTGAGAAGCTTGAAGCTTTCCGCAAAGCTTTGGGCTTACTCCCCTTTGTGGACTGATCATATCCTTAGGGCATGGCACTTCCTTTTACTCATGTGCCAGCTCTCGTTCACCGCATCACTCCAGGGGGGATTTGTTACCATATACATGTGGTAGTGATGTATGTGAACACACTAGGACCACCGGGGCATTTTTTCCCTCTTTAGGAGGTTTTTTCCCCCTGTGCATTGTATATACGCCCATCACTCTAGGGCTATCTATCTTTCCATTGCACACTAAGGCCTTGAGCTTCCTTCGTCTTCTCCAAGCTGTGTGCGTTTCCTGCAACCCCAATTCCAACAATGCCCCTGTCTGAATTGTGACCAAGATTTCAAAGGAATCTCTTGATTTGAAATGAAATGATGACGCCTTCTTGGTATCACTGTACCCCACCCATCCTTGCCATCAAGGGATCTACAGAGTGCTCCCTGCTTCACAACTCTACCTAGACAATCTTCCCTTCCCTCGTGCCGCAGCCTTGCACATATAGCCTTCCCTTCTACGCTCCACCTTGTAGCGCATATACCTGTGCTACAGCTAGCAGTTGTCGTTGATTGCTACTACAGGGCGAGCACCAACTACCTTTGCCATTGCCATAGTCTTATGATGCAACCTCGGGGGATTCACTCTATATACAAAACGAGATGCCACCTGCGAGCGAACAACTTTGATAAAACCCCTATATGCGACCCATATTCGGGAATATGACCCCACTTTTTATGCTTATATGAAGAAAACTACCATACCCCTATCTTACATATAAAATTTAGGTCTCACATGATCTAGCTAAGTAAAACTAGTCAAAGAGTGTGTAGCACAGTGAATGACAATGCACTACGGAACCACGTCTGTTGATAACTAGATGCATCCTCAAAGTCTCTTAGTTCGACTTTCAAACTATGTGCCCAATCAACCTACACTCTGGCTACTCGTCCAATTTTGACCCATCTAAAGCTGGTGTAAATCAAACCTTGACCTGCTCCAAATCAGCCCTTATCTATGACCGGCTTGATGAAAAATTTGATGTGACCTGATAAAACTTCCCCAAAATTCATCTGAGTTCTAGTGCACACCGGTGACCAATTGTTACAAAGGAATCAACCCGGGTCAGGTCTCCCCTCCCCCCCTCCCCCTAAATATGATACCCCCCTCCTTTATTTCAAGCTTGAGAGGTAGATTATTCGGAGCCTTCCCCTAACTTATACGCTTATGTAACTTGTGCAAAAATCCCCCTCTCCTGCACTTACTGTTGAAGATGATGAAACAGGAAACAGAAGGAAGACAACAACTCAGAGTAGGAAGAAGATGGAGAAGGAGAAGACACAAAGCTTGTGTACGAGATCTCTGTAGTCTCTCTCTCTGTATTAAAATAATAGTATATACAAACTCAGAGCTACAAAGCTTATATGAAACCCTAAGAGATAAGGTGTCCTTTCACACCGGATGTCCAGGGGGAAAAACCCAGTGGGAGAAAAGTGCCCTTGGTGAAGCGCGTATACACACTAACACTACTACATGTCTACAAATCCCCCCTGTAGTGATAGTGTGAATCCGTACAAGGTAGCATATCATCATGTGTATGAGAGTAAGCCCAAAGATTTTCGGAAAGCTTCAAACTTTTCTCGTGATAACGCCTTCGTAAATAGATCTGCAATGTTATCCTGTGTAGGACAATAAGTTAGTGTGATCTCCCCTGCATGTAGTCTTTCCCTGACATAGTGGTAGTGAACCTCTATGTGCTTTGTTCTTGCATGAAATACTGGATTCCTTGCAACTGCCATAGCACTCTAATTGTCAGTGAAAATGGTAGTGGGTGCTTGTTGACACTCACAAAGATCTGCCAATAACCTGCGTATCCATACACAATCAACTGTTGCCGTGAAAGCTGCCCTGTACTCAACTTCACAAGTTGATGTAGCCACTGTGGGTTTCTTCTTGCTTAGCCAAGATATACATGCATTTCCCAAGAAAATACAATTCCCACTTGTGGAATGTCGTGTGTGAAAATCACCAGCCCAATCTGAATCGCTGTAACCAAGAAGCTGCATAGAACTGTGCTTTCCATACATATCCCCCCTTGGAAAGAACATGGCGAGATTAGGGGTACCTGAAAGGTAACGAAGTATGCGCTTCACAGCCTGCCAATGATGCATACCTGGGCTGTGCATAAATCTGCTTGCTTGTGAAACCCCAAATTGAATGTCTGGACGAGTGTTGCCTGCCAAATATATCAAGCAACCAACCGCTGCTGCATAAGTATGTACATCAAAAGGTTCTCCAGCATCGTGCATGCTCAACTTTGATCCAGTTTCTACGGGTGTAGAGATTGGTTTACAATTTTGCATACCAAACTTGTCCAAAATTTTATGCAAATATTTTCCCTGCAACATGTATATGCCATCCTCTGATTGCACAAATTGAATACTCAAGTAATAATGTAGCAAACCAAGATCAGACATCTCAAAGGTTTTTCTCAAAGCATCTTTAAACGCTTCAATTTCATCTGCAGTATTGCCTGTAAGAAGCATATCATCCACATAAAGTGTTAGCATAATGAGAACTCCATCTCTCTTTTTGACATACAAAGTACTTTCTGTTGGACTATTTTGAAATCCCTGGCCAATCAAATAAGTATGTATCTTCTCATACCATGCTCTTGGAGCCTGTTTGAGACCATACAAAGCTTTACACAATCTACATACCTTTTGCTCTTGACCTTTTACAACAAAACCACTTGGTTGACTTACATAAACTTCTTCCTGCAAATCACCATTCAAAAAAGCAGTTTTGATATCCAACTGATGCACTTTCCAACCATGATGAGCAGCAATTGCAACTAGTGATCTAACTGTGGACGCACGAGAAGTAGGAGCAAAGGTTTCATCATAATCTATGCCTTTCTGTTGCGCATAGCCTTTTGCCACAAGCCTTGCTTTGTACCTGTCAACAGTACCATCTTGTTTCCTTTTTACCTTAAAAACCCACTTTGTACCAATAGGCTTTTTACCTGTAGGCAAGTCCACTAGATCCCATGTATGATTCTTATGAATAGAATCAATTTCTTGCTGCATAGCATCTTTCCACTGAACACACTCTAAAGCTTGTTCAAATGAATCAGGCTCATCTGCATCACAAAGAGTGCTAAAGCAAGCCAAATCTACTTGCTCTCTGCCAAAAGTAGTACCAGCACGTGTTTTCGTGGCAACGGTGCATCCAACTTGCTATCCTGCAAAGTTTTCTGAACCCATTTAGGCAAGGTTCTTTCTTCCCTGAGAACTTCTTGCTCTTCACGCACAATTTCCTCTACATCATGAGGTGTCACATGCTGATCAAAAGATTGATCAAGATTATCAACCTGTTGTGATTCTTGATTCTCCACAAAAGAAGGAAGCAAACCTTCAAATACATCATGTATCTGCATATGAGGTACATCAAAAGCAACCATAGGTTGAGCATTAGTTTCTGCAAAAATTACATCACGACTTTCAAAAATCTTGTTTGTAGCAGGATTGTAAAGTCTATAACCTTTACTTCCACTACTGTACCCCACAAATATACATTTGATTGCCTTATCATCAAGCTTCCCATGTAACTGCTGAGGGATGTGAGCATAAGCAAGACAACCAAAAACACGAAGATAACTGACTGAAGGTTTTTTGTCATACCAAGCTTCATATGCAGTAATGGTCTTCAAGGCACGAGTAGGACACCTATTCAAAACATGTGCTGCACAAGCAACTGCCTCCATCCATAGCTTATGAGGCAAACTCTTAGCCTTGAGCATACATCTAGCCGTCTCCATTAAAGACCTGTTCTTCCTTTCTGCAACACCATTCTGTTGTGGTGTGTATGGCATAGTGCATTGGTGTTTAATGCCTTTCTTTTCCAAAAAATCCTTAAATGCACCTGACATGTATTCACCTCCTCGATCGGTACGAAGAGTCTGTACTTTGCAACCTGTTTCATTTTCAACCATGGCGACATAATGTTGAAAAACTGCAAACACATCTGACTTTGCTTTGAGTGGATACACCCAACAAAACCTGGAAAAGTCATCAATGAAGGTCACAAAATAAAGGCTATTTCCCAAAGATGGCGTCCTCATAGGACCACATACATCACTGTGTACAAGCTGCAACTTTCGTGTCGCTCTAACTGAACCATCCTGCGAAAATGCAAATTTGTGCATCTTTCCAAGAACGCAACCTTCACATACATGTCTTGGTGGCATCTCCAATAAAGACAAATCATGCACCATATTATGACGTTGTAAAGTCATCAAAATGCCATAACTAACATGCCCGAATCTAACATGCCACAACTCACCATCCTGCATTGCCTGAGTCTTTGTTTCTGCAATACATACCTGAATCTGCTTTTCATAACGATCTAGCACAAATAGTCCATTTTCTAGCGTACCTGTAGTGATAAGAGAATAACCATTCTCTCGATCTCATACAACACATCTGTCATCCTCAAAAATGACCCGAAGACCATTTTTTGCAAGAGAGGATACAGACAACAAATTCTTCTTGATCCCTGGAACATATAAGACATCTGGCAAGCATAAATCTGAACCATCTGAAATGGTAATCAAAATCTTACCAACGCCTTTGATTGGATAAGAAGCATTATTTGCACATGTCACCTTCTTTCCTGCTGGAGCTGCATCCAATGAACAAAACAAATCCTTCCTTGAAGTAATATGCCTGGATGCACCACTATCAAAGCACCAAATCATTTGTGTCTTGTCAACACTGTAAGCAGAAAAATCTGAACATACTACAAAAGCATAAGAATCCTGCACAAAGTTTGCAGACTCTTCTTTAGCTGTAGAAGAATCACCAGAAGCTGAAACAACCAAACTTGACTCTTTCTTCTTTTCTTTAGCAATTCACTTTTTACACTCACTAATGTAGTAACCAGGTTTCTTGCAGTAGTGACATTTACCTTTCTTCTTGGACTTGTCGGAATCACCTTTAGACTTCTCTGAAGACTGTCCTGCACCAGACTTGGAGTAATGAGCACTCTCTTTATCCTTGTTTTTGTTCTGTACAACAAGAGCATGATCCATACCATCCACCTGTAAAGACTTGTTCTTACGTGATTGATCCTCCTGCAATAGCAAAGCCACTAACTCTTCAAAATGAAGAGGCTCAGGATTAGCTCGCAAAGACAGAGTCAAAGAAGTCTGAAAAGTCAAATAAGATGGTGGTAGTGAATTGAGTGTTTTGGAAACCAAGTCCTTCTCTGGAATCACTTCATCAATGCTAAGCAATTGCTCTTTAAGATCCTTGATTTTTGTAAGATGCTCGACGATATCGTCACCTTCGTCCATCTGTATTTTGTCAAGTTGTTTGTTCAAAAACTCTATTCTAGCAGCGTTTCTTCCTCCAGCCATAGCTTGTGCATCTTTAGTATCCCATCTCTTTTGCTCTGGAGTGACTTGTGAGGGTCCTGCACCAACAACTGCACCACGACCAGGCGTGGCAAGTGCAATGCTAATTGGACGAACTTCATATCCAGATACATAATCCCACCATACTTTACCAACCAAAACATTTTTGGCCATAAAAGACCAAAGAGAATAGTTGGTACCATCCAATTTGTCTTCGGATGTAAACGCACCAAAAATCTCTTTCTTCGTAGATTGAGCCATACTGTGGATGCACACAAGAGAGAAAAAGAACCTCCAAGAGATTCACAAATCTCCTCTCCAATTCAAGCAAAACTCTACACAAAATCTCAGCACAAAGCTAAGACAAGCTGCTTCCCAAAAGAACTGTTTACTTGAAGAAAATCTGTCAAAAAGCACACCCTCTTGATCTAAACGCCTTCGAAAGGTAACTTCTGCTACGCTGCTCAGAACAAAATTCTGAGGGCTCTAACGGATTCGAAAGGGGGGTAAAACCGCAGGTCACCTGTTCAGAATATTCCTGGAACGTCGAGGATGCTCCCACGAGCAAATTTTCTGAAAACTGTGATTGCGCGCGCGGACGCGAAAACGCAAGTAGAGGCTCTGGAAATCACCTTGCTCTGATACCAATTGTTGAAGATGATGAAATAGGAAACAGAAGGAAGACAACAACTCAGAGTGGGAATAAGATGGAGAAGGAGAAGACATAGAGCTTGTGTACGAGATCTCTGTAGTTTCTCTCTTTGTATTAGAATAATAGTATATACAAACTGAGAGCTACAAAGCTTATATGAAACCCTAACAGATAAGGTGTCCTTTCACACCGGATGTCCAGGGGGAAAAACCCAGTGAGAGAAAAGTGCCCCTGGTGAAGCGCGTATACACACTAACACTACTACATGTCTACACTTACGTGGTGCGGTAAGTTTTCCATCGTGAATCCCTCGGGGATGCAACGGTGCCATATGGCGTTGATAGGTAGGGCTTGCACATACCATCCAGGAGTTGATGCAGAGCATCGTTAGAATGGAACTAAAAACTAATAAATATATATATATATATATATCTTCCCCCCCCATCCCCCTCCAACTCACCCTCAGGACTTTTTGACACCCCCCTTGTCAGGTAGGATCAACGGTCTACAATCTTCGAACGATCTCCACCGTTCGTTTATTCTTAGGAATAAAAAGATTCCAACCGATTGAGCCCCTGTGACTTGAACCCACCACCTACCACACCGAAGACCAAGGCTCTTCCATTAAGCTACCACACTCTACTTGAAATGGAGGTGAGAATGTTCGGTCATATAACAAAAATGACGGGGTGATGATCACATGGTGTTCGCTCGGTGATCACTTTGGGATGCTCGAGGTCACACCATGATCTTTTTGAAATAAATGGGTTCACAAGGTGATCACATCTTGATTGAGATTCACAGGGGGATCACTTGGTGGTCACTTGATGTTCACATCAAGTTTACGTGAAGTTCACCTGGAGTTCACTTTAATTGTGATCACATAGTGATCACTTGGCCCATGGGATTAATCCGCCAACCGGACGGTGGAAAAACTGATCCTGCCGCCCTCAATCAATAGGGATCATAGATCCCACCTGACAGAGGGGGTGTCAATTAATCACGAGGTTGGCTCACCCTGACACATGGCATCTCTCTCTCTCTCTCTCTCCCCCACATGCCAAGTCCCCTTTTTTTCTTCTCAAAGCCATATGAGCATCTCGTAAGATTCCTATTAATAAACTCACTTTTCAAAATTGGCACGACCTATTGACCCTGATATACCCTTCTATGATGAATTTGTTTGTATGTTTTTATAAATGTGTATTTCAAATGATAACTGACCTTCAGGCAGAATAAGTTTTAACTTTTGCACGTGCAGAGCTAAGATTAACAAGTAAAAGAGTTAAAAGACTTAAGAGAGTAGAGAGTATACAAGCCAAAGCCCACTTGATGTATACTACTACTCAATCCCTCAATTATTCCTTTGTTAACTTTGTGGCTGGCTTGCACTTGCATTGATCAAGTAGGAGGATTTTCCCTCTGTCAAGGGTGATGACCACCACCACCATGTCCATGCCCGCCATGCCCATACCCTCCCTCAATCTCTTCGGGATTAGCCTCGGCTTGGGATTGCCAACCACCACCGTGCCCATAACCACCGTGTCCACCATGCCCGTAGCCGCCACCATGCCCATAGCCACCACCGGAGTAGCCAGCATCTGTCTCCTCAGGTTTAGCATTGGCTTGTGATTGCCATCCACCCCCGTGTCCGTAGCCACCATGGCCATACCCACCGCCATGCCCATAGCTGCCACCATAGTAGCCAGCATCAGTCTCCTCCGGCTTGGCATTCGCTTGTGATTGCCAACCACCACCATGCCCACCATGCCCGTAGCCGCCACCATGCCCATAGCCTCCGCCGTAGTAGCCAGCATCAGTCTCCTCAGGTTTAGCATTGGCTTGTGACTGCCATCCACCACCGTGTCCGTAGCCGCCATGGCCATACCCACCACCATGCCCATAGCCACCACCGTAGTAGCCACCATCAGTTGCCTCAACTTGGGATTTCCCGTGCCCACCATGCCCGTAGCCGCCACCATGCCCATAGCCAGCATCAGTCTCTTCAGGTTTAGCATTGGCTTGTGATTGCCAACCGCCACCATGACCACCATGACCATAGCCGCCACCCCCATGGCCATAACCATGACCACCACCATATTGAACGGGTTTGACATCGAGGGGCTCTTCGCGGGCGGCATTGGCGAAGTAGCTGGCCAAGCAGAGAAGTGTGAGAGCTAAAAGCATCTTGAAGCTGGTTCCCATTTTGGCTCTTGTCAGCAGAGCTAATGATTGCAGGAGGATGAGCTCTTGCTTTGGCGGCTTTGGGAAGGCGGGGGCGGGGGTATAAATACGCTGGTGCTGCTGCAGAAATTCCATTCCCTTACGCAACTCGCCACATATTCCCACCCTGTTGATGCCACCGCCACCTTCGTTTTTGCTTAATGCGCCCCCCACTATCCTCTAGTTTCAACTCGTGTTTCTTTTATATGTTACCTTTATTTAGCAAGTGCATTACTCTCTGTCGCTAGATTTTGCATGCATATCTAGTGATGCTTGTGTGTGTGTGTGTGTGTGTGTGTGTGTGTGTGTATGTATGTATGAGAATGAGAGAGAGAGAGAGAGAGAGACATCTTCTGAACAATCCCAAGAGACTCAAAAGATCTATCCAACGAGCTGAACTCAAGACGAGAGAGAGTTAGAAGAGTTGTTGCAATGTCTTTGATTATGCTTTGTATCACAAACTTTTTTTGTAATGCATCAGAATAAGGTGAGATTTGAGCTATGCACCTAATACACACTCACATGCCTAGCCTTTTCACATGATCAAAGTAAGTACATATGCTATGTAGTCATTTTGACAACTGGCAAAAAGCCTCGTTAAAATCTATGCCTTGTTTTTGCTTGAAAATTGGGATTTTTCTTAGTGGAATTTTTCACAAAACATCCATGTCAAGGAATTTTTCTTTGGATGGACCTGTCTTATTACCATAGCTTTGTAAAATAGCATTCCAATTTGTATTATGAACACATAACTAATTTCTCCTTCTGAAGTACTTTGAAAGAAGGATGTTAAATCATTTATTTGAGGACTCCATATTTTTCTTGACCATTTCTTGGCATCTCTCTTTTTTTTTTTTGGGGCAAAACTCACAATTGTGAGTGGATAGTATTAAGAACATTAGAAATATACACCAACCTCGAGCTCAAACCGAGCCTTGAGGGTCAAAGGATTACAAGTTTTCTGCTTGACAGAGAAACCACAACTACTCCTATGCTTTACTTATTACAAGATGTCATCATGACATGTATTGTTCTAGACCGTCCTCTGAGGCTTGTTTGCCTCCAATCATGTGGATTCTCACTCTGCTCTCTTGTATGATTTCACAAAAGCTTGCCACAGCCAGATCCCCCTTAAACACTTGGCGGTTCCTTGCTTGCCAAATATGGTGAAAGCAGTAGTACCTGATTATTTGAGTGCAGACAAGAAGAGCAGGACTTCCCAACCTGTTCTTGGCATCTCTCTTAATTATAAGGCAACCCTTTGGCCAAGAGGGAGTGCGCTATTGCCTCAGGGTCAATTGAGCCAATAGAGGTGTGTATCCCTATCTAGGCAGCACCTTGCCACGGAAGCCGGTGCCAAATGCATTTCATACTAGGCATCTTCGCACTAGGAAGAGAAGATGTGTAGTTTGGGCAATGGTGCACAAGCACTAGGTTGCATTTATGCAATCGTATAATGAAAATGATATGTATTATACGATATCATATATTGTATTTTTGAATCAGACGTATAATCGATCGTATAATTCTATAATGTAATTTTGAGTAAATAAAAACCATAAACACTAATTTATATTCCGTGGAGGTGCGTACTCGAGTAAAGTTTCTAGTCTCTCAAGCAAAAACTCTAAGCCTATAATTTTTACATTAAAAGTATTAGCTTTGCCTTTTGCAATAACATTCAAAATAAATGTAAACCAAATGATTATCGTCAGTGTGAGTAAACGCGTTTACTCTAGCACAAAGGCAAAAAAATGTCTATTTATGATATGTATCCATCTTGAAGTGTGAGTATATAGTCCAACACATTTTAAAATTCTAATCTTCTCCTCTTTAAGTGTGAGAAACCTCAAACACAAAAATAGCAAAGTTTTGATTTTTATAATTATAAAAAATATTCAATTTAAAATTAAAAACAAAATGCAAATTGTACTACAAATCTTTATTTTTTGATTATTTTATTCTCTAAAATATCTAAATGAAAGAGAGAGAGGATCACTCTTTCAAAATAAAATAATGTTTGTTTCTGTCAAATGGTGCAGGGAGAGCACGTGGTGGTGCTTTATATATTAGAAATCCTTTGATCAAAGTTTTCTTCGATTGAAGAAAACTTTGATCTAAGTTTTCTTCGATCAAAGAAAACTTCAATCAAAGTGCAGAGAAATAATAAAAGAGTCCGATTTCAGTGATGTGTCATCGTATTATACGGTCGTTTATTTGGGCCAAACATATTAAACGACCATTAAACGCGTATAATAAGTTTAACCGTTTTCGTATAATGCAGCTCAGCTCAAGCACAAGACTTTGCTCAAGGCTTTCAAAGAGACCACGTCATGAAATAACCTTGGGGAGTGGACGCATTTTGTACAATGGCAACATCACCAAGGGGAAGTTTTCCATTGACCGATCAGTTGATCTCAAAAATAGAGATCAACCGCTTATCGTCAGTGGTGGTGGATGGGGAAAATTTTCTTTTATTGAATGACTTGGAGGAAGCATTCAGCCTATGGATGGATGAGTGTCTGTATGTGCTATGCACCAACCCCCAATTCCACGAGTGTCTGTGTGTTCTATGCACCAAACCCCCAATTCCCCCTAGAATCCATGCCAGATGCCCTTGAAAGCAAGCTCCTACCACTTGGTTACTCTGTCACTAACACTATCACACTTGTGTGTACGAAGGTTCTGGCAGCAGAGCAATTGCATATGGATGAGGAAGACTTCCAAGCCACACAAGCCAAGGTTGTGGTTGCAAGTATGGCTATTCTAGTACAAAATCCTCCCTCTGATGAACCAAAGTTTGTGGATGTGGTGAATTCGTGCATCGACTTGGATGTCAAGGACAATAGAGAGAAGGAGTACAAGGACTAATAGGTAAATTCTAACTTACTTTCAAAGTTATTTGCTCTCATCTTAATTATCTCTTTCTTAATCCTAATTGGCTTATGGTAGGATGTCTTCTTGGAGCTTGATGAGTTTGCAGCATGAGGCCGCGCGGCAAGCGATGGCCTTTGGACCAGATTCCTCCCTTGCTGATTACATAGAGCATCCTCTAGAGTGACGCTAGTGGTATCCACAATGATGGGTTTTTCAACCACTTCCTCAACCCCTTTAGGGTACTCAAGCTAAATTGCCTGGCCTTCGGCCAAAGGGTACATGTGGACACCCTCCTACTCCTTGGCATCTTTGAGAATGGAGCCAACCTGAAGGTGTGGCAGTCGCACCTTCTCCATGTCAAGTTCCTCGATAACAAGGAATATGAAAATAGCCAAGCAAGAAAGGTACTCCAACCCCAATTTGTGCTTCTTCAATGCTAGCACCCATGGGGCCTACTCGTCCAAGAAATGACTTGCATCGGTGGCAATTTTTCGGAATCGTCTCAACCGCTTAGAGAACATGAGATCTGCTTTGTGGATGTAGCGCAGGAGATTGCAAGGCACCCAGAACCCTGAATGTGGAGGGATAATCATGGGATATTTGATGATGTGATTCTCCATGAATGCTAAATCTCTACAAATGCATTCATGTGGACGGCAAAGTTGTGGCATCAAGGTCAGGGAGACTAGTGAAAAAGGTGTGAAGCTCCAACTTTCCCTTGTAGTTGGTGTCCTCAAGGAAGAGGGTGAAGCATGAAAAAGAGGTGGATGTGGGCACATAAGCAAAGGTTGTGGATGCATCCATATTTGGTTTGGAGTGTCGATAGAAAGTGAAAGAACTCAAGGGTTGCAAAAGTGAAAAGTAAGAATGAGTTAGGAAGCCCCCACTTTTATAATGGGAGTGTTTTTATTTTAAAAAGAACACTTTTTTCATAAATAGCGCAAAAAAATGCGTTTTTAAAAGGTGGCAATCAAATCACACTATGAAAATGGACTTTCGCCTCATTGTGATGCGTAGATTTAAATAATATATGTAAAAATGGTACTAAGACAAATTGTACACAAGAAGGCTATTGTTGAATGAAAAATTATATTCAAAGTCCAAAATTTGTGAAAGCTAAGTAAATTGATTATAGAGGGATTTTTTTCCAAAAATATAGAAGTTTTAAAGCTATAACAAGGATAACACAGTTCCAACCATGCCCCAATCATCTTGGAACTTAATTTTGTGTTCCATTCTCTTTCTAATTTGCAAACATCCTTGGAGACAAATTTGAGCTTGTTGAAGGTCCTCAATATGTTCTTGCACGTTGTTGAGAGTCCAATGCTTGTTCACTTGGACAACTTCCAAAACATCATTGGACATCCTCACTATAATGTCAAAGCTTGCAATACCACCATCTACACACTTAAGGGAGTCCACACTCCAAGCTTGCACATCCAACGATCATAGTGAAATCGTATGTACAAGGAGGTGTGGGATATTACATAGTGCATCCCAATATTCGATGCTCCTCTTTATAATGGTACCTATCTCCATTTATTATGCCCTCTACAAAACCCAGCTCTCTTTTAAAAGCTTCTTTAAATCCTCATTATGCACATCTTTACATACAAGCATTGTGGGTGTCTTTGCAAATGCAAACTCTTTAAAAATATGCATAAAATAATGAATAGGCGCACACCAACTCAAGCTCATAGACCTTGAAGCTTTAAAATATTTCAAGGAGTTTTGGACATTTATTACTATATTTTTCTTAAAAGATGCTACTGACCATAAATCTATTTGTGGCCACTCCATACTTAATAAGGAAGATACCTTGATGGATTCAAGATTCCCATAACCTTGTGTAGAAGTAGGTACAATATAGGAGTGAGAATAGAAGAAAATTCTTCTTTGAACCAATTTGGTTGGGCAAAGGTGTCCAACAACTGTTGCTCTAATATCAACATGTATAACATTGAATGTGCTAGAGAGGCTATGAAATGGCTGCTCCTCCAACAATGTATATGGAATTATGACTGCAAAATCAAGCCAAAACATAAGTATGAAGCCAAAACATAATTATGACTTCACACCTAGCTTTGTATTCTCAAAACGTGTACTTACAATGTGTTAAGAATTGAGCTAATTGCTAAAATTTCATGCTTGACATTGAGAAAACATGTTGCACAATGGCTACGGTCCCCTTGTTCTTGTGATTCTTGAAGCCAAGAAGCTTCCTTTTCCAATGATTATCCAAGTTTGCATGATTTTGAACATGGTGAGGACCAATAGCAGATGGTTGCATGTATACCCAAGCACCTTTGGTGAGCTCTTATGGTACCCACTCACCATCCGGTTCCACTCACCATCTATACCTCTTGTGTTGTGGCATGCAAGTGTTGTGACCTCATCCTTTGGCCTCCTTTGCGGAGTAGAGCTTGCCATGGGTGAGGAAAGGAAATTAGAATGAGGAGGAGAACCTTGCTTACTCTTTCTCTTTGTAGTTTGATGGGGAAAATGATTTCTAAAGATCACCACATGCCTATGGATCACCAACAAGGGATATCGTATGTCATTGCACTTGGCATGGAGTATAAGCGTATCCATGTGTGCGTCAATAATTGTATACTCTACCGCAATATGCACACTCATCCTACGTCATGCTCCGTGTGCAGGAAAGCATGCTACAAACCGGAGTGAGCGGGGTGCACCTACCGCGTAAGGTAGTGAGAAAGTTTCCACTTATCCCTTGCATTCAAAAGCAGGTCTATAATGGAGCTTCTCACTCAACCACCACTCAAATGATGGAATGATGCGTGTCCCTGTCAATTCACTAGCATGGAGGCACATAGAGACTCAGTGGCCAGAGTTTTGGCTAGAGCCTCGACACTTGAGGCTTGGGATGGCAAGAAAAGGTGTCAATCCCTTTGGCACAAAGTGCACTTCATGGAGCACTTTGCCTATGGTGATCATCAACTACAACATTCCACCATGGGAGACAACCAAGAAGGGAAATATACTTCTTTCTTTGCTTGTGCCACTGAAGTACAAAGTGGAAAATATTGATATCTTCTACTCAAGCCCCTCATCAATTAGTTGGACGAGTTATGAGGAGGCATCCTAGTTGTAGATGTCTCGCTTCCAAAGGAGATGAGATAGGCCATTGTGAGGGGAATCATTATGTGCACTATGCACAACTATTGTGGGCTTGGAGAAAATTTTTGGCATTTTATATTTATTCCCCTCTCTTTCTACCATTTGAAGTTTGAAGCTTTTCTCTAACAATGTGCTATGAGTGTAGGGTTGTCCACATAGGGCCATAATGTATGTGCTACTTGTGGGCCATCATTGGTGACAAAATGTCCAGATGCCTTGCGCAAGGTAATCTATCCAAACAACCATCATTTCTTGCTCCAAAGTCATAGACAATATAAGGCTTCAACAAATGGAAAGACGCCACTAAAGCGCACGATGGCAGATTGGGCAACTATTTGGGAAGAGCACTACAATAGTGATCCAACTCTGACTACTCCACCAAAAGGTATGTCAAGGTATTCCATATTTTTAAGGCTTACATAATAGAAGGACTTAAAAATACAGCACCTCTTGGATCCCATTCACATATTCATGAATGTAGCTCACACCCTGTGCGACCACATTATTGGTAAAATAGACTCTTTGGGGACGAGGGATGATTTGAGGGCCTCGAAACATCTCCCCACCTCTGCTAATCCACGTTGAGACCCCAATGGGAAGATTGTGATTCCTAAAGCACGATGGATGCTAACCAAAGATGACCTAGATCAAGTGAAGGGTTGCATTGCATCTATTTGCACACCAACTGGATACATGAGGTCTCTAAAGGGAGCTTTCACAAAAGCAAAGAAAGGTGGAAGCGTTTAGTTGTATGGGTTGAAGTACCGTGATTGGCACAAGCTATTACAGGTAATTCTTTCCCTCTTTTTTATCCTCTCCCTCATTTCATATAGTTATTGATTTGTAAGTATGACATTCTCTCACTTTCTCGTTTACTATTTTGACATTGTAGTTCATTTTTCCGGTGAGTATGTGCATATGCCGAAACAAGAAAGTGACGGAAGCTATTTTCAAGCTCCGAGAGCTAGTAAGGTACATCACATCTCCACTCAACTAATTTTTTTTATGTATACAATATCCTCAACAAACACTTAGTGTACTCGTGTGTTATCTTGTAGATTTGTAAGCTCAAAAGAAACTGAAATAGATGCCATTCCCGCTGCTCAAACGCTTGTCGTAAAAACCGTGTGTGCCATTGAGGATGCATTTCCTTGATCTGTTCTTCTTAGCCAAATCAACCTCTTAGTTCACGTGGTTGAGGAGATCGCTATATGTGGAGTAGTGCATGCAGGATGGATGTAAAGACTCTCAAAGAATTTGTGAGACTATTCCCAACCAGAGCCATGCATGGCCAAAGGATGGATCGTACAAGAGGAATGTTTTTACATTTTAGAGTATTTGACACAAGTTGATCCCTAAATGCCTCGCCTGTGGTCAGATGAGGAGGATGCAAGGATGACTTCACACTTGCTAAGTGGAAAGAGAAAATTATTTAACATGGATATGGATCTATTTCAAGTGGTCAATAACTTTTGCATCCTCAATGCAAAGGTTATGACCAAGTGGGTGGACCTGTGGACAATGGAAAATGCAAGGCGTTTGCAGGAGATAAAAGCATAGAAGCAAGCACATGGAGGTAGGAGGGCACCCCTTGTGCCGAGACACCTTGCATGTTTCCTAGATCTCATTAGTGCCGAGTGGATTTATGAGAGGATACCAAAGCAAAAGCACACAAGAAGACATCACGACAAAGAATGGGAGTATGCACGAGGTTGCGTACCAAAGGTGGAGTACTCATTTACTTAAACCGTGTTGCATAGTTTTTTCTTGATTTTATCTTTGTAATTGATAAAATATTTCTTCTCTTTTATAGTGCCTTTCATTTAATTCAATGTGGTCAAAGGGTTGACACTTTTGTACATGTCACATTGATGAGCGTCGAACCACCATAGAATGTGGCATCATGGGAAACTTTGACATGGATAGTGATGAAGCTAGATATTGTGGAACTAGTGAAAGGATACTAAAGGTCAATTTTAGAACCTTTCATACCTTCATCTTTGAGTGCAAGTGGTTTGCAAATGTGTCTATACAGCATTAGAATGGCCTCTACATGGTGGACTCTAGTGTGCATTACACATGGGAGGTATGAAAATTTAGTTTTTACCACTAATGAAGTGGAGACCATCTTTGACCCTCTCCCACCTACTACTTTGGATGAGGGGGAGACAAAGTAGAAAGAGATTGATGATTCAAGTCCCACCAGCACCACCAGTCTTAGCGAGGATGATTGCCATGATGATAATGATGATGATGATGAGATGGAGGATGAAAAATTTGAAGATAATGAAGCCAACACATCCACAAAGGACAATTTTATTTCTCTCTTTATTGATTTAGGAGCCATGGGCTTAGAATTGGATGACGTTGTCGTGCAGTGACACATACATAGTGGGAACGCATGCTACAAGATCTATCTTGTATTTTTTTAGATACATAATTATATTTCCTATAGTGTACATATGCATATTTAAGTATAATAATAAGCCTTCTATCTCATCCTATTATTTTTCTCAAGGGTAACATATCCTTACTTTACCATTAGAAAATACTATGGGAAAAGCATCAATAGCTCCGCCTCTTTAACTTGGGGCAAAAAACATTGATTCTTTATTTCTACTATTTCATTATCATCTCACACCCTAGCTAGATCCTATATCTAGGGTAAACTCCAATATATATATATTCTATGTATTTTTTATACTTTTCTTATATTTCTTTTTAAATAGCTACTAGGCATGATTTCAAAGATACACTTATTTTAATGCATTATTGCAAGCATGATTACAAAAATTTGTCAAGGAGCAATGTCATGCTTTCATATGGCATGAGGTGTCCTTTGGAATTAAATGAAAGTCTAGGTTAAGGAGACCACATGAAGACTTTTGCTACCATAAATGGACCCTATTTTGATGAATTTTTTACACAAGGTTCCAATCCGAATTGGAAAACAATTTTAAAATCAAAATCGTAGCTAATGAGCTGAAGTTTTTGCCCATATTTTTACTTTTTTATTTGGAGCCACGGTTGAGGAGATATGATCAAAATACTGGACCCCAGTCTGCCCACATCATGCAGGGGCAGCTCATTTCCAACTTTTCCAATTCCTGTTCACACTGGCTCCTCTCTTCTTGTGTAAACCCTTGGGGGTTCCCTTCACCTATAAAAGGAGACCTCTTCTTCCTTGGAAGGAACTCAAGCATTCAAGCCATTGATGAGAGGAATTATTGAGGGAGTGAGTAGTAATGCCTAATTATACTTAGCCTCATTAACATAAGCCCAAGCCTACACTTTCCCCTAGAGGAAGACTAGCCATTCTTGTACGCTATCCTTGGAAGATCAACTCTAATCAAAGAAGGTCTTGCACTTGGCGTATCAATCAAAGTGGAGTTCTCCCCTCTTCTTCTCTCTCCATCAATAATGGTGCCAAAGGGTTTGTCAAGTAAGATGTGTTCTACATTGATGTTTTCTTGATTTGTTGTTGTTTTCTTTTTCATCTCTAATCCAACATATATATATATATATATCTAATATTATCTCCTTAACAAAATCTATCTCTCTCACTCTTAGTAATTCATCCTCTCTACAAATTTTAGGTTCTCTTTGCTACAGGTACATCTCTCCCCGCACTATCCTTATTGTCTATGGGCAAGAATAAGGCTTGGGAGAGAAAATTCTCATCTCTTCACTTCTCTCATATCTACATTTCTCACATACTATCCTAGATGAATAACCCACATGATGATCATTTCTATCGCTTTCACTCTGTACGATCTATTAGAATTAACGTATGGATTAGCCGTAAAATACACTTTCAACAACGTATAGTGTTCTCTTCGGCCCTGAAAGGCTCAATGAAATACTTCTATCACCGGATCCCATCATACTACCTCTCATAGACTATAATTTTCTTTTGATGTAAGCGTAGTTATCTTGCTATGAACCAAGAGGATTTGTACACACAATTAATTCCAATCACTAGACAAAATATATATATTATGGTAAGCACAAAACTACAATTCCAAAGAACAATTCGTAGCCTATTTGGTCAGCCAAGATTGAATGCCATTAACTCATCCATTAACCCTTTCATATTACCCATGATACGATATGACCATAGCCTTGATGTTTTCATCTTCGTATTGTTTTGACATTCTCTTTTGCGTTCTTTCTTTGTGTGTGTGAATGCAAGAGAGAAAGAGTGAGTCTTCTTTGATTGCACTTCTTTCCAAACCCTAGTCTTCATGGCATCTATGGTTTAACTCCTTCATATAGTTTTTGTTGAGTTCTCTCACAAACTCTCACAGCCATAAGCCCGGTGCTTTCCTGGAAAGACCGCAAATTTCTCGACATATTTTTGGTGAACCCGACGCGAATCTGCTAGGGTGAGAGTTTGTGGGTAACCATGGGTGATCATGTTGAGCAACGGGGTATGCATTTTGACCCAGCAACAATGCAAATGTTTCAAGCATTTGCAATGTTCATGCAACAACAACATGCTACTGAAAGAAGGGAGATTTCAGCAACGAAGGCCATACGAGCGGTCGTCAACAGAATGGATCAGTTCAATGGAAAAGATGTAACCAAGTACTTACGCGAGTATGTGAAGGAGATGGAGCTGCATCACGTGTCAGAAGGTGAGATGATTCAAAGCTTTGAGCTAGTTGTTGCTCTAGAAATTAGGGAGCATGTTAGGGCAATGAAAGATGGGCATGGGAGAAATTGGGAAGAACTCAAAGTAGCTTTAAAGGAGGAATATTTCATGGAGGACTCAGAGAGAGTGACCAAAAGGACATTCTTAGAATGGGTAGTCAAGCCAAAGCAAGGACTATCAATAACAGAGCTACTTAGGGAATTTGAGCGGCACTATGCACAACTCACTAGGACAGAAAGGGCCACACTAGATGCAGAGAAGACAAATCTTTTCTTACAAGCTGCAGGTAAAGAGTTTCAAGAAAATTTGGAGCTTCTTCTTGAAGATAAAGATGCTGAGCAAGGACTAAAGACCGACTGGAATGAGGTTGGAGGTGCTGTCTCACTGCTTGCCAAACGACAAAGAAGAAGGGACAAGATGGTAGTAAACACTACAAGTCCTTCCACCTCAACTTATGACAAAATGTTAAAGCCTACTTTTATCGCTCCTAAGTTTGATGAGTCCATGCTAGATGAGCTTGTGAAGGGAATGCATGACTTGAAGGTGAAGTTTGCAAAGCTTGAAGAAAAAGGCCAACCATCAGGGCCACTTCCTAGGCAAAGACAACAGCCCAAAGAAGGGTTTGTTAATAGATGTATTTGGTGTGATAGTACAGACCATGTAAGAAGGGATTGTGATGATTTTAGTGATGCTTTGTCAAAAGATGTTGTCTTTTTTAAGGATGGTAAAATCCACTTAAGAGAGACAGGTCTACCCTTGAGAACTAACTTTGGGAAGGGGAGAATGCAAACCTTAGTTGAAGATATGGCAACCAAGCATGCCACCTCTTCAGTTGAGGCAGCTACTTATGGAGTAAAAATTGAACATTTTTGTGATGAAGAGGTGAGTGACCATCATGGTCAAATTTGGCCAAATGTCATGCAATTAGCTAAAAAGGGAAAGCTTACAAAAGAGATTCTACATGAAGCAGGTGATTGCATACGTCTAGAAACAGGATGGAATGATCCAGTGGACTCATTGTCACTGCATGCCTACATTACAAAATGCCAACAAAATGAGGCAATTGTAGAAGAGAAGCGCAGACGTGAGAATGCTGATGAAGGACCATCAAAAAGAGCTTCTAGAAGTGGGGGAAGAAGCGACTCAATGCCTTCTCAAACACCCTCAACACAAGGAGCATCTCCACCTGAAGTACTCATGGAGGAGTCTACAACAGGAAAGAAGAAAGAGCCAACGAAAGGTAAGACAAAAGGCCCAACTTATAAACTACAATTTGACATTGTGGTTGCTACAGATTTAAAGAAAGTCTTGGAGGAAAGGATCTTGAATAGCAAGATTGAGTTTACTCTGGGAGAAGTTCTTGGCATTGCAAAGCGTGAATTCCATGAGGAGATCATTGACATCATCAAGAGAAAGAGGAAAACCCTTGCTGAAGTTTCTCGTCCACAGGTTGAAGGGAAAACCTCAAAGACACAAGGGATGCAACTGCAAAATAAGGAGAATGATGGAGCTGTGGTAGGATGCTACCAATCTAGTGGGAGAGTGAAGCAACTGTATTTCGCAAATGATGATGAAGAAGTTGAAGATATTCCTAGGAGTTACTATTCACGAAGTCATTGGGCAAGGGCTACTACAGAAACTTTGGTCAAGGTAGGAGATCTTGAAGAGCCATTTGTTGCCTTGATTGACCATGGTTCAGAAATAAACATAATGTCAAAGAGTCTCTACAACAAGTGCAAATGGCCGATGGACACAGATCATGGCTGGATGGTAAAAGTGGCAAACAATTCATCCGGTGAATTGTATGCAGCATGTCCAGGTGTGAAGGTAACAATAGGTGATGTAAAGATTGACCAAAACTTCTTTGTACAGGATACATATTCATATCATCTCATCCTTGGACAACCCTACATTGTGGGAGTTCGAATGGAAACAAAGGTAATGGACGATGGTTCAGCATATGCTAGAATACGTAGCAAAGATGGTAAACGAGCTGTCCAATTTCTCACAGTCTGTGTAAACCATGAAAGAAATCGTGACAACCTCAGAGAACATCCTCTACCAAAGGTAAGCAAAGACTTTCATGATCATAGAGAAATGATGGGTTTTGGCCAAGTACCATTGTAAAGCGGGATTACGGTGGTACAGAAAGAAAAAGGGTCTCGCTTGATCCAAAAATAGGTGAAACTTTCTCGATGAGCTCCTTGGTAACAAGGAATGGATCAGTATGTTTTACAAAACTTGAAGATTTGAAGAGATATGAGAGGCAATATGTGCATAATGTACAAATAAGCATGAAAAAGAGTGGGTTGTTAAAGCCTACTGAAAATGTTTTGGGTTTGTGTGAACAAGTTTCTTTTGTAGATACTATGGGTGAGCTTGATGCTATAATGAGGTCTAGTTTGCATCTTGAAAATGAAGTTGTGGAAGTTTGCTCTATGGAAATGTATCAAGTAATAGAAGCCTTTAAAGAAAGCCAAACAGTTGGCCCAGAAGTCCATGTTGAAACTAAATACAAGAGTGTAGCAAAGAAGGTGAAACCAGTAGCTTCACCCTTACCACCCAACAACAAGGAAAAGATTGAACAGGCTTCTTTACAACCAAGTTTGCGGAATCGTAAAAAGATCGGGCATACCTTCACAAAGGAGTCCTTTCAAGAGTTGCAGATTGGTTGCGAGGAGTTTCTAACACAGGAGGAGACAAAGTGCTTCAAAGAAATGCTTTCAAAGCATGGTAAGGCTTTTGCATTTGAGCCACATGAGATAGGATGTGTTGATCCTTATATTGTAGCTCCTATGGTAATTTTCACAATACCTCATGTGCCTTGGAATCTGCGGCCTATTCCGGTTACAAAGGCTCATTTGCCAAAGTTAGTAGAGCTACTGAATGAGAAAATCAAAATGGGAATCTTGGAGCCTTCTTGTGCTCCATACTCAAACAGGTGGTTCACAGTTCCAAAGAAGAATGGTTCTCTACGCTTCATCCAAGATATGCAACCAGTGAACAAGGTGACAATTAGAAATGTAGGTACAGGTCCAATTGTGGATGAATTTGCAGAGGCGTTTGCAGGGAGGGCAATTTACTCAATGGGGGATCTCTACTCAGGGTATGATCAATTTCAGCTTGCAATCGAAAGCAGAGACTTGACAACCAGGAGGACACCTTTGGGTTTGGTAAGGATGTGTACCTTGCCACAGGGAGAAACCAACTCGGTTGCACATATGATGAATGGGATGAATAAGGTCTTACGTGACTTTATTCCTCAAATCACAATGCCTTTCATTGATGATTTGCCTATCAAAGGATGTGAAGAAAGTGACAAAGATGAAGCTTTGGATCTCAAGGGATGTCGCAGGTTTGTGGTAAATCACATAAATGATTGTGATAAAATTTTGTCTAGGTTGGAAGAAGTGAATCTTACATTGTCAGGGAAAAAGTCTATGTTTGGTGTCAAAGAAGTGCTCATTGTGGGGCACATGTGCGGGCCATATGGTAGGAAACCTTGTCCATCAAAGGTAGATTCCATCCAAAGAATGAAAGAAACATGCACTAGAATCACTGAGGTTAGAAGGTTTCTGGGAGCATGTGTCTTCTATGTTATTTGGATTCCACATTATGCACATGTAGCTGATCCTCTTTATCAGCTGCTTAGAAAGAATCAAAAGTTTAAATGGACAGAAGCACATGTAAAACCCATGAAAAAGCTAAAGGAGTTACTCCAGTCAGCAACGACTTTGAGAAAGGTAGACTATGAGTGTCAAAGGCCAGTGATTGTGACAATAGATACCAGTCCTACAGGGATTGGATGGGCAATAGGGCAAGATGACAAAGAAGGACACAGATATGTGGTAAGATTTGGAGCAAAGGTACTAAGTGCTCGCCAAAGAAACTATCCACAGATAAAGAGAGAGTTATGAGGTATGGTTACAGCCTTGAAAAGTGGGAAAGAGTACCTAATTGGTGCATGTGTGGTTGTAGAAACAGATTGTCTACGACTTCTTGGGATGATTACAAGCTGCTCAACACCAGACATTGCTATGTTGCAGTGGATTGCCTACATTAAGTCCTTAAATCCCGAGTTTAAGCACATTGCAGGTAAAGACAATACAGTGGCAGATATGCTATCAAGGGCAAGGTATGAAGATGAGTCACAAATGATTGATGAGGGAGATGATGTAGGCACAAAATTCTATTCTATCTCTCATGTCAAAGGTAACGATGTCTGCATGACTAATTCACTTGAATTGTTCTTGAAAGATCTTTATGAAGGTGATTGGATTTCTATTGGAAGGTACTTGAGTACTCTAACAAAACAGGATGATTGGTCTGAACAAGAATTCAAGAGGATACGCAGGAAAGCATATGGGTACTTTTTAAGGGATGGTTACTTGTGGAAGCATCCTACAAAAGGGTGCTACACCGCAACGGGTTATATGTAAAAAAGAGACTCAAGTAAAGCTCATGCAAGAGTTTCATGAGAGTCTATGGGCTGGACACAGGGGTGTGTGGGCAAGCTTCTCCAAGTTGAAAGAAAAATACTAGTGGAAGGGTATGTATAAAGATGTATCTCAGTTTGTAGAGTCATATGTAACTTGTCAAATGTATTCAAATGTTCGACATCGTGATGGATTGCACCCTACATATCCACTAGCCATGCACTATAAATGGGTTGTGGATCTAGTCACGATGCCTTTAGGACTCTGGCAGATGAGATACTTGGTTCTTGCACGAGAGGACCTAACTAACCAGGTTGAAGGAAGAGCATTAAGAGCTAAGACCACAGAAGCTGTGTGCAAATTCCTTCTTGATGAGGTGATTTGCCGTTATGGTTGTTTGGGAAAAATCACTGCAGATCGAGGTGAACTGGATGCAGAAGAAGCAAGGGAGTTCTTTTCTAGATTAGGGATCAAGCTTTCTCTTACTACAGCTTACAACCCTGAAGGCAATGGAAAGAGTGAAAGAGGGCATCCTCCTATCATCAAAGCTTTGGCCAAGGCTTGCGAAGGAAGAGTTGGTGAGTGGCCAAAATTGTTACCATATGCTTTATGGGCTGATCGTACAACACATAGCTCAGTAACTGGCTACATGCCTGCGGAGCTAATGCATGGTCAAAAGCCAGTGATGCCTATTGAGGATACAATTCCCACATGGAATGTACTACCTTGGCAAGAGGGGCTTAGTAGGAAAGATCTCCTTGCACTGCGTATAAGGCAGCTAGAGAGAAGACCTGGAGACATTGAAGCTGCAAAAGAACGACTCAAAAATGTAAGGTTGAAAAACAAGGACTATTTTGATAAGCGACATCGACTCAGGAGCAAAGCAATTGACAAAGGTGACTGGGTTTTAGTGTATGATAGTAGCCTTGATAACCAGCACACAGTCATGCGTAAGTTCTCAAAAAGATGGTTTGGACCGTATGTTGTAAAGCATGTGCATGAAAATGCTACTTACAGCTTGTCTGAACTAGATGGTACAGAAGTAAAGATTCCCATTGCAGGAAAAAGGATTAAAATGTTTAAGAGAAGAGAAGACAATGATCTAGAAGATATTGATGAGGAAGAAGAGAAAAACACAGGTGAAGATCAAAGTGAACATGAAGCTTTGGAATCATCCAGTGAAGAAGAAGACAAGGAAGATGTACAAAGAGACAATGTGGCACATACCGGAGGATGTGCAGGTTTAGAGGGGGTGGATGTCGTGCAGTGACACGTACATAGTGGGAACGCATGCTACAAGATCTATCTTGTATTTTTTTAGATACATAATTATATTTCCTATAGTGTACATATGCATATTTAAGTATAATAATAAGCCTTCTATCTCATTCTATTATTTTTCTCAAGGGTAACATATCCTTACTTTACCATTAGAAAATACTATGGGAAAAGCATCAATAGCTCCGCCTCTTTAACTTGGGGCAAAAAACATTGATTCTTTATTTCTACTATTTCATTATCATCTCACACCCTAGCTAGATCCTATATCTAGGGTAAACTCCAATATATATATATTCTATGTATTTTTTATACTTTTCTTATATTTCTTTTTAAATAGCTACTAGGAGAGAATCAAATCCTAGTGGGACACTAGGTGGCATGATTTCAAAGATACACTTATTTTAATGCATTATTGCAAGCATGATTACAAAACTTTGTCAAGGAGCAATGTCATGCTTTCATATGGCATGAGGTGTCCTTTGGAATTAAATGAAAGTCTAGGTTAAGGAGACCACATGAAGACTTTTGCTGCCATAAATGGACCCTATTTTGATGAATTTTTTACACAAGGTTCCAATCCAAATTGGAAAACAATTTTAAACTCAAAATCGTAGCTAATGAGATGAAGTTTTTGCCCATATTTTTACTTTTTTATTTGGAGCCACGGTTGAGGAGATATGATCAAAATACTGGACCCCAGTCTGCCCACATCATGCAGGGGCAGCTCATTTCCAACTTTTCCAATTCCTGTTCACACTGGCTCCTCTCTTCTTGTGTAAACCCTTGGGGGTTCCCTTCACCTATAAAAGGGGACCTCTTCTTACTTGGAAGGAACTCAAGCATTCAAGCCATTGATGAGAGGAATTCGTGAGGGAGTGAGTAGTAATGCCTAATTGTACTTAGCCTCATTAACATAAGCCCAAGCCTACACTTTCTCCTAGAGGAAGACTAGCCATTCTTGTACGCTATCCTTGGAAGATCAACTCTAATCAAAGAAGGTCTTGCACTTGGAGTATTAATAAAAGTGGAGTTCTCCCCTCTTCTTCTCTCTCCATCAATAATGGTGCCAAAGGGTTTGTCAAGTAAGATGTGTTCTACATTGATGTTTTCTTGATTTTTTGTTGTTTTCTTTTTCATCTCTAATCCAACATATATATATATATATATATATATATATATATATCTAATATTATCTCCTTAACAAAATCTATCTCTCTCACTCTTAGTAATTCATCCTCTCTACAAATTTTAGGTTCTCTTTGCTACAGGTACATCTCTCCCCGCACTATCCTTATTGTCTATGGGCAAGAATAGGGCTTGGGAGGGAAAATTCTCATCTCTTCACTTCTCTCATATCTACATTTCTCACATACTATCCTAGATGAATAACCCACATGATGATCATTTCTATCGCTTTCACTCTGTACGATCTATTAGAATTAACGTATGGATTAGCCGTAAAATACACTTTCAACAACGTATAGTGTTTCTCTTCGGCCCTGAAAGGCTCAATGAAATACTTCTATCACCGGATCCCATCATACTACCTCTCATAGACTATAATTTTTCTTTTGATGTAAGCGTAGTTATCTTGCTATGAACCAAGAGGATTTGTACACACAATTAATCCCAATCACTAGACAAAATATATATATTATGGTAAGCACAAAACTACAATTCCAAAGAACAATTCGTAGCCTATTTGGTCAGCCAAGATTGAATGCCATTAACTCATCCATTAACCCTTTCATATTACCCATGATACGATATGACCATAGCCTTGATGTTTTCATCTTCGTATTGTTTTGACATTCTCTTTTGCGTTCTTTCTTTGTGTGTGTGAATGCAAGAGAGAAAGAGTGAGTCTTCTTTGATTGCACTTCTTTCCAAACCCTAGTCTTCATGGCATCTATGGTTTAACTCCTTCATATAGTTTTTGTTGAGTTCTCTCACAAACTCTCACAGCCATAAACGCGGTGCTTTCCTGGCAAGACCGCAAATTTCTCGACAACGCTTCTTGTAGAGATCTTTTGAAAGATGATTCATTTAATGTATGCTCACTTTTCTTTTTGCCATGAAAAGTGAAGAATTGTGTTAAGAAAGAGAATCTTCACAACAAAAAAGAGAGACATCCCTTGATTACAAAGACCTATATCTAGAGCATTTTTTTGATTGGACCTCCTCCTTCCCCTAAGAAGCACCCTAAATTATCTTATTGTCTTTCTGAGTCTCCATTTGAGTAGCCCGCTCTTTGGGTTGGTCATGCTTCACTATGAAAATCTCAAAACATTTTTCCGCCCCACACTTCAACTCCATAAAATAGAACCGGTGTCACCAATGCATCAAAAAGATACTTCTTGAGAACCCAACACTTGATGTTTCCCGCATTACACATGTTCTCAAATGCATAATATGTTCTCTTTCTTGCTTCCAAACGACGCATAGCACATTCATGCCACTTGTGATTGGACGGAACCTCAAGACCAAGGTACTTAAAGCTCTCAACAAATTCAAGTGTCTAATTGTTGTACACAATGCATGGCTTCTCCTTATGGTTGGTTTTCACAAGCATAACCTTTGTTTTGGATTCATTCACAATCAGCCCACTATGCAAGCAAAAGTTCTTAAGGACAACCATAAGCTTCTGTGCATCTTCTAAAGTGTGTGCTAGAAGCACTACATCATCCACATACAACAAAAGCATGATTACCGCATTGCAAATAGTGACCTCTTAAATGCCTTCTTCTTGCATAAATTCAAGTACCGTTTGTTCCAATTGATCTATGTATAGACCAAAGAGATTTGGTGACAATGGAAATCCTTGTTTAACCCAATAGTGCTTACAATTTTTTTTTTAAATTTCTCTTTCCATGTGCAATTGACAAATCGCCTTCTCATAGATCCGAGAAACCGCAAGCATACACTTACTTGGCACTTGGAGTTTTTCCATCCTTCTCCACAGATTGTTACGTGGAATCATATCAAATGCTTTCTTAAAGTCCACAAAACAACAATACAAACGCTTGCCTTTCAACCAACTTTCCTCCATGAGAGCACGAAGAGTGACAAGATGATCAATGGTGCTATGGCATCGACAAAAACCCGTTTTTTCTTTTGCACGCTTGTCATTCTCTTCAACCCAATCACTCAATTTCATCTCCATTATGCACCTAAACAACTTTTCCACAAGAGACCTAATCATTATAGTCCGGTAGTTGTTTACATTCTTTACATCCCCTCCTTTATGCAAAGGCTTAACCCAATTAGTACTCCAATTATAAGGCATACAATGTTGAAGTGTAAGGTTGAACATATCACACATCCATTCATCGGTAAAATCTCCCGTCCATTTGATCATCTCCGGCTTGATACCTTGAAGATATCCCACTTTGCGAGTGGCTAACTTTTCAAGCCCACCGCATACATCCTCAATAGTAAAGAAAGAGGGCATACATGGGAGTGAACCATAAAATGATATTTTTTTAGCATTTGCTTGCTCATATAATTGCCTACAATGTGTGTACATATCCACAATACTCAAGTTACCAAAATTCTCAACCCGCTTGCCCCTCAAGTTTCTCCAAAATCTTCCACATGCATGTGTCTTTTCTTGGACTTGAAAAACTTGTTGCTTTACTTCCCATCTTCTTCTCTTCTTTTGAATCAATGCTTTGTATGTATGCAAATGATTTTGATAGTTGTCTTTGTCCATAGTTGCATCAAGCTTTATCAAGGACTTTTGAACATCTTGACATTCTTTATCGAACCACCTTTTCATTATCTATCTTTGTCAATATCATGGAAATGCTTTATGGCAAAGCATTCTTCGACACAAGAACAAATAACTTTCTTGAAAGCTTCCCATTTAGTTTCCAATAGTGCGTCATATTGAAGCTTTGTCATCCATAACTTTTTCTCAACCATTTCAATGTATATTGGTGCTCATTTGAAATCCATACATAATGATAATTTCTCTTCCCTTTGGCTGAGATTGTCATGCTTAGTTGCTTCTCCACATGAAAGCTCAATACATAAGGACTGATGTTTGGATTCCGGGGTCCATTGGCTAAACATAGAACTCTTTATGCGATACATGATGGCTTCAGAGGAGTAGCATATAGTCAATCACACTATCCCCATAATGTTTTCTACATGTAAATCCATTGGTTCCACTCCACAAAGATACACCATTGGCAATGAGCATACCCGTGCTATTACACATGTGTAAAAGTAACTTTCCATAGAGATCTGGCTCTTTCTCATCCATTGAAGTACGATCATACAAGTGAACTTCCTCCAACTCCCTTGAAATGTATGGCATATCAAATTGTTGAGTATCATGTTGCAATGTTTTTGTGCGAGCATTCATATCCCCAAATACAATAACATCACCTTCGCCTTTGAAATTAGCAATTTTCTCTTCTAAATAAAAAATTGACTGATCTCTATCCATGCAAGCATAAAAGGGGGAATCATGATGAGGAATGTAGCAACCGGCTACAAATATGGGTGCTCTTTTTGGTGTCATAATTTTCAGCCATACATAACGTTTGTACTTGTCATCTTTTACAATTGATACAAAATATTCCACTCCTTTCTTAATCATACATGCTACCCCTCATTGCCCTCTTTGTTGCTTGAGATTCTTTGACCACATCAATGAATGTACATTGTAATCCTCCAAGCCTTTGTGTATCATGCTCCCAAGTTTCAACAAGAAGTACAACATCGGCTTTGATTGTTACTTTATTAATGCCAACTGTTTGACGGATATGCCGGGACGGATGTCAGCATAGTGAGAACTCACCTAACAAGATTTATCAGCTAAAGACAAAGCTCGACCCGTAGGCGCGTGGAAGCAAGCATAAGGTGTCAACCTACACTCGACCGACTCCTAACTAATTCCTACAGAGGTCTCTACCAATTGTCTAAGTCACAGCCTTCAAGAGTGCATAAGAGGAAACTTCCTACAAGCTTCCTAGAGCCGAACACCCATCAAACAATCTCAAAACACCAGAGAACTTGAAGGAGACCCTACTAACACCAATAGGTTGCTCTCCCTAAGGTCTATGACCCAAAATCCCAACCCAAAACACACGGTGCAAAATCACGTAGGATGTCTGGCCGAAATTTGCAGGTCTTCATTTTCGAAATATAAATTTCCTAATGTGTAGCTCTACTCAATGTGAACGCGTGGATATACTGCAATGCAAAATTAGACAATGTATGCTCACCAAATCACCAGATGAAGCTCGTAGAAGGAGCTTGCAAAATCGGAGTGTACGCGTGCAATGTAGGTATCGGCGCGTAGCTCTCGTCGGGGACAACACACTGCACTTCTCCGCACTCGATTCCGACCACCGGTGCACACGTAGCGTCAAGATGAAGCTCACTCTCTCTCTCTCGTACACAGTACGCTCACTCACACAGACTTCAAAACTTCTTTTTAAAAATGACAAAAGATTTTTTTCATTAAGGTCAAAAAGTGGTATATATACCTTACAATTCTCAAACCCTAAAGTTCTAAATCAACCATCTACTCCATCTAACTATCAAAACTGGGATACAATCTGGAAACTTCTGTAATTCCCAATATTTACAAGGTGAAAAATCAGGTTTTCTCAATAAATGAATAATTACAAAAAGTGATAATCTTCTGAGTAGTCAGTTTTTGTGGGGTGTATCCAGCTTCTAACACTCCCCCCCTCCTTGCTCATGGCGTCCCCAACATGGCCGCTGAGCTGCTTCTTCATCGTATGGTTTCACGCATCTTGATTAGTGACTCGTATCTTGCATGTAGATTCATCATTGTTGGACTGAAAATATCAGTGTTTATTGTGAAGAAGCCGGTGTAGAACGCTTCTTCAAAGGCCTAGAGGTGATAGGATGGCAGAAACATTATCCTTTGATACAACGCATGTATCACCTCCTTGGAAGGTTGACCAGACAGATCATGGGCACATCTGTAAGTATCTTGGAAGAAGAAGATACTGTCTGTCACTTGGCCATGCTTGAATGTCTCAAATACTTCTAGAAGAGTTTTGCGGATTTTCTTCATCATGATGCACGTAAGGTCAGGTGAGCCAGTGACCAATTTGATGGAGCCCGTTAGGGTTTTCACCATGTATTGGACACTTATTTTCTCACCTGCCTTCAAGCCCGACAGCTTAGGATAATTCAGCCAAGTGGGTTGGCTCCTTTGTAATATCTCCTGGGCCTTCCACGTCCTGATCCTTAGTAGAGGACAAAAGCTGAGGTTGTCTCTGATGTTTTTCGGTGCCTCTACCAAATGGATTAGGTATTGTGGGTACTTCGTCAGCCAAGCCTTCCTCCATTTTGGCTGAGAGTCAACTATTAACCTGGCTCCTTCTGGCTGAGAGATATCTGCGTTGTAGAGTGGCACTGTCGGCTCTTCTCTAATCCTCTTATTGATGGTGGCGGCTTCATATTTTAGCAAAGGATATGGGAGAGAGGGTTGAAGCCATTCGCGCCTGAGGTTGATGGCATCAATCTTCTGGATAGTCATGGATTGAAAACCCTCTGCTCCCATTCCAAGGCTTACTTAGTCGTTTCTATGATCTCCACCTCTATTGCCTTACGCAACTTTTCTTCCTCTTCCTGTGTTAGATCTTGTGGCTCTTGAGAGGATCCTTCTAGGATTTCCTCTTGCATAGGTGTGTCCATAGGATCTGCCACATTTTCTAAATCTATGCCCTCATTGGCCGCAGGCCCTGTGCCTTCTTGCTCTCCGGCTTGTTGTCCTCTCAGCTCCTCAATCTGCTTTAGGAGTTTCTATTTTTCTGTTTCAGCTTCTTCTACCATATTCACGAGGAGGTCGTTTAACTCGGCGTTTATCTTCTCCGCCTCCTTGAGCTTTCTTTTGATACTTTCTAATTCCTCTTGCATGGATTTTTGGTCTTATTCCATTTGTGTTTGCATAACAATTGACCCTTCTGCCATCATCAATCGTTGCTTTTTCTCTAGAGTGAGCTCTTTCTGAAGTTCTTGCATCTGTTCTTCATAAATTTGGCTTTCCATAGTGATGTGAGTCGAGCTAGTAGCTCTGACTCTGGCAGGAGATGCCCGTAGCCTCTGGATGTTTTGCATTGCTTCAACTTCTATGGATTCCTCAGCCAGCTGTAGGGTCAGGTTATCCCTTTCCCTCTCAGCATCTATCAATGATTTGCTGAGTTGCTTACATTCCTCTTCAACTCGTTGCATTCTTTGGGCTGCTGCCTGGTTTTCTTTTTTCATTTCCTAGCATCTTTGCAATGGCCTTGCTAGACTGGCCTGTAGCTCTGCTTCTCTCACTTTTTGCCTTTGACTCTGTCCTTGTAAAGAGTCTACTTCCAACTTTATCTTCACTTCAGTGGCCTTGAGAGATGCCATCTCACTTTTTGAGGCCAGGGACTGCGCTCTTAACCCAATTAACTTTGTCATCACCACATCCCAATCGTTGGAGGGCGGGTGCAGGTCCACTGTATCTGCGGCCATCTCTTTTAGTTCTACTAACCTGATGCTTTGCATTTGCTCCTTAGGCCCTGTGCTTGCCAAGTCGAATGCGATTGTGGCAGCCTCTTCTTTTGTGTATCCTGTTGCTAGCAGGTCCATAAATGTGTTATATGACTCATTTGGCTCTGGTTGCCCACTTCGAGGCTTAGCCTCTTCCTTTGGTTCCGGCTCCTGGCTCTGCTCTTGCTTGGCCTCTTCTTGTTCTGCTGGTTTGTCTTGTTTCTCTTTGTCTTCTTGTGGAGGGCTATGAGGAGGTGGTGAGGGCGGTGGGCTGGCCGGTAGAGATGTAGGCTTTTTCTTTAAATCTCGGTATGCCTTAGTCTTCCTTTCTCTCTCCTGGCTCTCCTGCTCGTCCAACAGTTTCTGTCGTACCTGATCCACTTCCTCCTTTGTAAAAGGTACATGTGGAATATTTTCTGATGCGGCATCAAGAATCTCAAAATTTTTAATATAATCTTCGAATCTGTCCCTTTGTACCCTTCGGGATGATCCCGACATTGCTTCTAGAGACGGCTTCCAGAGTTCACTCAAATGTCCTTTAAGGGCCCTTTCTGCTCTGAATCTCTCCATCAGCCGCTCTAGTCTTGCCGCTTTTTGTGACTTTGTCTCTTTTTCCGGCACTTGGGCAAATTATTTCTTTCCCTTCTTTTGCTCTGGCTGCTCTTCTTGAACAGGCTCTAGCCGTCTTTTCAATCTGGTGGCGACCCTTGGTGCTTTTTGTGGCTCGTCTTCTTTGTCTTCTTTGAGACTCAGCCAGTCGTTTTGTGATGTGGGGTCAGGCCATCTTCCTTTTGTGTGCAATGCCCCATAAATCACTTTAGTGATTAGTTCTCCATGCATAATATATGTTGGCTTCTTGTTACCCATCTTCACAAGGTTGTCAGGTATATATGCTGCATAATTGATTATCTTTGGAGTGCTCTTCATCATTGTCCAAGTGAATGTCGTGGCAATTGCTCCTGGCGGCATTCGGTACTTTTGTGGCCGCTTCGTACACATATGGAAGTATTGGTTGTACAACTGACTCATGATTGCCGCTTTTGGGTTGGCAATATCTTCAAAAATTTAGTTACCTTTCTTCTCAGTGTACACCTTGACATCATCTCTTCTTTTAGTTACACTATCCCCCTTGTTGGAGAGGTCTAGTGCATTTGCTACAACTTGCTCGGTGATGACTATTTCTATTTCTGGCCTGCCTTGCAGATCGGTTACTCTGGCAACTCCGTCTTCTTTTATTGTTGTCACAAATTCCCAGACTCTCTTTATGTGAACCCCTGCCGGCACTGCTTCAAAATAGTTGTGGAGATCAATCTTCTCCAAGTACCCGGACATCTTGCTTCTTACGAACTCATTGAGTTCCCGCGGTAGCATTGGTAGCTCGATCACATTCCCTTCAGTGTCTTTGAACACTCCTTGGTAGATCTTTAGGATGTTGGACTCTAGCAGATCTTCTTGGATCCATGTGCTGGTGGGCTTTAGTGTTCCTTCTGGTATGACGAAGGGCTCCACTTCTTCTAGGTAATCCTTAATGGTCATTCTTTTCTTCTTTGCCAGTGACTTCGCGCGGCTGCCATAGATCCTGTTGCACTCAGTAGTCCGAAGTTAGCGTCTTTCCATATTAGCTGAGAAACTGAGTTTTAACTATCCAAATGACTTGAAAATTGAAAATAAAGCTTAAAAGGAACTTGTGAAACTGTGCATATGCTCATAGTGCCATTCTGGCCAAAAATTTCCATTTAGACATCCTACGCGTAGGATGTCTTTTTCATCATAATTGGTTGATACTTGACATGCTAGTAGTGCATGGCTTATGGAACATGGCTATGTGCTTGGATATGGATTTGGGCATCAAAAAGTGGATTTTTTGGGTTGATTCAGGCTTTAAGTCACAAATTGGATAGAAAGTCCATAACAGGTAGCAAGTGATGTCCAAATGGGTTGAAAATTGGTATATGGGCTCATTGCACCATGGTATTGGCTCCCATGATGTCACTCTTTGCACAGAAGGTCTAAATTATGCAAGAGACATAAATTATGCAAGAGACATCCTACGCGTAGGATGTCTATTTCATCAAAATGGCATGGGATTTGTTCTGTGGGTAGTCCTTGGCCTATGGAACATGGCTATGCTCTTGGATTTGGATTTCGACAAGGATTGATGCTTGTAAGAGCCTGTGTACTGTTTTTGGGTTCAAAAAGTGTATCTTGAAGGTGTTGGGGTCAAAAATTATTAGAATGGCTTCAAAATTGGTATATGAGCTCTTGATGATGATGTGATTGGATATGGAATGGACAAACATCCTCTGTAGGCCAAAAATGTCAAATAGACATCCTACGCGTAGGATGTCTACTTCTGACCACACAGATTGGTTGGTGATGTGCTTGTGAATGTGTTGTGCAAGTTTCATGTGATTTGGACAAGATTTGGTAGGTCTATGGCCCATTATTGCCTCTATGCCCTAACTTTGCGTTTTTTCATGCATATGAGGTCAATGTTGGTCCAAATGTGATGAAACTTGGTGGCTAGCATGTAAAGGTCATTCAGAAAATGTGTGTGATGAAAAATGTTGGGATCTGTGTCCAAAAATGCCCTTGAGACATCCTACGCGTAGGATGTCTCCTGATGATTTTTTCATGGAATGTGCCACTAGTGCCTGCCCTTGGTCCCCCTGAGTCCCTTTTAAGCCTAATTTTAACAAAAAAGTCAAATGGATAGAAAGTAACTCCCTGTGTGGACTTCAGAGCCTCCGAACCGTTTTCTGACTTTTGGAGTGCTTTTTGGCGATGAAATTTCTTGATGTTGGTCTCCATAGCTTCCCGATCCCTTGGGGATCCTTGCCGTATGGTTTTTGTCGATTTTGGCTTCATCGGAGCTTCATTTGGTAATTTGTCCCGTGGTTGAGTTTACATATCTTCAATGATTTGTGGTGGTCTACCACCATAGGACTTGGTTGTTGATGGTCTAGGAAAGCCGCTCGTGAAGTTTGGTGGATAACGGGCATGCGGTTTGGCCGCGAGAGCTATTTGACACTTTGTGTTTCTGAAGTTTAGTGCCGCTTCGGGTCACTTTTTGGTCATGTGGACCACATAGACTTGTCGAGCATGTCGAGATGCTCCTCCCCATGAAATTTGGTAGCATTTGGGTGTCTTTTTGCCGATTTCCCATTTGGTGGTCTCTTGTGGGATTCTAGGAATTAGGGTTTTTTCCGATGGTTTTCTACTGCCTTTGGACATCCAAGACTGGTCTCCTATGCTAGGGTAAGCTGCCGATGAAGTCTCGTTGCTTTTGGGTAGCCGTTAGGTGGCCGCTTCTACTTGTAGGTCTCTACCGCCCGCTTTGTGTGTGAACCCTACGTTAGTTTTCGCGACAAAACGACAAACATGCGCGAAAAGCTCAAGGTGGTGAGCCTACCTCTCACGTCTGAAGCCCATCGGGTAGTCGTGCGTGTCGTAGAAGCTGCTGGAAGGTCCGTTCGCTCTAGGTGACAGAAGCTCTCTCCAAAAGGTCAATAGTGAAAATGAGCTAAAAATGAAGTGAATGGGGGTCCCCAAACCACTTTTCATGAAATTTGATATGTGCTCCCAACTTCTTGCGAGATGCAGTTCAGGCTCAAAAATTTCTTGATTTGGACTCCATTTGCTCTGTTTACTAGAAATTTGGCATTTATGTCAAAATCTGGCCAAAAAACGCTTTCGGCTCCAGTGTCATAATTGCACCCCCCACTGTACCATAGGTTGTCCTATAGTCACTAATCATCCCCATATTTTTTGTTTTTCATTACGACCGTTTTTCACCTGCTTTTTGTATTTTTGAATTTTTTCTGCCGAAAATTAGCAAAATTAAAAAGAAAAATAGCAAATCAAACCCAAAAACCCCCCAAAAATCATAATAAATCAAAAACATCACCGCAAAACATTATATACACTCACATATAATTTTTATGGCCGGATTTCTCCGTTTTGCCAATATTTTGCCCAAAAAATGGCTATTTCTACTTATATACACACACCTAGGGGCTTGATTTGGCGTTTGGCCCCATAAACCTATAGATACATGCTGTATAAGGGCATATATACTTGGGTTAGTCCAGAAAATTTTGCAATCAAACAACAACCCTTAAAATAGTCGAAAATCATGCCCTTTTTTGCTCTTTCTGCTATTGGTTCCGCATTTGAGAATGCCTCCCCCCCTCCTAGCCGGAGTGACAAGGTATCGCCTTGGAGTATGTGCCGTGCATAGGTTGAAAAATTTGTGCTAATTCTTGGCCGATTAATGTGGCCCTAATTTATGCATACTCGGTCAATGCATGGAAAAATTAATGTTGTGCAAGAGAAGGGAATAAGCAAGATGCTTATTGGCATTCGCCGTTGAGGTTTCCTGTTTTCTTTGCAAGTAACAGCTGTAACTCTACTGCTCTCTGTTTAATTGTTTTTTTTGCAAAAGGCAATCGCTTTGCCGCTACTGTTGATATAACCGTAGTTGTTTCTATGGAGAGGATTGGCTTGGCCGGAATGGCCTTGGACCGTATTTCTTTTACTTTCCATTGGTAGCTTGTTTTTGCCGGTTTTTGTAGGTGTTTTGCTACTTCCCTGGTTGCCACTATTTTGTTGCGGATTGGCATCCACATAAGTCGGTTGTCCTTTTTCAAATGCAGTTGTCTGCCTTCCGTTGTTGCTTGTACTGAAGGGAGTTCCTTTTGATTTTGTTTTGGCATCCAAATGCGAGTAACATTTGGGTAATTGCTGAGCATTTTCTTTGGGATCCATATCTCTTTTATGCCCTTGGTTTTTGGTTGAACTATCTGCTTCGGTTGAATTCTTTCATTGCATTGTTGTTTGTCTGCCATGTCATTTCTATCCTTCCGCATCCATACTTGTTTCCCTTGTTTTGGTAACCTAGAACTTTGCATTGCGGTCGGTGACTTCGTATGCATGTAGTTAGCATGGTTGGATTTTACCTGTCTGTTGGCCTTGGGTATCATGTTGTTCTTTGGTGGCATTCTTGCTTTTGGCTCTTTTTCCAGTGATTGCATTGCTTGCAGCTAATTATTCGGGTATTGTTGAGCAAAGGCTATCACCTGTTGTTCTTGTGCATTCTGAATTTTGACTGAATTCGCATTCCAATCTATCTGCACATTGTACTCTTTTTGCCAAGGTTGTCCCAACAACATTGGGTGTTGTGTGCTTTCATCCGCGACTACATAAAATTTGTGTGGGTAAATATATTGATGCATTTGAACATGTAATATAGTCCAACCCAATGTTTTCAATGAGTGTGATGTACCACTTTCCAGCACTGTAAGATAAAGTTGACCTATGGATTTGAGCTGTTGGTATAATCCGTAAGAGATCAAATTTTCTTGAGCTCCAGAATCAAGCAATGCCGTTGATTCAACTTGATTGCTACCTAGTTTGACTGCAATTATTGGCTTCACTGTGTCTCCATCCAACTTCATTAGTCGAATGGCATTGATTCGCAATGGTGCTCCACTTAGTTGTTGTTGTCACAGAAGTCTTCGTTTTGCAATGCGTTCTTTTGCTTCTGCTTGAGCTTCTTCTCGTACTCTTTGTTTTTCCTTCATTCGTTGTTTTCCTTGATGAATTTGTTGAAGCATATACTGTGTGAGTGGTAAATGATATTTCTCAGTCGACATCCACTAATCTAGTTCGGCATTTCTTCACCGGCTAATGTAGCAAGCTTGACAGCTCCGCTTTGTGATAGATCACTAATCACAAAGGGTCCCATCCCTCACTTTATAAGTTTCTTGGCTTGTTGCTTCAAAGTATAAACAAGTACATAATCACCTGTTTTGAACTCTTTAGTGTGCACATGCTTGTCAAAAAACTCTTTTTGTCTTCTCTTTTTAGCATAGATTGAAGCTACAACTCTCAAGCAGAGTTCATCTAGCTTTTCAAGATCATCTATTCTTGAAGAGAGCTCATGCCCTGTCCATTCTAAACGTTTCGCTACTCGTAGAGTTGGAATTAAAAACTCTATGTGTAGTATAGCATTTACGCCAAACACCATGTTGTACGGTGTTGTTCTTATCGATGTTTTGTAAGATACCCTGTATGCCCATAGTGTTGAGTGTAGTTGATGATCCCAATCTGTTCTTGACTCTGACACTATTTTAGTGAGAATCGTGCATAGTGTTTTATTTGTGGCCTCAGCTTGTCCATTGGCCTGTGGATGGTATGGAGCAGATTTTCTATGTATGATCATGAATTCCTCTAGCAGATATTCAATGACTTCATTAAGAAATGTGTCCCACGATCACTGACAATTTCTATTGGTAAACCGTACCGTACAAAAATATTCTCATACAAAAATTGTGCAAAGGTCCGTGCATCTGCTTTTTGCATTGCCTTGGCTTCCACCCATTTTGTGAGATAGTCCGTAGCCACAATGATATATTGGGTATGGGTGCGATATGCAGGTGGTGAGATAGGTCCCACAAAATCAATGCCCCATTTTGCAAATGCTCTTGCTCCCATCATTGGCCGTAGTGGCATCTCATCTCTCCTTATCGGCACCTTGGTGCGCTGACATGCGTCACAACACTTTACAAACTCTTCAGCATCCATATGCAATGTAGGCCACCAAATTCCTGCGGTTAAGACAGTTTTTGCCGTCTTATCGCCTGAAAAATGGCCTCCACTTACTCTGCTATGTGCATGTTCTAGAATCAGCAGGTATTCGCTTTCACTTGCACAGATTCTAAGTTGATTGTCCTTTCCTCGCTTATAGAGTTGGTTCCCAATTATTTGAAATTCGCGAGCTTCCAGCTCTATAGCCCTTTTTCGTGCTCTTGTGATGTTCACGTCCTAGTGGTTAAGAAATCAATGATATATTGACTCCATGCAGGTGCAATGTTTACCTGAAACAATGTCGCATGATCCACTTGTCGTTTGGCACTACATATAGCACAATTGGTAACATAAGAATGTGTGTCCGCATACATAGTTGGCCAATAAACCCCTAACTGTTTCAGTCTCTGGTGTGTTTTCACTGTTGAACAATGAAATGCACAATCCTGGACATGTGCTTCTTCAAGGTAGCACTCGAATTCTTTCGGATTTATACATAATCGTAGGATTTGGTCCGATCCTAGATGATACAACCGTCCTGCTATTAACTGGAAGTTTTTTGTTTGTCGAATTGTTTGTTGTTTGGATCTGTATTCCATATTATCAAACCTACTTCCAAAGGAAAGAATGCTAACAATTTCCTGAGACCATTTGGGTATCATTTCAACATTGAAAAGATAAGCATCTGGTATGTCATCATCTACTCCTTCAGGAGCTTTCCCGTTGTGTATTCTTGAAAGATGGTCCTCTCGTAGATGGGTTTTACCCTTTTTGACCACCACTGTGAAATAAAACTCTAGCAATATAATAAACTAGCGTACAATTCTCCCTGTATTGCATGGTTTATTTACCAGATGCAAAAGAGCTTGATGATCTATGAAGAACATAAATTTGTTTGTGCGAGCAAATAATTCCAAAATTTCTTCACAGCATAAATCATTCCTAACCCTTCTCGTTCGGTGGTTGTGTAGTTCTTTTCCGCACTGTTTAACTGTCGGCTTGCATTACAAACTGGAAAATTGATTGTTCCATCTCCAGGTTGAGCCAGAATACTCCCAATTGCATATGCAGAAGCATCAATGTGAACATGGAATATCTTTTTCCAATCCGGTGCTTTAAGTACAGGTGCTGATATAAGGTTTTCTTTCAGCTTTTGGAATGAAGTTTCACACTCCTCGGTCCAATCGAAATTGACTAGGAAACGATACAGAGGTTGTGCGATGACCGCATACATGTATATGAATCTTCAATAATATCCGCAGTGTCCATGAAGGATTGCACTTGTTTAGCATTAGTAGGCCTGGGTAGGTCTACTATAACTTTGACTTTGTCTAGGTCAGTGGTTATGCCATTTGTTGAGACAATGTGTCCTAAGATGCGGCCTTGCTTAACCATAAATATACACTTTTCTGGGTTAAGACAGATTCGATATGTCCTGCATTTTTCAAAGACTTTTTGCAAATGGTCAATATGTTCCTCTTGTAGAAGAGAGTGTACACAAAGATCATCCATGTAAATTTCTAAGAATATTCTTAGGTATTCTTTGAACGCGTGCGTCATTAACCTTTGGAAGGTAGCTGGAGCATTAGTTAAGCCAAACGGCATAACTCGATACGCATAAATTCCCCATTCTGTGGCAAACGCTGTTTTGTGTTGATCCTCCCTTGCAATTGCCAGTTGGTTGTATCCTGAAAACCCATCCAGAAAGGAATAAGCCCGTTTTTCAGCCACCCGCTCAAGTACATGTTCTGTGATTGGCAAGGGATAATTATCCCTTATGGTGGCCGCATTTACCTTTTTGAGGTTTACACACACTCTCAGTTTTCCGTTCTTTTTGGGAACTACCACAATGGGTGACACCCAATTTGTACGTTCAATTTCATAGATGAATTCGGCTTCCATTAGCTTATCAATCTCTTCTTTGATTCGTTTAGCATATGTATCATTGTATGTATAAGGAAGTTGTTTGCTAGGTTTTGCATCCGATTTCAAAGGAATTGTATGTTGGCATATCGATGGATCAACTCCTTTGAGGTCTTTATAGGACCATGCAAACACATCTTTATATTTCCTGAGAAGTTGTGTTAGCCGTTCTTCTTCTTCAGGCTCTAAATCGTTTGCTATATAGATCGGCTGAGGCTTTTCACCTGGTTCTGCGAGGTCTATCCTTTTTGCATTTTCTGGCCCATCGTAAGATTCTTGGTTGGTTCTTTCCCTGATTGGTGGTGTCATGATGATTTTTCTGTCCTGGATGGTAAATTTCCGATAGTGTGATGGTACATTCATGTTTCCTTTCTCTGACTCCCCTTTACCATCACTATCTTCCTCAGTAGCCCATATCTCACGTAAAGACCGTTTCAGTTCTTGGTACTTCTGTTTACGCTCTAGTTTGGTCCACTCTTGGTCTTTTGTTGTTTCTTTTTTTGATTTTTGAGATTTTTGTGATTTTGTTTCTGTTTTAGATTTTCGTACCCGTTTTATTTCCTCTCGCGTTCTTTCCCTGCGATCTTTTGAGAATCTTCTTGATATGTGATTTTTTACATAATCCTCTGCTTTTACAAGCATCAAATAGTGAGTTTTACCTTTTATCCTGGGCATCAGATTCTCTCTCACTTTGTTTCCTGCTCATTTTCTCCTATAGCGCTCCTGGCGTCTAGGGTGCTGATTAGCAAAATCATAAAACTTGATATTCTCGGTTTTCCTTCCACGCTCACTTGAGGTGTCTGAACACTCATTATCTGCATCATCATTTACTTCCAGATGTTCAGAAGAGTTATAAAACTCTTCTTGTTCTGGAGGTTCTATCGTCTCATCTTCTTCGGGTATAATGCTTACCATGTAATAGGGTAGCACATTATAGCCATCCTTATCGCAGAATTTTGTCGTTGGACTATCTGTAATGGTACAGACATCCAACATTGCTAGTATGTGTTCCCATTCTAGAGGTTCCAAGGCATCTTCAGGGAAAGGTTCCGGAATATACTCCTTGTCCTCAATCGATCTTTCTAAGACGCATTCCTCCCTTCTTAAGCTTCCACAATGTGAAGCTCCGCACATCCATAGCTCTTTTTGTTGCCCTAACCATGCTGGGAGTTCCGATCCTGCTACTGTAGCTGAATCAAACTCTTCCGCAGGTGTTCGGTTCACATATTTGTAACTATGGTCTTTCAGGTGTATTTTAGTTGTTGTCTCGCCATGTCTGAGGTATATGTGATCGTAACCCCAATCTTGGACCATCTTCAATTGTCGCATGAATGGTCTTCCCAAGATGATCTCATAATTGTTCTTTTTGTCGAAATCGACTATTACAAATGTATGCTCATACTCGATCTCGCACGAAGTGATAATCACCTTTTCTAAGAGTCCTAGAGGCTTCTCCATGAACCCATCTGCCAATTGCAATTTCATTCTGGTAGCTCTTAAAGCTGGTTTTCCCCATTTTTCCCAGATTTCCTTGGTAGCGATAGCAACTTCCGCTCCACTGTCAAGAATAGCTTTGGAAACTCCTCCTTGGAATTCTACTGGTAGCGTGGTGTTTCCATCTTCTCCCTCGTAATACTCTCCAACCTTGTTTAATGGTACTGGCTTAGTGTTTAGTTGAGGCATGTCCAACTCTCTGATCCCTTCATGTAGTCTCAAGGTGGGGTCTTTCACTCCAAATGTTTCTAGGCATTTACCTACTGTGGTCCACATGTTTGGTCGTAACCTGAGGAGTTTGGCTAATGTGATTGTGCATGCCGCCGAGGTGAACAATAACTCAATCAACCCTTGTGAATCCATTACTTTGCTAGAAGAAAGTCTTTGAGATGGGATTGCTCTCACTTCGGACTTAGCTTCATACTCTCCCAGGTAAGAGGGTAAAGTTTTCAACGAGTCTAGTTGGCTATGCCCCAAACTAATTGATCCTTGGTCTCCCCCTTGTGAATGTATCTCAACGTTCATTTGTGACCTTGCCTCAAATTCTTCAATAGGAGGTGAGATCACATTCTTCCCCTTTCTCGTGCTATTCATGTGGTTACTCATCCTATTAGCCTCGTTGGCCTCACGGATTTTCTTCCACAGATCGTCTAGACCGTTACAGTCCTTACCCATTTCTGTCAATGTTTTAGGCTGGAACCCGTCACTTACCTCATCTGTTGTATTTGGCACTAGGATAGGTTCTCCTCTAGACTCATAGGCATTAGTGAGTCTTTCCTTTGTTTCTACATGTTCCTCTAAAGTTGGTTGGAGCTGGTGCCTCATGCCAATTTGCACGTTTACCCAACAGGTCTTCCATCAATGATTGAGCTGTTTCAATCATCTTTTTACACATTTCCAACCTTTGTTTTTCTATTTCCTCATATGGATAAGTCATCCATCTTTGCTCCTAGGTTTGGTTCTTTTTGAGTCTCGCTTCATAAGATTTTAGAAGCGCATCCAACTGCTCATTTACTTTGTCTGCCAGTACAGATCCTCTCGATCCTGCACTTTTGGGCTCTGCTATTTCCTTGGGTGCTATGGTTGCCGTGGTGTGTGACTTAAGCTAGCTAGATCCTCTAACCGCTCTAATCTATCCTTTGTATGTTTTAACTCCTCGGATAGAGCTGTTTGCTCTCGTTCTTTCCTGGCTTTCATACGCGCCTTTCTAGCTTTCCAAGTGCTTCTCTGATTTTTCGTTTATGAACTTTGGGCATCGGTTTTTGGCTCTTCAACTATGGGTTTGTTCGTCATTCTTTGAGCTTGGGCTCGTGTCACCGCATGAATAGGTATGATTGTTTCATTTTCTGACCCTCCACTGGAAGGTACTGCTTCTAGCATGTTCAAGGTAGTTTTTGCTCCTTTGCTCGGGTTTTTAGGGCAATCGCGAATCAGATGAGTAACTTCACACTCGGTGCAATATGCATTGACTCTAATGATTTCATCATGAGGACAGTCTCTTAGCCAATGGTCTCCACCACACTTGTAGCAGGGTCCCTTGGGTTGTTGAGGTGCTCCTTGAGGCCCCCCCTTGTTGGTATGCATGTCTCTGTCCTCCCATGTGTTGGGGTATAAAGCCCAATGTGGTCGCTCAGGTAAGTGGGCGGGCCGCCAGGTATGTACACATATTCTTTTGTAAAAACCTAATAAGAACTCACTATGCTCTACACATTACAGAGAGCGAGTTCACCATATCGTCGTGCTCTTCTTCTCGCACTCTCGCTCGCGTCGCACTTCCGCTTGTACTCCAACTGGTATCAGAGCTCAGATCGAGGCTCGGGGCAGCATTTGCAGGTAGCCAGAGTCACCTGCTCAGATTGGAGTGAGATTCGACAGGCGAAGACACGGCCCCAAATTCTGTGGGTGAGCCCAAGGGCTCGGTGTTCTCAAAATTTCATTCTGAGGTAATCTCGGCCACCGTTCGGCTTCGACAAAGTTCTGCGCAGGCCATTTTCGACTACGTGGTCTCGGCCGGTGCAGATCCGACTCTGCAAATTTGGGGTTTCGGCCTACGACTACAAGTGCTGAGGATATCTACACTTCCAGAGTGCTGATTTGTGGCTGTCTACACAACAAAGGACGGCTCATAGTTCTTGGAGGCGTGTCACATACGACATAGGCGTACCTACACACAGACTGTAGGCGACATCCACTAGTTCATCAGGTAGCTTGTGTTTGCTGCTTGATATTCCAGATTTCATCCTGACATTGCAGGTACTTCCACATGGGATGTATTGTCAGAGATGATGTATGTCTGTTGAGGGTTTGCTAGCTGTGAGTCACGCAACAAACAACCGCCGCAGCAGTTACAGCATACAGTGGGAAATTTGTGGATGTTTGACTTTGTGGGAAGTCTATGTACTGTTAGATTTACTCAGCCTTTGTTGAGGGTCGAGTGAGGTTTTATTGAGCTGGGGGATTCTCGAATGTTGAGATCCTTTCGGTGATACAGGTCTTGGAGCGATCCCTCGAGCACCCTTAGATAGGTAGCTAGGATGTATTGACTAATCATTAATCGAGAATGATGAATGGCTGATAATTCAGCCATGGAATGATGATTACATAATATAATATGGTTAAAGAGAATTTAGAGAGTAATTATAGAAAATTACGACTAGCCTATAAGCATAATAGACGAGGAATTTAGATGGTAGAGAAAGGAATTTACAGATAGCATTAATTAAACCGTGGTTACTGTGATTAAGGGCTGATAATATTCTCAATTTTCTGATCTAATCGAGCTTCTTGAGATGAAAATTCGGCAACACCTTCCTCCTTGCTTCTCCTTCAAAAGGTGTGTGAACGGGCAGCACCTTCCCAGTGTGTGTGTAGGTGTGTGTGTGTGCACTGGGTGTGTGTGAGCATATGTGTGTGTGTGTGAGAGAGATAGGCCTTTAAATAGGCTCCTACAGGCTGAAAATCGACCAGCCTTGCTAAATGCATATGAAGGAGCACTCAGTCTCTGCATTGGCAAGTCCAGTTCCACTACCCACCAGGTGTCCAGTTGGTTTAGTTAACTGGTTCTCACACTTAGTTGCAAGCTTGGAAACTTCCCAAAGACTCCCACAAGGAAAGAGGGCGCCCCCTAGCTGCTAAAGCTGGTCTGGAGTGGCCTGGAACTTGTTCCCACACAGTCCCGGGCCCCCGGTGCCTCCGCGGACAATTTTAAGAAAAATTGGTTTTAGGCTAAAACGGGTCATACGAGTCGGATTTTGATGCCGTAAATTGCTATACGGAGCTCTAACTAAGACGTATTGGACCGAGTACCAGCCATATTTAGCAGCCCCCGGGGTCCGAAATTGCATTTTTTCAAATTCGGGGTACGGGTGAAGTTGTTCGAGATGATCAAAATTGGACGGGTAGGGTGACCAAAAACTTGCTATTTTTGGAAATTTTTTACAAAAATTATTTTAATTCACATTTCGAAGCTTTAAAACATTCTAAACATCATGGCACTGACAGAATTTGGAAAACTGCTAAAAATAGTAACTTTTTCCATTATGTTCATTTCATGGTACAAAGGTGCTCTTTTGATCGGGGTCAGAGACCTTACATGATTTGTGTGGACCTATGCCTAACCTATCTCTAGGGGGAGATTCTTACTTTATGACATTTATAGATGATTACTCGAGGAAAGTATGGGTTTACTTTCTCAAGCACAAGGATGAAGCGTTTAGTGTTTTCAAAACGCTTGTGACACTTGTGGAGAATCAGAGTGGAAAGAAGCTTAAATGCTTATGCACTGACAATGGTGGAGAGTATGTTTCAAAGGCCTTTCAGGACTTTTGTGAGTCAAAAGGTATAAAACGTGAACTTACTGCTCCTTACAATCCTCCTCAAAATGGTGTTGCTGAGAGGATGAATAGGACCATACAAGAGAAGGTCAGAAGTATGTTTTCTAATGCACAACTGCCAAATGGGTTTTGGGCTGAAGCTGTATCAACAACTGTTCATCTTATAAATACATCTCCTAGCAAGGTTTTGCAGAAGGATTCAGTGGGCAGAGATGGTATGGTCAGGCAAAATTCCCTCATACAAGCATCTCAGAGTCTTTGGCTGTGAGGCATATACTCATGTTCCAAAGGAATTTAGGAACAAACTTGAGCCAAAGAGTAGAAAGTGCATCTTTCTAGGCTATGGTAATTCTGGTGAGATGGGGTACAGACTTTGGGATCCTGAATCCAGAAAGGTTATCCGCAACAATGATGTTCACTTTAATGAAGCCAAATATCATTCTAAAACAGAGAGGGTTGAGGAGATTAGAAGAGTTGTCTTCCAAGAAGATGGACCTCCACGTGCAAGACAAAATGTCAGGGCTCAAGAGGAGCAAGGACATGATAGAGTGGAACCACAGGTTGTGGCTGAGCCTGAGCCACCTATTATGCGTAGATCTGGACGTATCATGCGACCTCCTGATAGGTTTGTTCCATCTATGAACTATGTCATGTTGACTGATTGCAATGAGCCTTCATGTTACAAGGAAGCAGTGCAAATGAAGGACTCTGGGAATTGGCAATTGGCCATGCAGTCAGAGATGACAGCTCTGCATAAAAACCAGACATGGAAGCTAGTTAAATTACCACAGGGCAAAAGGCTCTACCTTGTAAATGGGTTTACAGGTATAAGATCACCGCTCATGATAGTCAGCCAAAGTACAAAGCAAGGCTTGTTGCCAAGGGCTTTAAGCAAGAACAAGGCATTGACTTTGATGAAGTCTTCTCTTGGGTGGTCAAGATGACTACATTGAGATGCTTTCTTGCATTGGTTGCTATATTAGATTTGGTGTTGCACCAAATGGATGTTAAGACAACGTTCTTGTATGGTGATTTAGATGTGGAAATTTACATGTAGCAGCCAGAAGGGTTTGTTGAGAAAGGCAAGGAAGATTTGGTATGCCAGTTGTTAAAGAGTCTTTATGGCTTAAAACAATCACCGAGGGCATGGTACCATAAGTTCCACAAGTTTATGCTTTCTCAAGGCTACAAACGTAGTGAGTTCGATCACTGTCTATATACAAAGAAGGCTAAGGATGGCAGTTGGCTGATCCTTATTTTGTATGTGGATGACATGTTGATTGCTGGCAAGCACTTGGAAGAAATTTCAGCTTTGAAGTCAAAGATGGCAAAATCGTTTGACATGAAAGACATGGGTGAGGCAAGTCATATACTTGGTATGCGCATTGAGAGAGACAGATCAAAGAAGTTGATTTGGTTATCTCAAACAGAGTATATTGACAAGGTTTTGCAACGTTTCAATATGGAGAAGGGAAAGGCATTGAGTGTTCCATTGCCACCATATGTGAAACTTAGCAAACAAGATTATCCTATGTCTGAGGAAGAACAGGTTGAAATGGATAAGATTCCATATGCGTCTGCAGTGGGTAGTTTAATGTATGCAATGATTGCTACTCGCCCAGACATTGCATTTGCAGTGGGAGTAGTAAGTCGATACATGCCAAACCCAGGCAAGAAACATTGGGAGGCAGTGAAAGGAATATTGAGATACCTGAAAGCTACAAAGAGTATGTGCATATGCTATGGGAGTCAGGAGCTAAGTGTAAAGGGTTTTACAGACTCAGATTATGCAGGTGACTTAGACAACCGAAGGTCTACGTCAGGGTATGTCTTTACATTGGCTGGTGGAGCAGTATCATGGCGTTCTAGATTACAAGATTGTGTTACTCAGTCTACTACAGAGGCTGAATATGTTGCAGCATCAGAGGCATGCAAAGAATCAATTTGGCTTAATCGACTAGTAACACATTTGGGAATCAAAGAAGAGATGCCTGTGTTATATTGTGATAGTCAAAGTGCTATACAATTGGCTCGCAATCCAGTTTATCACTCAAAGACAAAGCATGTGGATGTGAAGTATCATTTCATCAGGGAAATGCTCAAGGATAAGCAACTTCAGCTTGTCAAAGTTCACACCACAGAAAATCTTGATGATCTACTTACAAAAGGACTTCCCTTAGAGAGCTTTGCGCATTTTCGCAAGCAGTTAGGTGTAGGGTAGTACATCACTTCTCTACATCTCTTGTATATTAGCTTGTATAGTAGCTTCTCTCACACTTAAAGTACCACATTGGACTTTAAGTGGGAGGTTGTTGGGGTATAAAGCCCAATGTGGTCGCTCAGGTAAGTGGGCGGGCCGCCAGGTATGTACACATATTCTTTTGTAAAAACCTAATAAGAACTCACTATGCTCTACACATTACAGAGAGCGAGTTCACCATATCGTCGTGCTCTTCTTCTCGCACTCTCTCTCGTGTTGCACTTCCACTCGTACTCCTTCACCATGCCTCCATTGGCTATGAACAACAATGTTCGTTCATCTAATCTATATCTTCCTTCTCCTGCTGTATGGGCAGCTGTTGGTGGTCCTGTACTTCCTATCATGCTCCATGGTTCTGGTGTCGAGGGTTCTTCCGGTGGATAATAGATAGACTTTTCCGCATATCCGTTGGGATATTCATAATATACGTGCATAGGTACCAAAGTCTTATCCTCTGATTCGGTTACGGTTGGTGTGTATCTTATACCGACTAGTCGTAATCCTGGTAGGGGTGGTTGTTGCCCCAACACCGGTTGTGGTCTTTCTACACCTACAAGTCTTGGTAGGTTGCCTGCTTGATACCAAGGCATCGCTGGAACTTGAGGAGAAGCTACCGGAGCTTGGGGAGCATAAGGTCTCTCTCTCACATATCCCTTGTTATAATAACATTCCTCGGTCCCATGGTTTGTCCATTTTTGTTCAATAGCACACCACTTGGGCTGTTTAGCTTGGGGTTTGGTGTACAAGTTAATCTTTATTAGCACTTCATCTACAAGCAGCTCTTGGTTTACAGCTACTTCTCCTTTCGGTGCTGTCTTAGAAGACTTGCTTCCACTTTGTTGTGAAGATGAATCGTCGTCAAGGTCCTTGAACTCCCTCTCTTTGTAGACCGCACAATTGTCCACAAGGTAAAGAGCCTCCTTGGTCAACTCATTCAACGTCGTGCTCCTCTTCATATGTAAGTCTTTCTGGAGATCCGCATTCCTTAGTCCTTGGATGAATATAAGCATAAGTTTGGACTATTCTTCCATAGGAGAAAACTTAACACATCTTTTTAGTCTTAGGACTGCCTTTCATACAGATTCCCCATCTTTCTGTTTGAAGTTATGGATTTGTGAGATGGTATTATGAGCTATCCCCCTTTGTGAGAATTCCTCGATAAATTCGTCAAACACTTCCTCCATAGACTCAAAGTCTCTATGCTCTACAGAGTCAAACCAAGTAACAGCGTCATCCTCTAGGGTTAGTCCAAACCCTGCAAATTGGGTAGGGAAGTCTAACACCTCTTCAGCTCTAATTACACGCACAAAGGCTGCTACATGATCTCTTGGGTCTTTGTTTCCTGTGTATTTATTGTTTACCCATTTTTGCACTTGAGAAGGTCTAATTCTACGATGGTCTACAAACCTCATCATTGGATCTCCATGTCCTAATCGATATACCTCCTCAGGTCTTCTGTAATAGGCTGGTTCCTCTCCCAGTGGTGCTCCTAGGCCATAATTTCTAAGAGTTCTCGCCAGAGATGGTTCATCTCTTCGAACTCGTTCTATGGGTGGCCTTCCAGGCTCTGTTGACCCTTGAGTCTTTGACTTACTCTCTCCTTGATACCTTGAATAGAGTGGTGGTTCTTGCAAATCCCTTAGCCCTCGTGCGGCTTGATAACCATCTCGGTTTTGGTCTTGTTCCAATGTTGCACTCTGTCGAAGCCATGGTTGCAATGATGGTTGGTTTGCTGGTTGGTTTTGGTTGTTGAATGCCTGCGGTTGGGTGGAATGTGAGGTAGCGTCATACTCTTTAGAAAAGGGATTTGTCGACTTGCTTGGGGTGTAGGTGGCTCTTGGCACTTCCTCAGGGGCATATGCTGATGCTCCTGGATCTGTTGCCTTTTCTACCTCCTCTGGAAGAATACGTTGGTATTCTCGCCCGTATCTATCAACAAAAACTATACGCTTCCCCATAGCAGTTTCATAAGAGAATAAGTAAAGATCCTTGTCTTTGCACAATTCATTTAAGTATGGTTCTTTGCTGCGAAAGTAAGCGACTATATCCTCACTCTCATATTTGTAGATTCCCACGTCCTCATTATAAGTTGGAACCCTGGTCGTTTTCTTATCATACATAAAAATAGCTCCGGGCCGATCAATGTTTGGTGGCGGTGCTTGAGCTTCTGAAACCATTTTCCCTTTCGCCACATTATCTCCATATCTGTTGTAATCTTCAGGGTTACTAACTATCAGATAGTGGTTCCCCTTTTCGTCTCGGAATCTATCTCCATCATCATAGACTCGAATTATCTCCAATCTCTGAGCCGGCCTCTCTTCGATACAAATGCACTTCCGTCCTCGATAGTCAGAATAGACTAGGGCTCCCCTCGAGTTTGTGCCCTCTAGGAAGATCACAGTGAGCTTGGAATCATTCAAAGGATTTAGGGAGGTGCTTCCTCCTGGCATTGGTCTGTCATATGTGAAACCTCTTGGCTGTTGACTACCCATCATGAAGAAAGATTTGTCTGATGAGGTTTCGGTATCACTACCTTCCTCAATAATCGGTGCTAGTGGATCTAGCCTTGCCTGAGTTGTGACTCTCCTCGGTGGACACTAAGCTACCTTGGTCACCTGCCACCTTCTGGTCTATAAAAATGTATCTTCCTGATCTTAAATTCATCAAACTTATCAATGCAATTTATCACAATTCCAACCACTCACCTGGAAAAGGATCAGTCTCGGCACAACTTCTTGCTTTGCTGCTGAATATACATGTACACAAGCGTTTAATTTCGACAATTGAATCAAAGCATTTATCTGCTAGAGGTTATCTTAGTAATGATTGGTATAACTGGAGAGTTAATCTCAACCACTACTGTATTTTATACATTGTTGATGTTCTAGATTAGGTATGCTATTCTGGAACTGTACTTCCCTCAGATGTTGGTCAATTTATGTGAAAAAGTCTGAATTCAGTCTTTGCTCCGTCAAATGGACAAACAAGGTCCAAATTCACTTCTGAAAGAAGTTCTGGAACCCTTAATCCAAATGGAATCTCACTGTCTAAGCCCAGTCAAATTTTCTCTTCAGTAGGCCCCAATAGACATCCTACGCGTAGGATGTCTCCTGCTTTGTTTTGCCTGGATTTTTGCACTATGGATTCCCATTGATGTGCTGAGCCCACAGCTGTTTTTACTTTTTGATTTGGACACCTATAAGCTGGTCAATGGGTCAGAAATCTGTTCCGACAGCCTGTTGCTACTCTTGATCAGACTAATCAACTCCAATTTGGACCAAAATTGACTAGGGGGCTTGCCTCAGGCTATACAACACCTTGCTATGCCCACTGTCGGTATATGGCTTCAATTTCTTGCTTTAGACATCCTACGCGTAGGATGTCTTTTCCATCAGAATGGCTTCAAATTCAAAACACAGGCTCCCCTTGAGTTGACGATCACTTTGGTATGCTCAAAATTAGGTTTGGAGTGTAAAGTCACACAGAAAACATCCTATGTGTAGGATGTCTTTTTGGCCTGTTTGACCCCAGACTTGACCCACAGCTTCCCCTTGATGTCAGCAACTCAGTGGTATGCTTAAAATTAGGTTTGGATGTCAAAAGTCATCAATTTTAGCTGTTCTTGCCTTTTTTCAGTCAAAAGTACTAAAGTCTGTTTTGAACCCAATTTTCTCACCCAAATGAGATGAAACCCCTCTCAGACACTCAATATATCATGCAAGTCATGCTCATGTAGCCATCTTATGGTTTTGGTTTTAAAATAATGCTTTGGCACAATTTGGGTAGGATGTCTGGCAATTTCAGTCTATCTGGCCTTATCTTGTCAAGATATGGTCAAATTTCCACTTTTTAGTTGAAAATAGGATAAACCCCACCTTCTGAACACACTGGTCAACTCAAAATCCCAAAATTCCCACCAGATTAGCCTATAGACATCCTACGCGTAGGATGTCTCGTGGCTTGAAATTATTTTTTTTCCTGACAGAAATGCTCCTGATGCTCTACAACTCTATCAGAGACACTCACAATAACTTTTGGACTTCACTTAGGCTTTCAAACACACTTTTGCATCTTTTTGCGTCTTTTACAAACTTGTGATGAATTTACCAAGCAAGTATACATTCATGAAGTGCTGTAGATCTTGAATCATGATGTCCTACTTACTCTACTCCTTCTCATCATATGAAATGGTGATAATGGTGTTTTGGTTGCTTTCTGGCCTCTCTGGACTCTCAAGCTCTCCTCTCACCGCTTCTACCACTCCAACTCCTGCTCAAGAACTCCACTAATACCTAAAACTATCTCATTCTACCTAAATCTACCTAAGTCGAAGGATCTAGGCCAGACACACGCTTCCTAGACTCCCTCTAAGACCTAGAGAGTCCTCCACCCTCTGATCCTATCTAGATGTAAAACGTGACTCTTGGCAAGTTAAAAATCCCTATCCTCAAGGATTAGTCTCGGTCACCTACCTAAGGTTTTTGTCCTCGGCAACGGCGCCAATGTTTGACGGATACACCGCGACGGCCGTCAGCACAACGAGAACTCACCTAACAAGATTTGTCAGCTAAAGACGAAGCTCGACCCGCAGGCGTGTGGAAGCAAGCATAAGGTGTCAACCTACACTCGACCGACTCCTAACTAATTCTTTCAGAGGTCTCTACCAATTGTCTAAGTCACAACCTTCAAGAGTGCATAAGAGGAAACTTCCTACAACGCTTCCTAGAGCCGAACACCCATCAAACAATCTCGAAACACCACAGAACTTGAAGGAGACCCTACTAACACCAATAGGTCGCTCTCACTAAGGTATATGAACCGAAATCCCAACCCAAAACACCCGGTGCAAAATCACATAGGATGTCTGGCCACAATTTGCAGGTCTTCATTTCCGAAATCTAAAGTGCCTAATGCATAGCTCTACTCAATGTGAACGCATGGATATGCTGCAATGCAAAATCAAACAACGTATGCTCACCAAATCACTAGATGAAGCTCGTAGAAGGAGCTCGCAAAACCAGATTGTACGCGTGCAATGTAGGTATCGGCGTGTAGCTCTCGTCGGGGGCAACACGCTGCACTTCTCTGCACTCGATTCCAACCACCGGTGCACACGTAGCGTCAAGATGAAGCTCACACTCTCTCTCGTACATAATACACTCACTCATGGACTTCAAAACTTTTTTTTAAAAATGACAAAAGGTTTTTTTCATTAAGGTCAAAAAGTGGTATATATACCTTACAATTCTCAAACCCTAAAGTTCCAAATCAACCATCTACTCCATCTAACTATCAAAACTGGGATACAATATTGAAACTTCTGTAAGTCCCAATATTTATAAGGTGAAAAATCACGTTTCCTCAATAAATGAATAATTACAAAAAATGATAATCTTCCGAGTAGTCAGTTTCCGTGGGGTGTGTCCAGCTTGTAACACCAACCCCCGCATTCCATGGGTATCCATTACACTTCCAAAAGCATATTTTCAATTGTAACTCGGTCTCATAGGTCACACATCCCTATTTGTTCGAGAGAGTTGCCTCCTCCTTGGGCACATTTTCTTCTTGTTTGTTGCTTAATAGTGTGATCTTCACATTCAAACATTTTGTATCCCTCAAATAGATCCAACTATTATCAAGGATAATCTTTCGTTTGATCTCGTCCGACATGGTGCATATAATTGACTGTTCTCCCGAGCAAGGAGCTCCTTGCTTCCCCACTCTATATGCTCCATCGACCATAACTCCGGACATGCCAAAGTGGGTTTTGAAGAAATCTTCGATAACAATGGCAAGAGAATGAGGTGTCTCTATCTTCTCTTTGGGAATTCCACGAATAACAATGTTCTTAGGTAGAGAGAGAGAGAGAGAGAGAGAGAGAGAGAGGGAGGGAGGGAGGGAGGGAGGGATAGAGAAAGAGAGGGAAAGAGAGAGACAAAGAGGAATAGAGAATAGAGAGAGAGAGAGGGAGGGAGAGAGAGATGGAGATGGAGATGGAGATGGAGAGAGAGAAGGAGGGATAGAGACAGAGAAAAAGAGAGAGAGAATAGAGAGAGAGAGAGAGGGGGGGGGGGGGGGAGGGAGGGAGGGAGAGAGAGAGATAGAGAGAAAGAGGAAGAGAATATATATATATATATATATATATATATATATATATATATATATATATATATATATATATATATATATATATATAGAGAGAGAGAGAGAGAGAGAGAGAGAGAGAGAGAGAGAGAAGGGGGAGAGAGATGTTAGGAAATATGACATAGCTAAGTAGATAATTGAGTAGATTACTTAATGGAAAGAGATAATTTACACACACACAAGAGATTATAGAGTAGAGAGAGAGAGAGAGAGATAGAGAGAGTACACACAATATATGTGGTTCACCCTATGTGGGCTACGTCCACGGAAAAACAACCACTCAATGGCTTTAGTAATTCAAACAAGAAGTAAGTTACAAAAAGATTATCCCCTTTTGGAGCTCCCACCTTGCTTCACTCTCACCACCTCACACCCACCTTGTTGCGTCAACTTCACAGTATGAAATGTGTGTAGAAATGGAGTCCTTTTATAGGCCAAAAGGGATGCCCTCTCTCATGAGAGGCACCCATGTGTAGCCGCCCTTGTGTAGATAAGTCCAAATCGGACCCTCCAATCTGCCCATGTGTAGCTACCCTTGAGAAGACAAATCCGCTTTTGAATTTGTCCACCGGCCATTGACTATCGGCCAACTGGCCATTTACTACCGGTCGTGTTTCGACCACTTTTCGGCCGCCGTCCGGCCATAATATTCCGGCAAAAAGGAATATTCCAATGAAGGGCCATGAAATTTTTTGTTTTCGGCAAGTGATTTTGTTTTCCGACGAGTGATTTTTCTTCATGGACGATGGCTTCTTCTCATAATGGGTGCCTTACAAATGTGCCTTTTTACCACAAAAAATTGCAAGGGGTCAATCGGGCTCCATACTTAACAATCTCCCACTTGGAGACTGATCTCCAAACCAAACCTGTGACTGCTTTCCATCTTGACTTTTTATCCTTGAATGCCAATTGAAGATGAGCAAAACTCAACTTCTCCTTATTGACTACCTTTGTAAACATGTCTGCAGGATTTTCACTTGTATGCACCTTTCCTAGCTTTAGTTTTCCCTCTTCCAAAAGAGTGCATATGAAGTGATATCTCACCTCAATGTGCTTTGTCCTTGAATGAAAGGCTGAGTTCTTTGCAAGATGGATAGTAGTTTGGCTATCACTATACAAGACACAATTGTCTTGTTTGAATCCAAGCTCTTCTAAGAATCTGTGAAGCCACAAAATTTCTTTGCTTGCCTCCGTCATTGCTACATACTCTGCTTCCGTGGTAGAAAGTGAGACCACTTTTTTGCAGCTTTGAAGCCCAGCTTACTGTTGTGCCTCCAACCATGAAGACATAGCCAATAGTGCTCCTTCGAGTATCTTTGTCACCTGCCATATCTGCATCAGCATACCCTTCTAGAAAAATATCAGTTCCTCCAAAATACAAAGCATTTGTTGTTGTCCCTTTTAGATACCTAAGTATCCACTTCACAGCTTGCTAGTGCTCTTTACCTGGGTTGTCCATGAACCTACTTACAACTCCCACTGTATGTGCAATGTTTGGCCTTGTCCAGACCATAACATACATAAGAGAACCTACCGCTGTGACATATAGGCTATCTCCTCTTGTGTCTTTGGACACATATCCTTGGTTAGTTTAAAGTGACCAACCAAAGGTGTAGAAACCATTTTTGCATTTTGCATTGCAAACCTTTCTGTACCTTCTTGATGTAATCCTCTTGAGATAGCTTTATTTTCTTCTTAGTCCTTTCCCTTGATATCTTCATACCAAGTATCCTCTTTGCAACACCTATATCTTTCATTGAAAAAGATTTAAACAACTCCTCTTTTAGGCCTTTGATGTCCTGCATGTTAGTACTTGCAATCAGTATGTCATCAACATACAACATTAGGATGATGAACTTCCCATCTCTCAAATTCTTCGTGTAGACGCGGTGATCCAATTTGCATCTTGTGAATCCATGATCCAACATCCATCGATCAAACTTCAAGTACCATTGTCTTGATGCTTTCTTTAAACGATACAAGCTCTTCTTTAATCTGCAACCCATTTTCTCCTTATCTTTTACTTCATACCCCTTTGGTTGAAGCATATAAATTTCCTCCTCTAAGTCACCATGAGGGAATGCCGTATTTACATCTATTTTCTCAAGACTGGCCGTGAAAATTTTAGTTTCTGGTGAGTGATTTTGGTTTACGGCAAGTGATGATTTTTCACGCACGATGGATTATCCTCATAATGGGGGCCTTATAAATGTGCGTTTTTACGACAAAAAATTGCAAGGGGTAAATCAAGCTCCATACTTAACGAGCGAGAGAGAGAGAGAGAGAGAGAGAGAGAGAGAGAGAGAGAGAGAGAGAGAGAGAGAGAGAGAGAGAGAGAGAGAGAGAATATAGAGAGGGAGGGAGATAGAGAGAAAGAGAGGGAGAGTAAAATAGAGAGGTCTAGTTTTAGGATTAGGGTTTAAATCCAAGGTTATGATTAGAGTTTAGATTAGGGTTATGTTTAGGGGTTAAAACTATATAGAATGTAGAGATAAAAGATAGAGAGAGAGTATATAGAGTAGAGAGAGTAATATTAGATAAATCTTCTATTTCTCTCTCTACCCAATCTCTCTAATCTCTATCATCTCTCTCTATTATATTAGATAAATAGAGGACAATATGAGTAGAGAGAGAAATAGGAGTAGATAAATCTCCTATTTCTCGCTTTTTACTCTATTGCCCTCATCCTACCCCTCTCTACCTCTATATAAAGAGAGTGCAGAGATAGATATTTGGTGATGAGAGTCTCAATTTTCTTTCTTCTTTGCTTAAGAAGAGATGCATCCCTCTAATCTATGAAAGGTTGGAGTTGGTCATTGCAGTAGGTAAGTGAAACTGGGATTTATTATCTCGATTGACATGCCTGTTTACAGAGTTTGAGGGACACCATCAGGAAGTATGGTCTTAATAATGGCGTCTTTTTAGATTTGCCTACGACTTTACCATTATTGAGCTATTAGCAAGCTCGCTTAGAACCGGTGCCAACTTAGCACTATTAAACCCACCCCACTACTCTTTGCAATAAACAATATTCTAAACCACTGGTGTAGTTACTTGGGTGCATTTTTTCGAAGACTAAGAGAATTAGTAACCAAAGCTTTAATGTCTATCTATCTTTACCCTCTCTATAAATTAGATAGAGGTATATCCTACTTAAAGATATGCACTACTAGCCCCAACTTAGGTCTAATAGTATATATGTGTTTAAGATGTCCTAATACTTATCTACCTTAAATGTAGATGTCGGACGAGAGAGACCACCTATTGAGGAGAACCCAATCATTCTTCCTTTCGTTGGTTCACGTTCAACATGGACCACCACCTAGGGTGGACATCTCCTCTAGTGGACCCAATTCTTGAGCAAGCATGGCCTTCCTCTCACCTACGAAGGTGCCGGCCCATCTACCCAGGTTCCTCGGCCAGTGGTAGATCCCATACCTCCAGCATGCACTCTCTTTGCGGGACAAGTACCTCTATTCAAGGGAGGGATTTTTGGCTGCTACACTTAGTAGTAGCTTGAGGCCTACGGTCTTTCTCAGTAGACCATCCCATGGGGGATCCAGGGAGGGACCCCCTGGATCCAGAGCCTCACATTGATGGCACCTCCTTCTACGCTCCCTTCTTATCGACCTGCTCCCCTTCCATTGTAGGGTCCCACTCCATTCCTTTCCAAATCTTGTTTTACCCGAGCATTGTTGACAATCCACAGCTTCTTGATGCACTTCTTCTGATAGTGCGCATCGACGTTTGTCTGAGGGCAACGAGAGTCGTGAGAGGAAGAGCAGTGGGGGATCCTATGGATGTGCTTTTTTTGGTAGGAGGGGAACGGAGTCCCTTATTTTAGAGCATGATGCCCTCTATGCAGAGGACAAGGATATCAACGCACCCGTGCTTGACAAGCATGTACGCTACTATAGAGTAAAGTATGGTGGCAAAGTGGACGTTGGTATAACATAGGATAGGGCATTTTGATGCCATCTTTGGATTCTTATACAGTCGATGTATAAGAATTATTTTGTGAAGTTCAGAGACCAATAACCCGATCATGTAGGCTACATTGAGGAAGCATTGCATGCTCGACTCCCAAATGCCCCAATCAGCTTTTTCAGCACAGTGGTTAAAGGGCTACATTTTTTTTAATTAAAAAAACAAGCAATCAAGTGTACGATGTGCAACGGCCAACCAGGTTGCAAATCTAGACAAGAGCTATCGTGGAGGTAACATGCCAGATGCGGAGTGGGAGTGGGCAATGCAGGAAAAGGATGAACAAGCTGCAATGGGCTCATCCTATATACAACAACGCGAAGCTCGGGCCATATAAAATTTCACAGACTATGGTTCGAGAGGCAAAGCAGCTTGGAAGGACAAATATCTAATTTTTTCAAGATTGGAGCCTAAGCCGGTTAAAGAAAGGTTTTAGTTAATGAATTTATTTTCTTATTGCTAACTTAGAAAAATATCACTCTGAGTTGCCCTACCAGAGGATGGTCAAGTATTGATTCGATACTTGACGATGGTTGTTGGAGAACCATCACATCTTTCACGAGTAATTCAACTCAGCAGTTGGATCTCTACAGGCTGTAAGTCCAGACAAATCGTATTGTATTAATTGTTTTGAGTTTTTGATTTGTTTACTTTAGTTTTGGTTAATGTAGAGTTAGGGTCATCAAATGTATGAACCTATGGATGAGGGGGAGGAGGAGGAGGCGGACTTGGATATATAGAAAATTATTTGTAGTCCTCTCTTTAGGTCCCAATGTGGCACAAGAAAAACTCTATGAGCATATGTATATACAACTAGCTAAATTTCCATTTGTAATTTTTTAAAATTGTTGGTCTTTTGCACTTTAAATTATCAAGGTAAGGTATAACTCTATTGTTTATTTATTTTGTACACTTTTCCAAAAAACAATTGATTTCATATGTTTTATGCAGGTAAAAAATATAAAGGTGCTCATTTGGGCCACCCTAAACTGGGTGGGCCCAAATGAGCATCTTTATTTTTGAATAGCCGTGTAGCGATAATATCCACAATAATAGGCGTGGCAATAGATGTGATAATAGGCCTCGATATATATACTTGACTATTACCACGTATTTGTTGACAAACCATTGCCACACATATTGCCACTCCTATTACCGCCAACACCATTTTTTCTTTCTTCTTTTTTATTTGTTATTCCACGGTAATAAAGGCCATTCTCAAATTTTCCTCTTATAGTGCTTTATGTGCAAGAGTCTCAAATTATCTAACATATATTTCAAAAGTTGAATGATGCCATTTTCAAACTTTAATAAAGCATACCAATCACATGTTTGCTTAAGCATTGCAAATGTCAGCATGTCTCATACAAGTCTTCTACATAGCCTTCACATTAGCATAGGACACAAGGGGATCCCAATAAAAAAATATGTACATTCAAATCCTTATATTTTTCTTGCTCTACAAAGCACTACCGTGTGCAACATTTTCTTCCAAGGTCCCTCATAAAAAATCTCATTATGAGTTTGTTCATCCATGTCAACCTCTTGCATAAAAAAACATACCTTAAAGATGCAAGCAGAGGTGATTACATCCAGAAAGAAGAACCTTACTCTACTGTGTTAAAAGCAGCCAAGTACTTCTTGGACATCCCTCTATTAGGCATACCTTGGAATCACTACATACCAGGATATCACACCATGGTAGGACAATAAAGAGCAAGCATTGAAGCAACCACTTTACTAGAGACATCAAGAAAATTTTGCAAGTCAAGTTTGACATACTTATTTGCTTCTTGTTGCTTAATACCAAACATTTTCAAGTGCAAGCATAGTTTATTGTGGTTTAGAAGAGGCCTCAAAATCATGGCGTAAGAAGTTATTCTCTTATGATCCAATATAAGCACTCTAGAATCTCAAAAGAGTTCCACTGCTGAATGAATAAGGCCTTTAATGAATGCTCACAATACCACTACCGATTGAATAAATGCGTTGATTTTATCTCATACTTTTAGGTTGAATGATGCCACTTTCAAGAATTCTTTTTAAAGCATGCCATCCACATAATTAGCTTAATAGCTGCATGTGAAGAAATTCACATTTGCATGGAATTTTTCTTCCCCATTTTAACTTTTAATGACTCTTGGAACAATACATAGTATATACAAGGGCCTTATCTCTAGAATAATTGCGAACAAAAAATGATGTAAACACGGATCATAGTGTAGGTTCAAAAGAAACTAAATTATTATTGTCTTTGACCTGCACTTGTTATACAAACAATTTACAACACATTATTCCTACAAATTTATGTGATCTATCCTCTTCGACGAAGAGATAGAGTGGGAGCGATTGTGATACTAAGGATCATGCTCTAGAAAGGCATGGAATCTTCACATCTTCCATGGGACATTGCATCTAGCATGACATGAGGGTGTCTATGGTATACGTAAGTGAAAGATCATGTTAACATTTTTCAAAAATAAAATCTTATCTTCTTAAAACCTCCCTAAAATTCAATTTTTTCAAAAACTTGTAAAACATCATTCTCTACTCTCCAAAGACTCCCTAAGACTATTCCATACCTAAAAAGTGTTTTTCTATCTCTAGAACCCCTTTTCCAAGCCCTCCTTGGTTGCAACCATCACACTCACCCTCTACTCCAACACGATCTCTCTATTGCCATCTTCATTCCAGGAGCAAGGGAGATCCTCTCTCCTCCCCTCTCACCTCCCATTGCCACACCAAGAAAGGGGCATCCACCTTCTCCTATCTCCATTGCAATACCAACCACACTCCTCCCCCTCTCTACTACTACCACCTCCCATTGGCACACCAAGAAAATTCATTCCCTTTCTCCCACCTGCATTGTAGCAACGAGCAAGGTTCTCCTTCTCCTCCTAATTTCCTTTCCTCACCCAAGACAAGCTCTACTCCACAAAGGTGGCCAAAGATGAGGTCATAACGCTTGCATGCCACAACGCAAGAGGTATAGATGGCGAGTGGGTTCTAGAAAAGTTTATGAAAGGTGCTTGGGTATACATGCAACCCTCTGCTATTGTTCCTCATCGTGTTCAAAACCATGCAAGCTTGGATTATCATTGGAAAGGAAAGCTCCTTGTCTTCAAGAATCTCAACGACAAGGAGACCGTGGCCATTGTGAAACATGTTTTTCAATGTTAAGCATGCAATAGGAGCAACCAACTCAATTCCCAACACATTGTAAGTACATGTTTTGAGAATACAAAGCTGGGTCTGAAGTCACGGTGAAATATTTTCTTGGCTTCATAATTATGTTTTGACTTGATTTTGCAGTCATATTTCCATCTACATTGGTGGAAGAGCAGCCACTTCATAGCCTCTCCATCACATTCAATGGTATACATGCGGATATTGGAGCAACAATTTTTGCACACCTTTTCCCAACCAATTTTTTTCAAAGAAGAATTTTCTTCTACTTCATTAGGGAATTCGACAGGTCATTTGGAGGGACTTCTAAGAAAATACAATTTTTTGCCTTCTCTCTCTAGAAAATTGGTGTGGTAAAAGAAAATGTGTCCCCATCAACCATTCAAAAAGTGTACTTCAAAGTGGATTCTTTCGTCAGAGTCATAATGATCGTAATGATTGATGGAATGTCCCTTTTCAGTTATATTGAATGCACCTTGTTATATAGGAGGGAAGTTCTTCTCCATAAGATGTATGCAGTAGGGAGTCTAGGGAGTTATGGCATTATACTCTTTTGTTTCTTGATTTTCTTGACTATATATTCATGGCTTCCTCATCCACCCCCTCAAACCTTCTCACTAAACAACATAAATATCATCTACACGTTGATATGAATCCTGAATATGAGCCTTTATGCAAGCAATATAAAACAAACACAATAGTAACACCCATGGAGAAAGAAATACTCGGAGTAGAGCAAGCAAAACACATAGTTTTATGGAAAAATGGCTCATTCTATCCTTTGAATCCTATGACCAATTCCCTTGCATTTGCAAATCCCACTACTTTATTGACCTTTGCAGGTGACGGATAGAATGGTTTACTTGGCCAGTGTAAATCTCTAACTGGGAAACAAAAATTCAAAAAAGCATGGTTCACCATCAAGCAAGTGAGATTCTATGACATCCTAATTTTCATGTGAGGACCAAAAAACCCTTTTGTAGTGCACACAACAAATACAAGTCTTGCAAGAAAAAGTTCGGAACCTACAAAGGAAATATACAAGCTTAGGTGCTCATATGCGAAAGGAGAGACTATGGAACCTTGAAACCTTGAAGGTTTTCTTTGGCGGTCTCAAGAAAAGAATCCAAGCATTGAGGTCAGGATTGTGGACCTTTTAATTTTTCTCACCTATACAAAGTATTTTCTTATGCTTGTTATATTTTCTATGTAGCCATGTTATATATCCAAACAAAGAAAACATAGATCCAAAGGCTAATGTAGGAAAGCAGTTGAAGTCTTTGATAACAAGTGGTATTGCAAAGGATATAATGCATGAAAAAAAGTATAAGGTTTTGCAGTGGGATGTTGTTGATTGTTTTATTACAAAGAGTACAGTGCCTGTGCCAATGAAATACAAGGCACACTTGACTCCCTTGGGAGGTTACTCATCTCTTCAGTAGTCTATCTCCTCCATTTTTGTGAAGAATGAAATAAAGTTTAAAGTTATACCAAAAGCAGCAAGTGTTTGGAAGGAGAGAATTCAACTCAACCATGCACGGACAGATTTCATTGGATGTCCATTTCATATTGATGGTATTTATAGATCTCAAGAAAAAACTACAACCTATGATGAGTACAACAATATCTTCATGGACCTCACTTTATTGCAAACTAGAATGTATTGAGTTCTATAGTGTAACATTTGAAGAGACAAGTGGCATTCTACATTTTTTTTGAAGCTAGATGAGTGTGAGATTCTCAAAAACAAGAAGCTAGAACGCGTCACAATAACATTGATGAGTAGGGCTCTTTCAAAATTCCCCACTCATGATCCTTCATACTTTAGTGCTCAATCAAAAACAAACATATGGTGGCTTGTTGCTTTTCAGGTATTCCATGTCCATCTTCTCTTTAGTTTTGGTAAGCCCTCTTAAGAATTAATTTTAGATTTAGTTTCATGTCTCATGCATATTAATATTGAAGGTAAAGAAAGAAGACCATGAAATTTTATATTGGGTGTTCTATCAAAACCCTATCCTTGATATCATTGATTAACAAATGAATCAAGGAAAGGTGTTGGTTGTCAATGGGAGGGGAGACTTTCAAGTCCAGTGGCATCTTGCAGGTGACCTCAAAACACTGAAGTGTATGTATAATTGTGGAATGGGTGCTATAGTAAAGGCTCCAGGCTTGTATTGCATGGAGCCTGCAAAGATGATGGACCCAAAATGGTGGACAAAGTCTCCTACTCACCTCAATGAGGATCCTATTTTCCACCAATTCTGAATATTCCACTTGTCAATGTCCTTGTGTACAATGAATGCTCTTTGCATAATTGTAGAGAAGTTGACGTATCTGTACATTGGGTTTGCTTGAAAAATCAAGAACTCAAAAAAGTAAAAGATCGTGGTAGAGGCGCTTGAATTGATTTTGTCAGAGATGGGTCTCCATGGGGACAATGTGAAAATCCAGAGGGACGAGAAACGGTCAACCAATGATAAAGATGTACCTTGGAAACCATCTATTGGTGTGGTCAAGGCATGTATTTCTTTTATCAAAACCAACATGCGTGAAAGATAAGAATCTAACCAAGCATGTAAGGATATATCAGTCCACTTATGTCAGCAAAATTTAGTTTCAACAATGGAAAAATCTCCATATGTCAGTGAAGGACCAGGAACCTACAACTCGCAATGCCAAGGGTGAAGTGTGGCGTTCCATCAATGTGCTATTTCAGATGTGTGACAAAGATGAGTGGACACAAAATGATTTGAACAAGTTTAAGGAGAACCTTCAGCTACTAAAGAAAGCATTTAGGATAGCATGGACTGAAACTCAGTTGCTCATTACATAGTATTGTTAAAGCACCCTTTTAAATGAAAAGGACTAAAAGAATGTTTAAAATTCTTCACAACTTGTTTTATTTGTAGCACATCATTTTCAATCACTTACAATACTTCATTCAAAAGTAGGGAAACCCATGCATATGGAACACCCAAGGCTCGGAAAAGTCTCATACATGACCAGGAATGCATATTTCAGACACACACAACATGGTGGCTCTTGAGATAAGGCAAACAATTTGAAAGAGTCGTTTCAGTGATTTTATCGTAGAATCCTTCACCAGCTGTAAAAAAAACATGTATTGGACTATTTGGCAACATCACAAAGCAATTAGGCATTTGCAGCAAAAGACAAGGAAACAAGTAGAGGCTTTCAACAACTCTAGTGCTCGTGAAGGCCAAAGAAAGTGGAGAGAGAGAATGCAATATGTTAACCATAGGTGGATCAGGAGATTTTGATTTTAGATCACAACATGAACAAGAGATGCCTAATGATATGATAAATACAGTACAAGTCACAAGTCTCTCAACTTGATGACAATTAGTGGATATCTTTTGGCACATTACCCCTATATCGGAAAAATTAAATGTTTTCCATAATCTAAGAGTTCATTTGGGTTTTATTTCCCCAAAGTGAGTGCCATTTTTGTGTATGTGTAATAATAAGCTGCACAACCACCAGTGTACCCGAACAGTATCCAAAACATTTTGTAGAAAAAACTTTGTCGACAAGGATGACTTTGTCTGCATTTTGTGGTAGTATTTGTTCACCTAGGAAGCATGAGAGCATCTTGAGGGCAAACATTGCAGTACTTCCCTCTTGGGACATTCCATTGTGAAAGACTAGTATGGGTGCCTCATAGAGTCTTGTTAAGAAATAAGACGTAGCTAAATAGATATTTGAGTAGATTACTTAATGGAGAGAGAGAGATTTCACACACAAGAGATTATAGAGTAGAGAGAGAGAGAGAGAGAGAGTACACACGATATACGTGGTTCACCCAATGTGGGCTACGTCCACGGGAAAGGAGCCACTCAATGGCTTTAGCACTTCAAAAGAAGAAGTAGTTTACAAAGGGATTAAACCCTTAATAGAGCTCCCGCCTTGCTTCGCTCTCACCACCTCACACTCACCTTGTTGCATCAACTTCACACTATGAAATGTGTGTAGAAATGGCCTCCGTTTATAGGCCAAAAGGGCTGCCCACTCTTATGAGAGGCAGCCATGTGTAGCCGCCCTTGTGCGAATAAGTCCAAATCGGATCCTCCAATCTGCCCATGTGTGGCCGCCCTTGAGAAGACAAGTCCGCTTTTGAATTCGGCCACCGGCCACCGGCCATTGACTACCGGCCACCGGCCAACCAACCGGTTGTTTTCCGACCACTTTTCGGCCGCCGTCCGGCCATAATATTCCGGCGAAAAGGAATATGCCCCTGATTCTTTTCCGTGAAAATTTTGGTTTCCGGTGAGTGATTTTCCTTCACGCACGATGGCTTCTCCTCATAATGGGGGCCTTACAAATGTGCGCTTTTACCACAGAAGATTACAAGGGTAAATCAGGCTCCATACTTAACAATCTCCCACTTGGAGATTGATCTCCAAACCAAACCTGTGACTGTTTTCCATTCTGGCTTCTTATCCTTGAATGCGGATTGAAGATGAGCAAAAGCTCAACTTCTCCTTGTTGACCACCTTTGTAAACATGTCTGCAGGATTTTCACTTGTATTTACCTTTCCTAGCTTTAACTGTCCCTCTTCCAAAAGAGTGCGTATGAAGTGATATCTCACCTCAATGTGCTTTGTCCTTGAACGAAAGGCTGAGTTCTTCGCAAGATGGATAGCGCTTTGGCTATCACTATACAAGACACAATTGTCTTGTTTGAATCCAAGCTCTTCTAAGAATCTGTGAAGCCACATAATTTCTTTGCTTGCCTCCGTCATTGCTACATACTCTGCTTCCGTGGTAGAAAGTGAAACCACTTTTTGCAGCTTTGAAGCCCAGCTTATTGTTGTGCCTCCAACCATGAACACATAGCCAGTAGTGCTCCTTCCAGTATCTTTGTCACCTTCCATATCTGCATCAGCATACCCTTCTAGAAAAATATGAGTTCCTCCAAAATACAAAGCATTTGTTGTTGTCCCTTTTAGATACCTAAGTATCCACTTCACAGCTTGCCAATGCTCTTTACTTGGGCTGTGCATGAACCTACTCACAACTCCCACTGCATGTGCAATGTATGGCCTTGTCCAGACCATAGCATACATTAGAGAACCTACCGCTGCAACATATGGAACTTTAGACATATAGGCTATCTCCTCTTGTGTCTTTGGACACATATCCTTCGTTAGTTTAAAATGACCTGCCAAAGGTGTAGAAACTGGTTTTGCATTTTGCATTGGAAACCTTTCTAGTACCTTCTTGATGTAATCTTCTTGAGATAGCTTTATTGTCTTCTTTGTCCTGTCCCTTGATATTTTCATACCAAGTATCCTCTTTGCAACACCTAAATCTTTCATTGAAAAAGATTTAGACAGCTCCTCTTTTAGGTCTTTGATGTCCTGCATGTTAGCACTTGCAATCAGCATGTCATCAACATACAACATTAGGATGATGAACTTCCCATCTCCCAAATTCTTTGTGTAGACGCAGTGATCTGAGTTGCATCTTGTGAATCCATGATCCAACATCCATCGATCAAACTTCAAGTACCATTGTCTTGATGCTTGCTTTAAAGCATACAAGCTCTTATTTAATCTGCAAACCATTTTCTCCTTACCTTTTACTTCATACCCCTTTGGTTGAAGCATGTAGATTTCTCCTCTAAGTCACCGTGAGGGAATGCCGTATTTACATCCATTTGCTTGAGATTTAAATCATTAGCAGCCACAAGGCTTAAGACAAGCCTAATTGAGTTCATTTTTACAACAGGAGAAAATATTTCATTGAAGTCAATACCTTTCTTTTGAGAAAACCCTTTTACCAGAAGCCTAGACTTGTGCCTTTTCTTCCCACCTTCTTCTTCCTTCACCTTGTACACCCATTTGTTTTGAAGTGCGCGCTTACCTTTAGGCAACTCAACCAACTCCCATGTTTGGTTGCGATGTAGTGAGTCCATCTCCACTTGCATGCTCTTCGTCCATTCTTCTTTGGATTCATGTTGCATAGCTTCTTCGTATGATTCCGGCTCTCCAGAATCTGAGATCAAGAGATGGTTGAAGGAAGGAACAAACCTTTCCGGAGGTCTACTTGCTCTTGTAGATCTTCGGGGAATAGGTTGAGGCTCCTCATTTGGTTGACGTTGTTGCACATTGTCACCGTTTGCAGTCCTTGAGTCCTCACCGTCCTCAAGCTCCATGTACTCATCACCTGTTTCTTTTGTTTGTTTTCCTTCCAAGTAATCTTTGTACATATTTTGTTCGTTAAAAATTACATCCCTACTCCTTAAGATTTTACCATCTTCAGGATTCCATAGGCGATACCCAAAGTCACCTTCTCCATAGCCAATGAAGAAACACTTTTTGGACTTTGCATCTAGCTTTGATCTTAGGCTTCTATCTATGTGCATGAAAGTCTCACACCCAAACACTTTGAGAAATGCATAATTCACCGGTTTACCTGTCCATGCCTCTTCTGGAACTCCCCCATCCAATGCCGTTGAGGGTGACCGATTGATTAAGTACACAGACGTACTTACAGCTTCCACACAAAGCTCAAGCGGTAGGCCTGCATGTAGCCACATGCTTCGTGCTTGCTCCATGATTGTCCTATTCATCCTTTCCGAAATACCATTTTGTTGAGGTGTCCTTGGGGTTGTCCTTTGCCTCCGAATGCCATTGCTAGCACAAAAGCTTTCAAAAGCTTGGCTACAATATTCACCTCCATTGTCGGATCTGAGGCATTTAACGTTGGTACCTGTTTCATTCTCCACAAAGGCTTTCCACCTTTGAAATATGGAAAATACATCGGATTTATTCTTCATGACATAAACCCATGTTTTTCTAGTCGCATCGTCTATGAATGTTACATAGTACAATGAGCCACCAAGTGATGGTGTACTGCTGGACCCCAAACATCAGAATGAACCAACTCAAGTTTTTTTATTTTTCTTTCATTTCCTGATTTTTGAAATTTTACCCTCTTTTGTTTACCATAAACAAAATCTTCACAGAACTCTAAGTCCACTTCTTTCAAACCTGGTAGAAGCTTCTTTGTTTGAAGGATTTGCATTCCTTTGGCACTCATATGCCCAAGCCGGTAGTGCCACACTGCACTATCAACTTCTGTAGTTGCTGCACAAGCTGAAGGTTGCATGCTAACAATACACAAGTAAAGTGTACCGACCTTTTCTCCCTTGGCAACCACCAAAGATCCCTTTGAGATCTTCCACCGTTTGTTTCCGAATGCAATGTTGTGACCTTCATCATCCAATTGTCCTGTAGAGATTAAATTTTTGCGAAGGGAAGGAACATGCCTAACATCTTTAAGCTTCCATTCATTTCCGTTAGCAGTTTTGACAGAAACTGTACCTTTGCCGACAATCTCACAAGCTTCATCATCTCCCAAGTATACATACCCAAAATTACCTTTGGTGTAGTCTTGGAAATGTTGCTTGTGTGGTGTCGCATGGAATGAAGCCCTGGAATCTACTATCCAGGAATTAGACACATTGTCTAATGAGAGAATTAGAGCATCTTGCTCTACTTTACCTGCCACATTGGCCTCCGATGTTGGCTTGTTGTCTTGAGACTCTGTCTCCTTCTTCTTTTTGGACCAGAAATCCTTCTTGACGTGGCCCTTCTTGCCATAGTTCCAACATTCAAGAACTGACTTTGTGCGTGACTTGCTCCGTCTTGAGCGATCACGACCCTTTTGGTTTTTGAACCTCTCCTTAGGCCTTCCTCTTGTTTCTACTGACAATGCAGCACTTGACGATTCTCCTGTGCTTCTCCTTCACATTTCCTCGCTTAGGAGAACACCCACAACATCATCAAACTTAAGAGTATTTGTGCCAGAAATAGAATTACTTATAGCCATCACAAGGCTGTCCCAACTATCCGGTAGAGATGATAGTATAAGGAGAGCTCGCACTCCGTCATCGAAATTGATTTTCATTGATCAAAGTTGACTTATGTTTGTGTTAAAGTCATTTAGGTGTTCTGCAACTAAACCATTCTCTGCCATCTTTAGATTGAACAAGCGCTTCATAAGAAATACCTTATTGGATGCCGATGGTTTCTCGTAGAAGTCGTCAAGTGACTTCATCAAGTCCTCCGTGGTCTTCATCTCCGAAACATTGAAGGCCACCGTTGACGCTAAGCTTAACCGGACTGTTCCCAGTGCCTTTTGATCAAGGACAATCCATGCTTCATCTGCCATCGTTGAGGGATTCTTTGCAAGACCGCCTAGTGGCAAATAGAGGTCCTTCTGGTAGAGATAGTCTTCAATCTGCATCTTCCAATGTTGGTAGTTTTTACCGTTGAACTTCTCAATCTTGAGCTTCCCTTCCTCCGCCATAACTCCCACTCAATTCAAGGAATCCTTTCCTTGAGATAATTTAGCTTTGAGCAAACCTTGCTCTGATACCAGTTGTTAAGAAATAAGACGTAGCTAAATAGATATTTGAGTAGATTACTTAATGGAGAGAGAGAGATTTCACACACAAGAGATTATAGAGTAGAGAGAGAGAGAGAGAGAGAGAGAGAGAGAGAGAGAGAGAGAGAGAGAGAGAGAGAGAGTACACACGATATACATGGTTCACCCAATGTGGGCTACGTCCACGGGAAAGCAGCCACTCAATGGCTTTAGCACTTCAAAAGAAGAATTATTTTACAAAGGGATTAAACCCTTAATAGAGCTCCCGCCTTGCTTCGCTCTCACCACCTCACACTCACCTTGTTGCATCAACTTCACACTATGAAATGTGTGTAGAAATGGCCTCCTTTTATAGGCCAAAAGGACTGCCCTCTCTTATGAGAGGCAGCCATGTGTAGCCGCCCTTGTGCGAATAAGTCCAAATCGGACCCTCCAATCCGCCCATGTGTGGACGCCCTTGAGAAGACAAGTCCGCTTTTGAATTCGGCCACCGGCCACCGACCATTGACTACCGGCCACCGGCCAACCGATCGGTTGTTTTCCGACCACTTTCCAAGTGCCGTCCGGCCATAATATTCCGGAGAAAAGGAATATGCCCCTAATTCTTGTCCGTGAAAATTTTGGTTTCCGGTGAGTGATTTTCCTTCACGCACGATGGATTCTCCTCATAATGGGGGCCTTGCAAATGTGCGCTTTTACCACAGAAGATTACAAGGGTAAATCAGGCTCCATACTTAACAAGTCTGACAAGGTATTGTCCTAGTGCTGCATCCCTTCCATGATACTCTCTTGTCCGACCATGAAGGAAGTCATCCTTTTCCGTAATCGATGATTGTACACAAAATTATGAGCTAGAGAAAGACTATGACAGATAGATTTTTTAATTTTATTTTTTGTTTGGTGGGGGGGCTACCACGTAGCTCTCATCTTGCATATATAAGTCATCCTTCCATAGGTCCACTAACCTCGTGGACCCTTGTGCGGGATGCATAAAACAGTCCTCTACTTCTTGAGTACTGGTTGATGGCCTCAGGTTGTTTCTGATATCTTGGAAGGTAGCCTCATCTGGGAGTGTCTCTCTATACTTTTCTTGCTTGTCAAAGTAGAGTTTGAGGCACTCCATTAAGTTACTATTTGTTTCCATCGCCTCGTCGTCACTGCTGTCATCAGATACAAATCCACTCCTTCCCTATTGAAATTTGTAGATGGTGGCAAGTGCAAAGTCATCCCTTAAAGAAAATGTACTTTGAATGTCATGGAGGAAAATGGATGATCTCTCACCAAATTTGAGCTTTGGCAGACCAAGAAGCATCAATGCGGCTTGCTTCTCATTAAAGCCACACATCTAAAGGTAGTTTGATTGCAGATATTTTGATTAGCTTGCAATCTAGTGTGCATAGGACACCATGAGGCAGTTGATGGTACTTCTTATATGACCATCTTCTGGAATCACAATCTTTTAAGTGCACCACCACTATGTCAGCAAGAACCACCCTGCCCATTTGGACCCCAAACTCAAATCTGTCTCTTTAAGACTTGAGGAAATCATTGTGCTGAGCTATAAGTCCATAAATAATTAAAGATAGAAGAGAACTTGTCAAACATTTCATTAGCTCCTGTAGATACTGCAAAATCAACAGTATTTCATCTACACATGCAGGATTTTCAACACCATCCACCCCTTCCTCCTTACATTTTGTAGCTGGCTCACAGGAAGAAGAAAGATCAATGTCTCTGTTTTTGGTGCTAGTCACTTGAAGCTTCAAAATTACAGGCACTTCTTCATGTTGTGATGCTTCTGAGTCATTGGGGGGTTCCTCTATCCCCATAACATCATCTCCAAGAAATATATCTTTCGGGCATCCCTGCAAAGTCCATATCTCTCTTTAAAGAGCCTCTCACCACTGAGGTGGTCTCCCTTATGCTTCCTATTCACACCAAAGAAATTTTTTGGATCGACCCTCTACCTCTTCATTCTATGAGATCTTAATCTTAAGAAAAACATCGTACATGCAATAATAGGTAAGTATTGGGACTAAAAGCTTCCGCCACATACCATAGACACAGTAGCATTTGACTTTTTTATTAAATAGTATAACACATTTCTCAAAAATTGCAAGTTGTTGGTCTCTCTCTCTCTCTCTCTCTCTCTCTCTCTGTGACAGATTGGTCTCATAGGTCATGTTCGAGTTTTAAAGAGGTTAGTAGAGCATCTCCTCTTATTTGAGTTCCTACCCCCCTCTCTCCATGATTTGCTACCCATTTTGTGCTCTATAGCGTGCTGAGGGCCGCTTTTCAAATTTTGGACCACCTCTCTCTTGGTATGCACTTGATGGCAAGGCTTCAAGGCTTCATGGAGGAGGAAGGATCTGATGCATGAAAAATAAAAATAAAATCTCTATGTATATATTTAGTACATAGCTATGGTTTTGACACATTTGGATCTCAAAAATAAGGAGAGGTAGGAACAAACCCTATGAAAGAAAAATTCACTGGATGCTGACTCTATCCGACGGTCACTACCTGACGGTCACTACAGGTGAAGAATAAGAGTCAATAGTGAAAGGGAGGAGAACCTTATGCATTATGGAGTTGGGTCAACAAAATATTATCAAATTTAAGCATAATTCACTTGTGGATACAAGGCTTGCACATGGAGTCAAGAGGGGACCACCTAAAAGACTTTTGAAAGGAAAATAACGGACACATATTTTTGTGGGATTTTTCTCCAAATTTTCCATTTCAAATTGGAAAAAGTTTTCAATAGCAAAGTTGTAGGCGTTGAGTCGATCTATCCGTCCCATTTTTTTAAGATAATTTTTTGGAGCTACGGGCTGGGAGATATGGTCAAAATAGTGGAGCCTATCTGTTCACATGGGAAGAAGTCGTGATTATCCAACTCCACACACACAATTTCTTATAGGTTTCTCTCCATTATTGCTTGATTTTCTCTTATTTTATCAAGATTCTCTCAAACATTATAAGGTAGCTCTTGGACTCAAGCTGTGGAAGGAGGCATGGAGACAAAGCTCGCCATGATGAAGGCAATTTGGCGAAAATTGGTCAATAGGCAGGGCACACGGAGGGGGAATGCCTCTAACTGATTTTACTTTGTGATAACTGCTCTTGCTCATAATCTCTTTCCTAATCACTCTCTTGTGTTACCATATGCATGTGGTAGTGATGTGTGTGAACACACTAGGACCGTCGGGGCATTTTTTCCCTCTTTAGGAGGTTTTTCCCCCCATGCATTGTATATATGCCCATCACTCTAGGGATATGTATCTTTCCATTGCACACTAAATAAGACACTCTCTATTGCATGCCTTGAGCTTCCTTTGTCTTCTCCAAGTTGTGTGCATTTCTTTTGCAACCCTAATTCCAACAATTGGTATCAGAGCAAGTTGCATCCTCTCGGGCTTAGTCGCCAGCAGCTCCAACACACGCCTGCTCACTTTCTCCGATTTCTTTGAGCTTTGGAGAGCATTCGCAGATCGATAAAAAATTTGGCCTTCGTTTGCACTACAGCGAGGTCTGTGCAGTCAATTTCATCATTTTGTGCAGATTTTCTGTCAATGCCAAATACTGCATAACACGTCTCGTACAGTCTACTGCGAGTTGTGCTATATAGCACGTGCTGGTCTCACTCAGTTTATCCTCATTTTGGGCAGTTTTCACATCAGGTGCAAGAATTTTCCATGGCTGACAACAACACATATGTGTTCAAGATGTTTGCTGCTAAGAACAGATTGGATGGGGACAATTACCCTATGTGGGCTTACATGATGCAACATGTTCTTATGTCAAAGGGCATCTAGAATATTGTGCAGGGAATTGATGTACATCCTAATTAGGATGTAGGCGATGTTGAGGATGTTGCAAGTCTTGCTGCAAGGTTGCTGCTATTAGAGTTGTTTTGCCTATGGCAGAATAACCTTGTTGGGATGTAAAGGATGCGCAAGCTCATGCATTCATTGCATTGTCTGTGAAGTGCACCATTACTCCTCACATTCATTCAATGAAATCTACAAAACAAGCTTGGGATATTCTAGCTGGTCTTTATGCAATCCGCAATGAGGCTAAAATTGCTTTGCTATGTAAAGAGCTGGAATCAAAGATTATGCATGAGGAAGATGATATGGACAATTTCCTTGTTGGTGTCAAGGATGCCAATGAGAAACTTATTTGTGCAGGTGAAATCATTTCAGACAGTTCCCTTGTGCAGATTGTTCTTGATACCTTACCAGATTCTTACCAGACTTTTTCTAGTGTTTGGAGACTTATGACCCAAGGAAATCTTGAAGTTGTCAAGTTTGATGCATTATGCACATTGTTGTTGCAAGAGTCAATTTCCAAAAAACATAGGACTAGGCAGCATGCAGTTGAATAGGCTTTTATTGCTTCTCAAAGAAAGGGTGGTAATGCAACCACTTCTTATGGTTCTGCTGCGAGTGGAAAAATTTATGTTCCTAATGCTTCTACTGACATCAATTCGTTTGGAAATTCTTGTGATAAGGGCAAAAAGAAGATGTTAGGAAATAAGACGTAGCTAAATAGATAATTGAGTAGATTACTTAATGGAGAGAGACAGATTTATATACACGAGATTATAGAGTAGAGAGAGAGAGAGAGAGTACACACGATATACGTGGTTCACCCAATGTGGGCTACGTCCACGGGAAAGCAGCCACTCAATGGATTTAGTACTTCAAAACAAGAAGTAGTTTACAAAGGGATTATACCCTTAATGGAGCTCCCGCCTTGCTTCACTCTCACCACCTCACACTCACCTTGTTGCATCAACTTCACACTATGAAATGTGTGTAGAAATGGCCTCCTTTTATAGGCCAAAAGGACTGCCCTCTCTTATGAGAGACAACCATGTGTAGCTGCCCTTGTGCGAATAAGTCCAAATCGAACCCTCCAATCCGCCCATGTGTGGCCGTCCTTGAGAAGACAAGTCCGCTTTTGAATTCGGCCACCGGCCACCGGCCATTGACTTCTGACCACCGGCCACCAGCCATTGACTTCCGACCACCGGCCATCGGCCATTGACCACCAGCCACCGGCCAACCGACCGGTTGTTTTTCGACCACTTTCCGGCCGCCGTCCGGCCATAATATTCCGGCGAAAAAAAGTCTCGGGGGCCTCCGCCCCCGAGGCCTTTAAAGTTGCCCCTGATTCTTGTCCGTGAAAATTTTGGTTTCCGGTGAGTGATTTTCCTTCACGCACGACGGCTTTTCCTCATAATGGGGGCCTTACAGATGTGCGCTTTTACCACAGAAAATTACAAGGGTAAATCAGGCTCCATACTTAACAGAAGATGCGTTGCCATTATTGTAAAGCTAATGATCAGTTGATCAAGCAGTGTCCAAGGTTGAAGGACAAAGAGACGAAGAAGAAAGAGGGTGATTCCATTGCAAATGCTGGTTCCACTACAAATGTAGCCATTCTTGAGTCTTCTGTGAAAGGAGACTGTGATGCTAATGTTATGCAGAATGGGCCTTTAATGCAGAGTGCACTTACAATCCTGTTGTCCATGTTGCATGCATGTCAGTTGCTGTAGATTCACATGTGTGGTATTTTGATAGTGGTGCTACATAGCACATTACCTCACATCGTGAATTGTTCACCTCTCTCGAGTCTACCCCTCATGGGAATTCGGTCACTTGTGCCAACAATGCCTCTACTACTGCAAATGGCAGTTCCTTCACACTTGTTGATGCACTTTACGTACCTGGGATCAAGAAGAATCTTTTGTCTGTATCCGCACTTGCTAAACTTGGACTTGTAGTCAAATTTGTGGATGACAGATGTACAGTTCACGATCTCAGTTTTGGTGATGAAATTGTTGCATCTAGCCTTTTGTGTGGTGGGCTGTATAAGCTCACTTTGTAAGACAAGTGTGGACAAAATTTTGCAAATGCAGTTGCAGATTTAAGGGTTGTTTCAGATGCAAAACTGTGGCATGCACGTTTTGGGCATCTATGTTTTACTAATTTGTTGCGTTTGCGAAAATCTGATATGGTTGCTTCTTTGCCGCCTCTTGAAGCACTTGTCAAACATGTTTGTGAAGGTTGTATTTTGGGTAAAAAGAGCGTTCTAAGTTTCCAAAGGATGGTTCAGTTAGGGCCACATGCAAGTTGCAACTTGTGCATAGTGATTTTTGTGGACCCATGCAAACTCCATCCTTAGGCAGTTACCTGTACTTCGTGACTTTTATTGATGATTACTCTAGGCATGCATGAGTATTTCCGCTTAAAGCAAAGTTCAAAGTTTTTATGTGCTTCAAACAATTTTTGGCTATGGTTGAAAATGTCTCAAAAAGTACTATGGGCACCCTCCGTTCTGATCAAGGGGGGGAGTATATGTCTCATAAATTTAATGCATTTCTGGCTAGTCGTGGGATAAAACACCAATGTATAGTGCCTTATACGCCTCTACAAAATGGTGTAGTTGAGAGGAAAAACAGGTCACTTACGAAAATGGCATGATGTATGGTCAAAATTCAAGCGTTGCCGCATTCTTTTTGGCTTGAGGCCATCATGTGTGCCACTTATGTACTTAACAGGTGTCTTATGAAAGCTTTGCAGTCTATTACTCCATATGAAGCATGACATGATAACAAGCCTTCTATTGAGCACATGCGTGTTTTTGGTTGTTAGGCATATGCTTTGGTGCCACAAACATAGCGCAAAAGTTTGGAGGAAAAGGCTGTCAAATGTATTTTTGTTGGTTATAGTGGTGAAAGCAAAGGGTACAGATTGTATCATCCACAAACAAAGCATATTCTGGTTTCACGAGATGTAGTGTTTGTGGAAGATTTTGTTCAACCCTTGCTATCATGTACTAGAGACAATAATGTAAGCTCACAAGACATTTATGACACTTTGTTGCCTCTTTTCAGTTGGTGAAAGTTCAAATCTAAATTCCAATGAGGCAAATGTACAGCCTATGGGTGTTTCCAAAAATGTTACAGATCAGCCTATTATTGATGTAGATATACATGATGTACTTGATGAGGAAAGGGCTGAAAATGAGAAGGCTAGAGGTATGCCAAAATGGATGGTGCATACATTGCGTGACAGTAAATTGGATGCACCTTTGTCTAGTCATACTCGTTCAGGCTCTAGCAATGCATCTTATGCATCAGATTGTTATGCTTTGGCTGTGTCTAGCTTACATGATGTTGAGGAACCTCTGTCTTTTGATGAAGCACAGAATTCAGAAAATTGGATGGCTGCCATGCGATCAAAATATGATGCATTTATAGAAAATGACACATGGACTTTATGTGATTTTCCTCCTGGCAAAATGGCCATTGGTACGAAGTGGGTTTACAAGTTGAAACACAAGCCAGATGGTGAGATCAATCGCCATAAGGCTCGACTTATTGCAAAGGGTTATGCACATAAAAAAGGCATAGATTATGAAGAGACTTTTGCTCCCACTTGTTGTGTGACTACTGTGTGTTTTCTATGTGAATTGGGAGCTCATTTTGGTTGGGATGTACATCAATCAGACATTGTTACTGCTTTCTTGAATGGTGACATATTTGAGGAAGTTTATGTAACGTAGCCTCACGGTTTTGTCATGGAAGGACAAGAGGACAAAGTGTGCAGATGTAAGAAGGCTTTGATGGGTTGAAGCAATCTCCTCTGCTTGGTATGAGAAAGCTGACACTCATTTGGTCAAATGAGGCTTTTGTAACAGTCCAACAGAAAGCACATTGTATGTAAAGCATGAGGGTGATGTACTCTCAGTGTGGTTCTTTATGTAGATGATTTGCTGATCACTGGACCAAATGAGAGACATATTGCTTAATTTAAGGCTGATTTGAATGCTACTTTCAAGATGAAAGATTTGGGGTTGCTGCATCATTACTTGGGTATATAGTTTAAGCAATGTGATAGTGGTAATGCCTTGTGTCAAAAAAGTTACATAGAGACATTTCTATGTAAGTTTGGACTTGAAGATTGCAAACCTATTGCCACTCCCATGGAAACAGGTTTAAAATTGAGTCTTCATGATGCTAGTGATCCTGTTGATGTCACTCTTTACCAAATTGCTATTGGATGCCTCATTTATGTATGCAACACTAGGCTGGATATTCAATTTGCAGTCTCACAGGTTAGCAGATTTATGCATAGCCCAGGGTCTAAGCATTGGTAGACTATCATGAGGATTTTCCACTACCTTAGTGGCACTTTACATCTTGGCTTGTTTTATCCCAAGGGGGGATCATTACCGCCAGACTTACATGCTTTTGTGAACTCATATTGTGCTGGTTGTTTTGATACACAAGTATCCACAAATGGTTTTTGTTTCATGCTTGGCAGTTCATGTATATCTTGGTTGAGCAAGAAGCAACCTACCATGGACACTTCTAGTTGTAAGCCGTTGAGTACATGGCAATCTTCACAGCTACGGTTGAATGTGTATGGTTCAGATGCCTTATGGCTGATTGGGTCTTGGACTGACAATCAAAGCACATTGGCAATTGCGAGGAACCCAGTTGTTCATGCTCGCACAAAGCACATTGAGGTGCATTACCACTATGTCAGGGAGAGTCTCTCAGCAAGAGAGATCATCTTGGCTTATGTGCCAACACAGGACAACCTTACAGATTTTTTCGCAAAGGCATTGTCTCGTGAGAAGCTCGAAGCTTTCCGCAAATCTTTGGGCCTACTCCCCTTTGTGGATTGATCATATCCTCAGGGCATGGAACTTCCTTTTACTCATGTGCCAGCTCTCGTTCACCGCATCACTCCATGGGGGATTTCTTACCATATACATGTGGTAGTGATGTGTGTGACCACACTAGGATCACCGGGGCATTTTTGCCCTCTTAGGTGGTTTTTCCCCCCGTGCAATGTATGTACGCCCATCACTCTAGGGCTATCTATCTTTCCATTGCACACTAAGTAATACACTCTCTATTGTGTGCCTTGAGCTTCCTTTGTCTTTTCCAAGCTGTGTGCGTTTCTCTACAACCCTAATTCCAACATCTTGGCCTATAAAAGGAGGCCTCCTCTTTTGTAAACACACACACACACACACACACACACACACACACACACACACACACACACACACACACACACACACACACACACACACACACACACACACACACACACACACACACACACACACACACACACACACACACACACACTTGGTCTCTGACTCGATGGATATCTATATTTATAGGTATTGGTGGTTTTTTTTAAAAAAAGGGGTTCTTTGTCATGGATGAATAGCGACTATTGAATTTCTTTATTTTGGCTAGAAAACGGGGCCATTTTTTGGAAGACTTAGACTCGGGGTATTTCTATCTGTTTTAATGGTATACCATGTGCTATTTGTTTGATATTCTTTCCATATCACAATTACATGGTCATAATACATGGATGGGGTAGTTGTGCACCATCAACGGTTTTTCTGGGAAGGAATTGCATCACCATGTGCTGGAGTCTGTCCTCATGGTACATCTATGCTTGCTTGCATACATATCATCGAGCAAAATAGCCGGTGTATGCTAGACTTTCAAAAGGTTCTGTTAGCATATGAAATACCAGATCCTTCTTTTGTATATCAGCTCTTACATGTTACCCTCCGCATCACAATTTATTGGGCACTCATTAGCTGTTTTCAAAACCCTGCTCATTACCTATTGTCAATACCCTACTCATTTTCGACACGATTCCAACTGGCTGCCTAGTTGTTTTGGATTCTAAAATGACTTTGTTTTCCGGCATTATATCAGGTTCACCGGAGTGGAACTGTTAGGTCTCATGGGTCATTTTGGTCTCCTGAAGATGTTAATATAACCCCTCCTGGAAAGATCTTTAAGGTATCCTAGGATAGTTTCTTACAATGTTAAAATTCTCTTCTTCCTCTACTTCTTCTTCTAAACTCGTATACCTAAGCTGGGTTAGTAGAGAGCTACCCAGGGCTAAAATATTATATTGAAGAACATAGAGGGAAAACTTAATTGCTTTGTATTGATATTACCTATCCTTAAACTAAATTTGGTTTACATGCAGGAAAAAAAACGTAGGGTTATTATAGAGTTTCAGCGCAATTGACCTTGAAGATGCCTATGCTTTGCATTAAACACCAACACATGAGAGCGTATGAGGGGCCAAGGATCCATGAGCGCTAACGGTGCATTATGGGGGCTCATACTACGAATTTCAACTTAGGATGGTGGTTTTGATTCTCGATTCCCAGCTGGTACAAATTAGGTGGAGTCACAAGGGCTTGCAGTCAGATGGGACCAGCAGCAGCAGATAGGATTTCCAAATATAGAGCAACTGATGGATAGCCGAATATAGGCCATTGAAACCTATTTTATGAGGTGAGTCCTCTTGGAGAGACTCACTTAGCTTGCAAATAATGTTTTTTACAATCTGTGTGCGCAATTTGTGTTGATTCTTTTTGAAGGGGGGTTATGGCCCAAGGAAAGGACAAGCTCGTTGTGATAGAGCATGCTTCTGCAACTTCTCAACAGGTATATAAGCATGAAAAAACACTTTAGGTGGGGTGATAGGGAGTAATCTGTCTAGTATGTGGGTTTGATGACTGAGATGGTTTTGTTATACTGGGGATGAAAGGTTGCTGACTGTTGGTTGTAAGCGAATGCTGAAAATGTTTCTTTTGGCTTTGTTATGTTTCAAGCTAATGAGGCGTATTAACAGAGTAATGGGTGACTGCTGCCTTAGGTGGGATGGGGGTGTGATGGACTTGTTGCTCACACAAGACATGAGGAGATTATGTGTGAAGGGTACACTCACCTTTGTCTGACTTCCATGCATTATTATGTTCTCTTGAAATTTGATGAGGTAAACCCAATATGGTTGTGTCTGTTTGGCTATTTATCTACTCAATGTACATGGCGATGATGCCTACTTGGTGTTTCTAAGCTAGAGCTTACAAGTCTTCTGGGGAATTGTGTCTTTACGTTATCAACAGTATAGGATCTATCTTTGTCGGAAATAGGCAACTGGCATCTTGCCGGTCTACTATGTTGGGCACTAGTGGGCTGAAAATTCATTCAATTGTAGTACTCTGTAGCTGGTTCACAAGAGGTTTGAGCTTGATTTGTGACAAAATAACTATATGTCGGAAGGCGGATGTTTGATAATTGAGGTGTTTTTGTTCTAATTGGTTTTGGAAATTTGTTTACTGTGAGTAAAAAAGATATTGGATATGGTGATGTTGGGCTTTGATAATCACCATAGTGAGGATGGGTTTATAAGAGTTTTAGGGCTGATTACCGATTAGTCCGGACTGAGAGTCTTGTAGTATTTGTTACTCACAACAATCCTAAAGTGATTCACGTGTACTTGATTTGTCATTCTCTTGAGATTGCATGAACTAACCTGTAACTGGCTATGTGGGCTTAGCTTCTCAATTAAGTTGTACAGGTACATGTGGTGACTATGAGATGTTCCAAAGATCTGAGTTCCTATCTGAGTATAGTATGGGATTTTTTTACCTAGCTCAGTTTGTTTTTCGACTGAAGCTTCACTATTCGCGAAGGCGGATCTACTTTGGTGTAATGTATGTGACTCCACATGGCTGTAAACCCTATTAAATATAATGGTTATTCAAGGCTTTCCTTTGCTAATAGTAGAGAATTCGGCATTGAATTATGCTCTACGAATCGGGTGGTTGAATTCACTGCATGAGTGAGTATACTATAGAAAATTAAAAAGAAGGTTATCAAATTGATTCATAATTTGTGTTGGTACTAGTTTCAGGAGCAAAGTGTTGAATTGGATAAGTTCGGATAGGGACTCGTGTGTTTAAAAATTTATGTCTACCTTTTGCTTTGAATCACTTAGGTCATGATGTTGTAATGATTAGAATACATCTTGTCACATTTATGGGTGCCTTTTTTAGATTATATATATCTTAACTACTCAATTTATTTCTTTTGTTGTGTTTGGGTGACATGGATAATAAATGGGATGCCTAGCATCACCTGCGTATAGTCTTTGCTAACGAAGTGTCTTTTTGTGGCTATGGGTGCAGGTGAGGGCCACCTTCCTTAATGCTTGAGGAAATTGGATTGTTGTTGTTCGAAAATACTATAGGAGTAGTGTGATGCCATATCTACGTTAGTTTGCTGGCCAATGTGTTGTAACCCGTCTTCACTTAAATTTTGATGTACAATATTGTTTAAACATTGGATGGTATTTGTACATGACCATCTATACTATGCTGGTGTATGATCGTCTTTGAAAATGTAATGTTCATTTGTGACATAGTTATTATAAGTACTTAAACACACACACCTCTAGCACCAATGGTAGATTAAGTTTCTTAACCTACCAAAGACCCATACTCCGGCACTCTATCTATTATGAGCCCGTTATCATTCATTTTTTTGGCTTATAATGGAAGGGGCTCTAATACACAGTCACCGTAGTCAATAGACTTGATTGGTATCAAGTTATTAGGGCTACCACTTGATTTCTTGCTTTCTCTCGTAAGTTTTCTTACCTCACTTCTCTATTGCTTACCATTTATGACATTTGTTCATTGTTACCTATTCACATGCGGACCGTTAATATACTTTATTTATCACTTTTACTCTTTGGAGGTACTTTTTTGGACACAACTGCTGCTTCTGCACTAAAATTGTGTCTTATTTACTTTAGCTTATCTCTGACCTTGTTTTTTTTGGGCGGACCAGACTCTTTGGTAAGAAGAGTGTGACAGGATTCTTGTCTAAGTACAAATGCTTTTCGAATTGGGTATATGTCGATTGATTCCTATTTCATTATCTTTTGGGGTGTCCTACCTGTTTTCTTGTATAGCCCCTACGATCATTTTCAACTCTAGCTAGGATTATGCTAATTGCATTCTGGTCTTGTTTCATATTGTCTCCTTGGCCCAAGGCCTTCCCTTATCGATGGAACCTCTATCCAAGGCCTCCCCTCTTGTTCTAAAATGTGTACAATATGCGGAGGCATTAATACTGACTATGAATGCATCTTTGGATCTGAATCTATCTCTCGTTCACTGGATTTCATTTGATCAATGGGTCAAGATCCTTGCTTTATTAGTTAAGGGTGGCTTAGATGGTGTTAAGCTTCTATCTAAAAATATAGCTAAATTACCATCTGCATCAATGGAGGAATGTAGAATGAAGACTCTCAAAGGCGTTCAGTTCCTGGACAGAGGTGAACTTATCAAGGCACCCTTTAATATGAGCTTCCTAGATGATAAGAAGTGAGGGTCTAGTGCTTGTCTTTATGTCAGAACCAAGGGTACTATGACCTTCACTAAGAATAATGTTGAGTATTATACAGAGACGCTTTGGAATGTTTTCAGACCATACCTCAAATGTGCATGCTGCTTCCTGGATCCTAAGGCTCCGTGTGAGTCGAGTATCATTTGGTTTGACCATGCTATTTGGTTTGTTCTCAATAGTCTGGAAAGTATTTTTTCGGAGAAGGATTTAGAGTTTCATCTTTCCCTCCTTTGTTCATGGCTTGGGGGACAGGCTAAGGAGCTTGTTTTGGCACAAATTGCATTTATTTAGTTTTGGTCATTGATGTGTGACATTCTTAAGGAGCTAGGGTCCGATGAGTGTGGTACGCTCCTAACTACTTATGGTGGTTATTACAAAGGGATTAAGAACATGGTGAGTCTTATCAAACCAAGTGTCAAAGATGAGGATTCACAATCCCTCAAATGTCCCAATTTTGCAGCAATGGATTAAAAAAAGGGACTTAATCTCTTGTATTTGCAAATATCTTCTGTCTCACAAATTGACCTGGGGTCAAATTTGACCCAGCTACTTAATGCACTCTAATTAGGCAGTAGGCCCATACTCTATGGGCTTACTGCCTAATAGAGTGTGGTGCCTGGAAATGGATGGGCATGCGTGTGCGCGCTGTCGTGCTGTGGCACGTATATAGTGGGAACAGACATTAAACGATTTATCTTGTGACTTTTTGATGCATAAGTATACTTCATATAATACTCATATGCATGAATAAAAGCTTTCTACTATACCTTAGTATTTACCTTTGAAGTAATATAAATGTACATTACTATTAGAAAGTACTGCAAGCAAGTATCAATGATTGTGCCTCTTTTTGTCTGGGGGAAAAGCATTTGTATATTTCTTCTAATATCTCAGCTATACCCTACCATATATAAATTATTTTCTTCTTTTCACATTTATCTAATAATATAACCCTTCAATAATGCATACCTTCTTGGATACATACAAGAGGGAAGGGCCTACTAGAAGACTTTATGAAAAGGAAGATCCAAACCTTCTTGGACCATCCCAATTTGAAAATTATGACCTAAGGGCGTGGAGAAAAGGCCAAAACCAAGTCAAGCTCTTTTAGTAGGCCAATTTTGCCTTTTGAAGCATGTCAATCCGAGTTACAGGTCAAAAGTTACAGGGAAACCAGTGAAAAATCCTCTCACAACTACACTGCAAGAAGAGATGGTAAACAAGTGAATCAAGTGAAAAGAGGTAATCTTGGTCTTTTTCCATAAAATAAGATATTTGGAGGATAAAATACATAAGCATGTGAATGTTACACCTTAAAGATGCCTTGAAGGACAAGACACACAAGTTGGGACCCCCTGCTGAGCCACACAAAAGATGCTTAGGTGGGGCCCATATACATCATGCACCCACATGGAGCCTCAACGACCAAAAATGCTGAATTTCATGATATTTTGAGTCCTAATATAGCTCATTTTAAGAAATATCCAAAGAACATTTGATTTGGGCTAACTCTTTAGCGTAATCAAGTGATTATGTAAAACATGGCTCCCTCACCTATAAAAAGGGCAACCTTCTCTTCATTGGAAAAAAGTTATGAGTGAGTGAGAATATCTCAATTCCATAGTGACACACTCATCTTAGTGCCACACTTTCTCTTGAAGAAAGGATGAAGTCTTGCCTCATCTTCTCTCTCCATTAAGGTGGTGGCAATTGCTCTCATGTAAGATATATGTTGCTAGTTTTACTTTCATTTGCATATCTAGTCCAATACTTGTCTCTAACTCTATCTCTATCTCTCATTATATATCTTTAATACCACCACCTAACTTAGATCTATCTCTAATTCTATCTTACTCCTCCTTTGATCTCTCTTGTTGTGTCCTAATTGTTTCATTGGAAGGTATTCAAGCAGCAACCTTGTCAATGTAATGAGTACAACCTTCTTACGGGAAACAATTATGAGCACAAGGTTAGTAACCATATCTTCATCTTCCACAAGCATCTCTCTCTCTTAAGGTTATCATTCTCTTCCACAAACTCTAGAATCTCCTTGCTACAGGTACTTCTCTCCCCGCAGTATCCTTATTGCCTAAGGGCAACAATAGGGCTTGGGAGAGAAACTCTCTTCTTCTTCTCCTTTCACTTCTTTCACGCCTTTATCTTTGAACATACTAAGTATATCATTGATGAATAACCATAATCCACATAGAGGTAATTTCTTTCAATTCCATTCAGTGAAATCTATTAGGGTCAACATTTGGATTAGTCGAAAGATTCACTTTTAGCAACGCATAGTGTTTCTATTTGTTCCTGAAAGGCTCAACGAAATACTTCTCTCACCAGATCCATCATACTACCTATTATTGACTATGACTTCTCTTTTGATGTGAATGTGGTTATTTTATTATGAATCAAGAGGATTTGTACTCACAACTAATCCCAATCGCTAGACAAAACATATACATTATAGTAAGCACAAAGCTACAGTTCCAAAGAGCAATCCATAGCTTATTTGGACAACAAAGATTAAATATCATTAACTCATCCATTAACCCTTTTATCCTACCCATGATACGATATGATCGTAATCTCGATGTTTTCATTTTTGTTTTGTTCTGACTATCTTTCATGAGTTCTCTCCATCACGTGTGTGTTTGTAAGGAAAAGTGAGCGGCTTCTTTGGCTACATTTCTTCTTTAGCTCTAGAAGCTATGTTATCTACATCTTAGCTCTTTCTCATAACCCTTGAGCTTCCTCAAAAACTCTCACAGCAAGAGGCCCGGTGCCTTCCTGGCAAGACCGCCTACTTTTTGACAGCGCGCGCGCGCACACACACTTGGTCTTTGACTTGATGAATATTTATATTTATAGGAATTGGTGGTTTTTTTAAAAAGGGTTTCTTTGTCATGGATGAATGGTGACTACTAAATTTATTTATTTTTGCTAGAAAACCGGGCCATTTTTTGGAAGACTCGGACTCGTGGTATTTCTATTTGTTTTTATGGTATACAATGTGCTATTTGTTTGATATTCTCGCCATGTTACAATTACATGGGCATAATACATGGATGGGGTAGTTGTATGCCATTGAAGGTTTTTATAGGAAGAAATTGCATCACCATGTGCAAGAGTCTGTCCTCATGGTACATCTATGCTAGCTTGCATACATATCATTGAGCAAAATAGTCGGTCTATGCTGGACTTTCAAAAGGTTCTGTTAGCATATGAAATACCAGATCCTTCTTCTATATATCAGCTCTTACCTATTACCCTCCTCATCATGATGTATTGGGCACTCATTAGATGTTGTCAAAACCCTGCTCATTAGCTATTGTCAAAACCCTACTCATTTCCCACACGATTCCAACTAGCTGCCTAGTTGTTTTGGATTTTATAACAACTTTGTTTTTAGACATTACATCAACTTCATCGGAGTGGAACTATTAGGTCTCATCGGTCATTTTGGCCTCCTGAAAATGTTCATATAACGCCTCTTGAAAAGATCCTTACCACTAGGTTGGTAACCTAACAGGACATAAAAGTGTCCTTTCAGGGTTTTGAAAAAAACTTCCAAAACCATAGTAGATCCACGCATTTTGGAAAATCCTTTCATACGATTATAGTTCAAGGATTACTACATATGGAAAAAATAAGAAATTTGTAAAATTTCTCATCTCTTGGTCACAATAGGCCTCCAAAGTTGATGGACTGGTTCATTTTGCCTAAAACATCCATTTCTTACAATTGATTGCAAATGAATGAGAGTAGGAATTTTTGTAGGAAATAAGATAACATTCCCCGCCTACTTGAATGGGTTGGTGATCAAATCATATGATTGCTTTTGCCTCATTAATTATCTTTTTAGCAAAAATTATGGGTAAAAGAAAGTTGCATTTTTGTCATTCTGCAGACCTATCATCAAAGTTTCTATAGTCATACTCATATAGATACTATATACATGTCTTCTTAGTTCCCTTTGGGCCTTTGGATTCAACACAAGCCATGGAGCATGTCAAAATAATAATAAATCTCTACCAAGTGGAACCTTGCAAACAATGACGAAGTGCTAAATACAGCAAACATGACAAAACTGGGTTCAACATTATGACCTATAGAATCCCATAGAAACTACTCAATATCTAGCCAAATTTGAAGTTTATGATCACATATGGTTACTACCTAAAAATTTCACACAATTGGCCTAAGAAACTAGCAATATTTAGAAAGCTATACTTGCTACACTAGAATGTCTCGTATTCTTTTGCAATTGAAAAACTCAACCATTGTTGTATACTATGCTATATAGCATATTAGGTGCTCCAAAACTCAAGAAAGAATAGTTTTATGTTACACATGCCACTTACACAATCAAAATTGCATTTGAATAAGAAAGCCACCAAAAAATTCATAAGAGTGCTAAATTTGGCCAAAAAAAAAACGATTACATAATTCTTGTAATTTGGTCATAACTTTCAACTTTAACACTTAAACCTTCCTTGAAGCATCAAAACATGTTGAGGAATATGAAGGATGATCCTCTAGAAATCTATACCTCACAAACATGAATTTTTGAGTCGTATAGCTGCAAAACTTTGGAAAAAAGACAAAAAGAGGACAGATTTTTCCACACAGTTTAGGTTCAGAAATGTTGTGCAAGAGTAAGGTTAATGGTGAGATCAATATTCCAAAAAAATGTCAAGTTTTTTTAAACTTAAAAGGAAACTTTGTGGATATATAGAACTCGAAATTCAATTTCAAAATATTCAAATAATTCAGGCAAAATGGTCACTTAACATGACATAAAAGTGTCCCATTACCAACCTGGTGTTATTAAGGTATCTTGGGATAGTTTATTACAACGTTCAAATTCTCTTCTTCCTCTATTACTTCTCCTCAACTCATAACATAATCTGGGTTAGTAGAGAGCTACCCAGGGCTAAAAAATTATATTGAAGAACAAAAAGGAAAAACTTAACTGCTCCGGGTTGATATTACATATACTTAAACTAAATTTGGTATACATGCACAAACAAAAACGTATGGTTATTATAGAGTTTTTGCACAACTGACACTAAAGATGCCCATGCTTTGCATTAAACACCAACACATGAGAGCTTATGAGGGGCCAAGGATCCATGAGCACCTGGCAGTGCGTTATGGGGGCTCATAGTGCAAATATCAACTCGGGATGGTGGTTTTTGATTTCCGATTCCCAGCTGGTACAAATTAGGTGGAGTCACAAGGGCTTGCGGTCATATGGGACCACCACCAGCAGCAGATAGGATTGACGAATATAGAGCAACTGATGGATATGCCAAATATAGGCCAGTGAAACCTATTTATCAGGTAAGTCCTCTTGGAGAGACTCACTTAGCTTGTGAATAATGTTTATTTCAATTTGTGTGCCCAATTCATGTTGATTCTTTCTGAAGGGGGGTTATGGCCAAAGGCAAGGACAAGCTCGTTGTGATAAAGCATGCTTCTGGAACTTCTCAATAGGTATATAAGCATGAAAAAACACTCCAGGTGGGGTGATGGCAAGTAATCTGCCTAGTATGTGGGTTTGATAACTGAAATGGTTTTGTTATATTGGGGATGAAAGGTTGCTTATTGTTGGTTGTAAGTGAATGCTGAAAATGTTTCTTTGGGCTTTGTTATGTTTGAAGCTAATGAGAGATATTAATAGAGTAATGGCTGACTGCTGGCTTAGGTGGAATGGGGGCGTGATGGACTTGTTGCTCACACAAGACATGAGGAGATTATGTGTGAAGGGTACACTCACCTTTGTCTGACTTCCATGCATTGTTAGGTTCTCTTGAAATTTGTTGTACTAAACCCAATTTGGTTGTGTATGTTTGGCTATTTATCTATTCATTGTACATGGCGATGATGCCTACTTGGTGTTTCTAAGCTAGAGCTGACATGTCTTCTGGGGAATCGTGTCTTTATGGTGTCAACAATATGGAATCTATCTTTGTTGGAAATAGGAAACTTGCATCTAGCCGGTCTATTAAGTCGGGCACTAGTGTGGGCTGAAAATTCCATCTAACTCTAATACTCTGCAGGTCCGTTCACGAGGTTTGAGTGTGATTTTTGATAAAACAACTATCTGTCAAAAGGCGGATGTTGGATAACTGAGGTGTTTTTGTTCTAACTGGTTCTAGAAATTCGTTTATTATGAGTAAAAAGGGTATTGGATATGGTGATGTTGGGCTTTGATAATCACCATAGTGAGGATGGATTTATAAGAGTTTAAGGTTTGATTACCGATCCGTCTGGACTTAGAGTCTTGCAATATTTATTACTCACAACTATCCTAAAGTGATTCATGCGTACTTGATTTGTCATTTTCTTGAGATTGCATGAACTAATCTGTAACCAGCTGTGTGGGCTTAACTTCTCAATTAAGATGTACATGTACATGTGGTGACTATGAGATGTTCCAAAGATCTGAGTTCTTATCTGAGTATAGTATGGGATTTTTTGACCTGGCTCAGTTTGTTTTCCAACTGAAGCTTCACTATTCACGGAGGTGGATCTACTTTGGTGTAATGTAGGTGACTCCGCATGGCTGTAAACCATATTAGATATAATGGTTATTCAAGGATGTCCTTTGCTAACAGTAGAGAATTGGGCAGTGACTTATTTTCTACAAATTGGGTGGAGAATTTTTTACATGAGTGAGTATATTGTAGACAATTAAAAAGAAGGTTTGCAAATTGGTTTCTAATTTGGGTTGGTGCTAGTTTCAGGAGCAAAGTGTTGAATCATATAAGTTCGGATGGGGACTCATATTTTTAAAAATTTATCTCTACCTTTTGCTTTGACTCACTTAGGTCATGATGTTGTAATGATTAGAATACATCTTGTCACATTTATGGGTGGCCTTTTTAGACTATATATACCTTAACAGTACATAATTCATTTGTTTTGTTGCATTTGGGTCACATGGATAACAACTGGGATGCCCAGCATCACCTGTGTACAATCACTTGCTAACGAAATGTTTTCTTGTGGCTATGGGTGCAGGTGAGGGCTACCTTCCTTAATGCTTGTGGAAATTGGATTGTTGTTGTTCCAAAATACTACAGGAGTAGTGTGATACCATATCTACATTAGTTTGTTGGGTGGGGCGCTATAACCTGTCTTCACTTAAATTTGGGTGTACAATATTGTTTAAACATCGAATGGTATTTGTACACGATCTATGTACTATGCTGTTGTATGATGGTCTTTGAACATCTAATGTTCATTTGTGACATAGTTATTATAAGTAACTTAAACACATACACAATACCCCATATGCACACTACACACATACCCACACACCTACACATACACAACCTTGTGCTACATGCTAGTAGCATGAACCCTAATCACATAATCACAACACCATCACCATCACCATCACCATGCACAAAAATGAGCACCATATCTCCACACACTTGTAATGAAGGATTGAAGGCATGATTTTGAGAAGAAGAATGATGGCTACATTCATGATATTCCTCGCCACCATCAACTCCCATCCCTCCATTATGCATCCTATGGTCTTGTCCCCTTCTCATCTTCTTGCCCTATGCTACCTATTGGATTCATCTTTTGCAAGCAATCAACACACTCCATCTTGGTGCTATACCTTTTGTCATTTGGGATATACTCCATTGTGAGTATGGTTTATGCTTGTTTCTTTCCATTTTGCTTATGTTGAGGTGTGCAGATTTGCCACCATACACACAATCTCTATCTCCCTCTCATATCCTTATCATCTTTCTACTTGCATCTTAAGGTGTGCGGATTTGCCACTTCTGGTATGAGAAGTGATCATACTTGCATGTTTCCCTTACCTCATTATCTTCCTTACTACATGCATAAGTAGCAAGCCCATTCTCACTCACTCACCATTTCTCTCATCTTGTTTTTTGGCCACCCCATCCCACACTTGGGCGTGGATCTTGAAAATTTTTTCATGGCATATTCGATTGTGTATATGTATGCGTCCTAGCCACATATCTTGCTAGGTGGTGCCCCTATTGTGTACCTCCCATGATGAGTCCATCGTGCATAGTCTTGGTGTAGAGGCCATGCACTCTGTTTTGCACTTCCACCTCTCATTTGATGCCCCCACTGACGATCAAACTCAAGACCTTGAGTTCAAAGAGTAGTGATGCATGCCATCTATCATGGACAAGTGGCTACAAGATTTTTCAAATGGGAGGGCTGAAGAAGAGGAGACTGTAGAAGCACTCAAGGCCTTCATTGAAGTGCTACTGCCAGGTTGTAGTGTCATTGATATCCAAGAGGTAAGATCCCCATCTTGCATTGCTCGTGCTAATAAAAAATCAAGAACATTAAGAGGGAGGGCTACAAAATGTCATCACTATTGTCAACCAAAGCATTTTGACAACGAGTGGTGATAGAGGAGGTGAAGAAAGAACGGCGAGTTTTGCTTTTGAGAACCACATCAACACTCTCACAAAATCAGTCAGATTTTGTGTAGCACCAAGTGTTTTCTCTTCAATGGTTAGAGACGAGTTGTCAACTACATCAACCACAAATTCCAAGCCACAAAGCCAATTTAGCATTTGGTGGAAGCAAGTGGGCCTACGCTCTCTCTAGTACTAGATAATGCAAGTGAAGTACGACCACCCAAGTGTTGCCATCGCATGCAAAATTGAAAGCCGATTGGGGTAGACTCTTCTTACCCATTCTGTTTTGAATCCAATATGGAGGATTATGTGGAGTTCAACAAGAGTCACCTCGTCAACACTTAAGGTATGCAACTCTTATTGGTCAAAGCCTTGCTCTACACCCAACATGGATAATAATAATAGGCAAGAAGTATTTCCTTTTTGTTTCTTGCAACACATGCATGCAAACGTGTACACTGACAGGAAGATATTCTACAAGCAAAATATTGTTTTCCTATTTGGAGCAGAGATGCTTGATGAAATTCTTAAATCCCCACGTCCCATCATCTTGCCCATTCTTGATTTCTATCACTCTTTTGGTGTAAGCATCTTTATTATATTCTAGCCTTGCGCTCTTCTAAGCTCCTGCTCAAGTTTTCCACCCATGTACAAACCTTTATAAATCACTAAGTCATTCCAAAATAAAATAAAATTGTAATTGTCTACTCGTTGATTTACTACCATAGCAAGTGTCTTTTTTTCCACATTCAGTGGCAAGAAGGGAGAAGACATCATCACCAATGTTTTGGATAACTGTGACATCACCACCAATGTTTTGGATGACGATGCCTCATGGCTATGAATCTTCCCTCTATTGATGAAAGTAGAGGCCAAGTCTTGGTACAATGCTTTTCCCCAAGCTACCAACGATGCATGGGACTTACTATGTGCTGCATTCGTGAAAGGTTTGGTGGAGGCAGAACCTCAAAAAAGTTATGGCAGTTGTTGACAGAGTTAAAGCAGGGAGTTCTACCAGAGTATGCCACTTACGAATCCAAGTTTGTGGATTTGTGGGAGTGATGGGTTGCCTCATTAGAAGAAGGTGAAGGAGCACCTAATTTCTTGAAGAAGGACCATTTTATTGCTAGCATGTGGTCGCCTCTTAAAGAGAAGGTGAAGGGGAGATTCCCTGCAACGTATGAGTTGGTAATGGAAGTAGCCTGCCTTAAAGACAAGAAGTTGTGCATGCAAGAAATAGTCAACGAGTCAGAGGAATCAAGCTTAGTTTGGCTAACCCCAGTAACTACAACATCCACTCAAAGACCCCAACCACAAGAGGCATTAGAAGAACAGGAAGACCTTTTGAGTCGCATCGGTACTCAGCTTGAGAATCTATCTCTGCATTTGGTGCAACAAGGACATGCACAAAACCGTAAACAAGATCAAGTGAGAGGACAACAAAGGTAGAACCAAGAATACCATTGCTACAATTGTGGGAAAGATGGCCATGGCATGTATTACTGCCCACACCCAAGGAGGCATAAATTCAACAAAGGAGCCAGACAAAGCTAAATTTCACCACCGAGAGCAAGACCACCACCACCAAGGGCACCACAACAAGCACCGCCCGTGAAAATCCTACAACCACCCGTTCAACCATATCCACCACCACCACCACCATAGCCTCTCATTCCACCCTTACCCCCACCACCAGTTGGAAATCAAGTAGTAAGTATCATCAGTCTTGAAGGTAAGGGAAAGGAGAAAGTGGAGGAGGATATCAAGGGAGTGTCAAAAGGTAAGACCAAGGTTAAAGGAGTAGATACCATGGGGGTAAAGCATGCTAGGCATGGTGAATATTCCCAAAAGGAAGAAAAGATGAAAACTGAAGGGGAATCTAGAAAATAGCCATCCAAGTCACAACGTAAAATTGACATTGTAGATTTCTCTTTGGGTGAATGTTCTAAACCATATGATTTGGTTCAAGATGTTTCTATGCAAGGCCCAAAAATCACCTGGCCCCAGCTACTCCACCTACCACCTAGGGTGAGGAGACAATGGACAAAGATGGTTAGCACAAGAAGACCAAAGTCAAAGATAGTTGGGGCTATCTTTGGGAGGAATCTAGATGACGTACTACCAGTGATGGATGCTCACATCAAAGGGCGACACATATCCAATATCTACATCAATGGTGGCACACAAATATGAGTTATGAGTGAAAAATGATGCACCGTTTGGGTTTAGAGGTGAGTAGGCTAGAACCATGCCGAGCCAAAATGAAAAATAATTTAAAAGTTCAATGTGTTGGTGTTATAAATGCATTTAGGATAAAGGCATTCAACACCGAGGTAGATGTGGACATCTTTATCATGCCACCACACAAAGGGGAGGGCTATACAGGGATTTAATATTTATGTAATTACCAAAAAATTTGTGTGATCACAAGGTCTGCTGACACATTTATATAATCACATTTAACATGATCACAAACAAGTTGGTTCAGCGCAACCTGGAAACCCACAAAAAGCCTGTCGGGCTTTTGCATTTTCCCTACGACCCCCTTGGGAAAACCCAAAAGCGTAGTGGGATGCATCTTAATATATAGAGGTCCCTAATCGGTCCCGTTAGGTGTTTTTTGTTGAGCCACACACACACACACACACACACACACACACACACACACACACACACACACACACAGACACACACACACACAGAGAGAGAGAGAGAGAGAGAGAGAGAGAGAGAGAGAGAGAGAGAGAGAGAGAGAGAGAGAGAGAGAGATCAATGACTACCTTTGTTGTGGGAGCTACCTAGTGTCAAACATGTGCTCCGGTTCGGGAGGAATGCTTGACATTGTTTTGTAGCTCTCTCCGAGTCAATTGTGATGGTGCATTTGAATCTCCAATGCAATGAGCAAGCAAGAAGTAGCATCGGGATGAAGCTCACACTCTCTCTCTTTCTCTCTCACACACGGTCAATGACACCTTAAAACTTTGATTATGATTAAGTTCTCTTTACAAAATGACCTAGGTACCTTATATACTAAGACTACCATAGGTTAAATCAAAATAGAGTTCAAGGGGTCAAATGGCTTTGTATTTACAACCTGGAAGTGGCATTGTACCTCGGCTTCTACAACTAGAATAACTAGTCATTATAAATGATGATTTTAACCATAATCCGCATCATTTCATAACTATCAAAAAATAAGACTTTGGTATGGAAATTAAGTTATGTCGTGTTGTTGATCCATGGGTCAACACTCCCCCCCCCCTCCAAATTCATGTCGTCCCTGACATTACCTCATTGTCAATGTCGGTGTTGGTCTTTGTTGTCGTTTTGCTTTCTTGTGCTTTATGTCCTTCACATCCAAACCCCGAGTTGCAACATCTGTTGTTGACATTATAGGGCTATTGCTAGATCTAAATTTAGAAAGAAGCCAATCTTGTTCAGCTTGACTCTTATCATCATGGATAGATAAAGCTGCAAATTCATCCATTCAAATTTTTCTAGTAACTTGATCACAACCTCTTTATGTTTCCATAAATATGATCACTTTACTTCCATCCATCATTCACTTTAGTAAATGTGTCAATTTTGAGTATTTCTCATTCGCAAAGTCTTATTGTTTCCATAAATATGATCACTTTACTCCATCCATCATTCGCTTCAGTAAATCTGGCAATTTTGAGTATTTCTCATTCTCAAAAACAACTTGTACAATCTATAGAATTGAATGATTGGCTTTCAGAGCTTATGAACCAACGACAACTTTGTAAGGATTCTGAAGAAATTGTCTAGCTAAACCTTCAACTTGTTTAGGCCAAGTTATACTCCAATACTAAGTCTATTTGTCAAGCACAATCTGGGAGATTACTTTTTTGATTTGAGATTCAAAACCCATGTTTACTAGGGCCTTTTTAATTCTTTGCCTTCTTCATATCACTTGTGCTAACATTTTTTTCCATTGCTTTCAATTTAATATTGCAGACATAAGAAATCAATCAAATGTATACAATATGAGATTTGCAATGCACTCTAGTCAATCCCACATATCGACCACATATGTTCTGAGCAAACGTACACTACAATGCACTCTCTACATAACATTATGGATACAAAAATAATATGAAATTGTCAATGCAAGTATGAATATAATGATTCGTTATACATCCTGTGCGATTTGAAAACAATAAGACAACTATTTTTACATGCTACAAAGAATCATCAACATTTACATTGAAATGATGATAATCATTTGCAAAACACACATGAAAGCAATAATGTTGATGATCGACCATCTCATGCACTAACAATATTTTATAATACATAATCCACTCCCTATATAAACCAATGCATAAAACAAGGCAATAAAATCTTCAATACGATAACACAATTGAGGACTACTTGTACCCAATCAAGGATTGTAACCCCTGTATGCATCCAATTCAATATATAAAATCTAATTTCACCCAATTAAGGATTATACGTCTCATATTGTGCAATGACAATATATATCAATTCAAATCTATGATGGTGGAAAAGCAAGACTTCAAGGATCTTTATATACCCAGTACACTAGTACAGGGCATCCGACCCTTGACTATCAACTCATTATTTAAATATTCTCATCTTCTAAAACCAACTTCGACCCTTTTATGGACCAATAGCTTCGTCACAATGAGCATGACTCTCCAAATTCTCTATTGTTTTGGTTTTGTACCTTTAGGTTCGGTAAAGGGTCTAAATATTTTTAGAAATGGTTACCGAATTAAGAATCACATTTGGCCCAAAAAAAGGGACCTGTGACTCTGTAACCTTAGGTCAATTCACAAGGAGATGACTATATCGGGTGCTCGGATACACTCCCCAGGGATTTTCCTAGTTAAAATGCCAAAGTAAGAAGAGGTTTACTATACACAGTGGGGCCCGCTAGGAAAATGAAAAAGCCCGGCGGGCCTACCGGCTCTATTGGTTTCTGCAGGTCACCATCAAGATCACGTTAACAATTAATGTGATCACGTCTTTTTTATGTGTTATTAACATGATCACATGATCATGATCACATCAGTGAAATCCTTGGGGCTATCCTAAGTACGACAGGGACATTGGCATAATCTAGATGAAGGATGCCAAAGGGAAGCCAATACTTTATGACATGAAGACAGGTCAACAACATGACATGGATCTAGAAACCTCTATGGATGAGTTTTCTAGTAGTGACTCTTCAACCACTTTAGAGGAGTAGTCAACAGTGAACGAAAAAAGCGACAGTAGCATTGAGGTGATGGGGTCATTCTCAAGGACCCTAAGAGGATGGAGAAATCTGATGCATCATCATCAAACCAAGGGGAGACACTAGGTATACAACCTTTGATAGAAGCAAGTAAGCTGCATCAAATTCTCTCTAGTGAGTTGTGTGGGAAGGAGCGTGAAGATTATATTTCCATGCTAAGTAATTTTACCACATTTTTCATTGATGAATATGATAAAATCATTGGCATCACAATAGTTTAGCATCACATTAAGCTCAAGGAGGGAAGTAAACCTGTAGTGAAAAAGCATAGACGGCTCTTAGTAATTCAACAAGACGCCTTGCTCAAAGAGGTAAGTAAACTGCTAGAAGTAGGTTTCACCTATCCTGTTGAAGACTTAGAGTGGGTTTCTCCAGTGGTAGTCACACCAAAGAAGAATGGTAAGTGGAGGGTTTGTGTTGATTACAAGCCCCTTAATGCAGTCACAAAGAGGGACCGTTTTCCTCTTCCTTTCCAAGATGAAATTCTCAATGAGGTAGCAGGACATGAGTGCTACATGGTATGTGATGGCTACTCAGGCTACTTCCAGATTAGCATCACTGAAGAAGATCAAAAGAAGACAACCTTCATCACACCATGGGGATGTTTTGCTTACAGATTTATGCCTTTTGGTCTCACCAATGCTCCAACCACCTTTCAGTGCTATGTGACGTTTGTTTTTCAGCCGTTCTTTGAAAAATCAATTTGTGTTTTTATTGATGATTTTTGTATCTATAGCTTCCACTCTCTTCATTTGTAGAAAGTTTATGAAGGTCTAGCTAGGCTGCAAGCTTTGGGTGGCCAACTCAATGTAGAAAAGTGCCACATTGGAGAAAGCAAGGTTACTCTTCTTGGCCATATGATCTCGGCCAAAGGTATTGAAGCTAATCCAAGAAAGGTTCAAGCCTTGGTAGCTTTTCCCTCTCCCACGACAACAAAGCAATTGGTCTCTTTTCTTCAAAAGGTGAGGTATTTGAGTAGGTTCATTCACCTGCTCTCTCAAGCGGTTCTCCCTTTACAACAAGTTACCCATCAAGAGATCTTCACTTGGAGTGAAGAAAATGAACAACAATTCAATGAGGTAAAACAAATTCTAGCCTCACTTCCCACCATTGCACCTCCAAAGTGGGACGAGCCATTTTATGTAAACCCTAGTGTGGGCAATGACACACTTGGGGCAGTATTGATGCAAAAGGATCCTCAAACTTCTTTCATGTATCCTATCTACTTTTCTAGTGGCATGATGACTCCATCAAAAAAGGGATACACGGCAGTGGAGCACATGGTTCTTGCATTAATGTTTGCTACCACAAAATTTTGCTTTTATTTATTGTCTACACCATTCATAATCTTAACAATGGAAGAAGTATTTCCTTATGTAATGCAACACATGGATGTTTCTTCTAGGACTTCCAAATGGCTCACAAGGTTGCAAGAGTTTGGCTACACAATGCAAGTGGAGATATCCACAAGATCCAATCTAGGAGGCATTCTCATTCATCTCCACTATGAAAAGAAGCTGAAGGTCAAGACAAGTGACAAAGAAGTAACACCTGTGTTCGGAGTCCCTAAGTTGGTGAGGGCTCACTCTCTTTTCTTTGATGGAGCCTATAAGAGGATAGTGGAAAAAGTTGTAGCGAGCATTGTCATCTTCAACTAGCAAGGGGAGAATGTATTCTCCATTGGTCATCTCTTAGATTCTCACTCCAACAATGAAGCAAAATATGCAGCCTTAACTCTTGAGTTAGAGTGGTGTGTCACAAAAGGTATTCACTGGTTAAATGTATTTGGTGATGCCATGCTTTTAATAAAATAAACACAAGGAACTTGGGCTTTTAAAAATCATAGCTTGCTCAGCCATTTGCACCAAGTTAGGAAAATTTTAGGGAAGTCTCAAGCGATCACAATTATATCACGTCCCTCGAGCAAAAAATCAAGAAGCAGATGCTCTAGCTAGAGAGAAGCTACAAGATGTTCTAGTGGTGGGTGCTATCAACTTGAAGTTGCCTCTCTTCCAAGGTAGTGATGATATGCATGAGCTCATGAGTTTCTTGGACATAAGAGAGTGTCCTAGAAATCTTACTAAGGGCCAAAAGCAGTGGCTTGTGTGCAAGGCAACAAAATACCGCCTTATCAATGATGACCTCTACAGCAAGGGTAAGGATCAAATTCTTAGGTGTGTACCTCTCTCTAGAGAGATCACATAAATAATTTCAAGTTTCCATGATGGTTTTTGTGGAGGGCACTTTGCACTTGACATCACCAGTAGGAAGGTTCTACAAGTCGGGTTTGTGTGCCTAGTTTACAAAGAGATGTGCATCACTGGTGTAAAACATGCAAAGAGTGTCAAAAGGCCGGTGATAGGAGGCTCACATATGAGCCACACTCCTATAATCTCTTATGGACCATTTGAGAAATGGGGAATGAATTCCATTGGGCCTTTGCCAAGGAGCGAATCAGGTAAATTATATCTCATCATGGGTGTAGACTACATGACCAGGTGAGATGAAGCAGTTGCTACCACTTGGATTACAACTAAGGAAGTGGCTAAGTTTGTATTTGAATTTTTTTTTTGCCATTTTGGTACTCCTCTTGAAATAATATGTGACAGGGGACTAGGTTTTAGAGAAGACCTAGCAGGGAAGCTAATGGAAAAGATGGGCATCACAAGATGACACTCAACTCCCTACTACCCACAATGCAACGGTTTGCTGGAAAGGTAAATGGTATGATCTGCAAGATCATCACTAAACATGTAACAATCACAAAAGTGATTGGGATAAGCATCTTATGGCTGCACTTTGGGCTTATCGGACTAATTTTGCACATCCCTTGGGTTCACGCCATATCACTTGGTGTATGGTAAGGAAGCTATTTTACCCATTGAAGAACAATTGGCTAGTCTCAGGATGCTAGCTATGCAGATGGAGTGTCCTAATTCTCATCTTCACAACCACATTCTTCACCTAGAGAGGCTTCAAGTAGACAGAGAAGATGCTATCAACTATTATGTAGCACAAGAAGAGCAACGTCGACTTACCTTCAACAAGGGACTTAGGGAAAAAGGTCTCAAGAAAGGTATGTTGGTCCTAAGATATGATAACAGGTTTGACACTAAGAAGGATAAAAAGTTTTCACCCAGATGGGAGGGGCCATTTGTCATTAGAAAGTGCTACAATAATGGTAGTTACCAATTGATGGATGCAGATGGTAGGCTCCACAAAACACGTGTCAATGGATGGAGGTTGAAGAAGTACTTTTTGAGGTTTGATCAAGCACCTATGATGGAAATCCCTGAGGAGGGAGACTCCTCCACCTCAACTGAAGAAGAATCAAGTACAGAGATAGAGATATAAATGCCTCTAGCTTCAAGGGGAGGGCTAATGAGGGCCGCTTTTCAAATTTTGGATCACCTCACTCTTGGTATGCACTTGATGGCAAGGCTTCAAGGCTTCATGGAGGAGGAAGGACCTGATGCATGAAAATCACCCAAAAAAAAAGTATATATTTTGTACATAGCTATGGTTTTGACACATTTGGATCTTGAAAATAAGAAGAAGTAGAAACAAACCCTATGAAAAAAAAAATTCACTGGATATTGATTCTATCCGATGGTCACTACCTGATGGTCACTACAGGTGAAGAATAAGAGTTAATAGTGAAAGGGAGGATAATCTTATGTATTACGGAGTTGGAATCAACAAAATATTACCAAATTCAAGCATAATTCACTTGTGGACACAAGGTTTGCACACGGAGTCAAGAGGGGACCACCTGAAAGACTTTTGAAAGAAAAAGACGAACACATATTTTTGTGGGATTTTTCTCTATTTTTTCCATTCCAAATTGAAAAAAGTTTTCAATAGCAAAGTTATAGGCGTTGAGCTGATCTATCTGCTCGTATTTTTTTATAATATTTTTGAGCTATGGTTTGGGAGATATGACCAAAATAGTGGATCCTATCTTTTCACATGGGAAGAAGTCATGATTATCCAACTCCACACACACAATTTCTTATAGATTTCTCTCCATTATTGCTTGATTTTTTCTTATTTTATCAAGATTCTCTCAAATAGTATAAGAAAGCTCTTGGACTCAAGCTATGGAAGGAGGCATGGAGAATAAGCTCACCATGATGAAGGAGATTAGGAGGAAATTGGTCAATAAGCGAGGCACACAGAGCTCTCTCATTGGGGGAATGCCTCAAACTGAGGTTACTTTGTGATAACTCCTCTTGCTCATAATATCTTTCCTAATCACTCTCTTGACCTATAAAAGGAGGCCTCCTGTTTTGTAAATGCACACACATTACACACACACACTACCCCATATACACACTACACACATATCCACACCTACACATACACACCCTTGTGCTACATGCTACTAGCATGTAGCACAAGGAGGCCTCCTCTTTTGTAAATGCACACACACTACACACACACACAACCCCGTATACACACTACACACATACCCACACACCTACACATACACACCCTTGTGCTACATGCTAGTAGCATGAACCCTAATCACATAATCACAACACCATCACCATCACCATGCACAAAAATGAGCACCATATCTCCATACACTTGTAATGAAGGATTGAAGGCACAATTTTGAGAAGAAGAATGATGGCTATTTTCATGATATTCCTCGCCATAAACTCCCATCCCTCCATTATGCATCCTACCATTAGGAGAAAGTTGGACTCACTTTTGGGCCTTTCAATTCTAGAGAGAGAGTGGCGCTCGACCAATGAGGAAGAGGCTAACGTTACGTTGAAAATCGACATTTTGGAGTCAAGCTCTTTTTAAAAAAAGAGAGGAAATATTATTTTGGTTCATCAAATTGCACAATTTCACGCTTTCAAAGCATAAATGCCGTAAGTCGTACTAACTATGTACCGAGGAATTTCAGAACTTTCATTGAAGACTCTATCTAGTATCTTTGTTCCCGCCCAAATATGACTTTGAGTAGCTCTACTTTCCTCTAAAAAATTCTTCCCTTTTTTATATTTGCGCTAACCTTTCTGTGTATTCATTCTGCTGCACACCATGTCTACTTCTCGAAGGCCTAGCACTACCATTGACTCTATTAGCATTTTTAACAGTTATACTACAGACGATCAAGCATGGATCCCATCTCGAATAACTATCGGAAGTTGGGTTCCACTGCAAACTAGGAGGAGGAAGAGGAAGAGGAGGCAATGCAATGATTTCGTGGAGGCTTTCAAGGGTCAAGTTAAAGAGTTTAAAGTGTGTGCACAAAGCAAGCGGGTGAAAGAGGTCCTCATACAACATGCTTTCAAGCATGCAGACTTAAGGTTGCAAACATCTCCTCCAAGTTTTCCAAGGCATCGACCCAACTGTAAGTTATTTCAGCATCTCGCTTAGTGCATGATTATATTCGAATATTAAGTGGTGGATATCATCTTTGATATGTTTCAGATATTTATCCATCGAATAGGATAGATTGGCAACCAGTTGAGAGTATAGTTGGGATTTTTGATGCTTTCCATGCATTTATTGGTGAGCAAATCTACCGAGGAAGACAACACAAGGAACTTGCAGCTAATGGAATTTTCTTTTATGATATGTCATATGTGGAACCGAGAACTTCCATTGGTTGGGGTCGTGTAGCTCCTTTGTCACTTCCATCCTTTGACAGCAAGGATTGGTCCCTGCCTGCTTCGCAAACTAGTGAAAGCTTCAGGAATAAGTTGTTTCAGGATATACAAAAGTCCCTCAAGTATTCAATTGCCACAAAAATAGTTCGGCTCGCACTATTTATGCCTCTTGAAGTGTTTGTAGATTTTTTCTTCGATGAGCAAATAAGAACTACCGCAACAATGTTCATTTGCAAGTCTGAGAGCTGTTTGGACTTTTTACATGATAACTGGGATAGGAAACAATCACAGAACAAAATTTGTATTTTGCAAATGAAGTCCATAATTTGCAAGTTCATTATAAGCTCTCAGAATTTCTTAGTATCGTTTTACTATATTAGATATCATCTTCTTAGTGGGTAGCTTATTCCACTCGACCAAGATACAGAGAACAGCCTCGAGAACAAACCTTTATCAATGGAGCTCTACTTTCGAGACAGCCTACTTACTGTGATGGAGACAATGTCAAGCACAACTCTAGCACAACTCAGGATAGATCTTACATGTGAGAACTTCCACTTTTGCCGGAATTGTATACATTCAGTCTTAACAATAGAAAGGTGCTTACTAAATCGATAAATTTTGATTGTCTTTAATACACTATGACTGAATCTAAATTTTTCTTCTTTTCAGATTCCAAGGCGCAAGGAGAAAACAACATTGTGCAAGGAGTCACTAACAAATACACTTCACTTAATTGCTTCCACCGGAAGCTAGGTCACATACCTTGTGCACGGAAAGAGATTTGATGCCATGCAAACCATGATGTACTCTTCAAAATGACTAATGTAGAGATATTTCTTGGCGGCGGTCAAACAATGTTTCAAAAATGTACATATCAATGTATCAAAACTTGACATATTGTGTTGTTTCTGTCAAGATTTATACAAGTAATTTTCTCCCTTTCCCTGCTACTGTCCTCTCCCCCGGTTTGTGCCACTTGTCCCCTGTCCTCTCCCGTGGTTTGTGCCACTCGTCCCTTGCCCTTTGCTCCGATTGCTCCCCTGCCCTCTGCTCCGGTTGCTGCTACCTCTGCCTCTGGGGACGCTGGTCTCGGGCATCCTTTCGCGTCGCTCAAAATCATGGGCCTCTTCCATGGCTTCCCATGCTTCGTGCACCTGTGAAGCTTCCCGCTGTTCTTGCTCTTGCCGTTGACGTGTAGCCCATTCCTCTACTTCTGCGGCGTCCACATAATATTGGTTTATTTCTTCTTGCATATTTCTAACTTCTTCTTGAGTCTGATTGTGGCGTTGCATCATTTCGTTAATGCGAGCCTCTGCGAACTCATCAGCTCTCGCCGCTTCCTCTCTTGTGCGTCTGTTTACCAAGATTATAATATGCCGGATGGCCATTACAGAAAAATGTCGCACATCGTTGTTGGTGTAGTTATGTAATTGAAGTTCCTGTAGAAGCGTGATACAGACATCTGTTGCTTCATACATACGTTACAGCAAACAATAAAACAACAGATTACTTACGTTCGATATATCCATAATTTGACTGATGAGCAACACGGCATTCAAATAGGTTCGCCAACCATAGCTATAGTCATCAGTCTGCGTGGGCACGGTTACCCGTTCGTGCCGGACTACATTTCCTAGATCATGTTCTAACAAAAGATGCTCTACACAGCATACAAGTTTTTCGCGGCACTACATACATAACCACTTGAGCCAACAACACATTACAAAGACACACTGCTTTCCAAATGTACCCAAATGGATCTCACGTACACGACTGTGAAACGCCCTGCTTTGCCCGGAGTTTGCGTAGTAAACATCTTAGCTTCCATGTCAAATAACATCAGACTCCAATGATCACTACAAAGACACCATCAAAGATGAGGAGAGATTCTCAATAAAAGATGTTTTTTACAAGGCAAGAAAATACTCACGATTGATTGTACGCAGTGACCAAAAAGCGCGCTAGATCAAAGTTGACTCTGCTAAACCAGTTCATCAGACTCAAAAAGGAAACTGAGTTGTTCTGCAGATAAGGTGATATCAGCGGATCTATTACGTATACTTTCTCTTGAACCTCAGGGGGCAGAAGCGAGACAGCGTGGCTAACATGAACAAATGGCAGAGATTAGACTTGAACACCAAGTGAGTCAATACCGAGCAAGTGGGGCAGCTATCGAATTCCATTGGCCGCTGATTCGCTTGGTATTGACCCATGTCTTGTCTGAAATGGGACAAAACAAATAACTTGATGACTGCCAAAAAGACATGGGTCAATATCGAGCGAGTCAGCGGCGGATTCCAATTCCATAAGCGACAGACTCGCTTGGTATTGACCCATGTCTTTAAGGTAGTGAACCATTGTAAAGAAAAACTTGGCAACTGCCGCAAAGACATGGGTCAATACCGAGCGAGTAGTACCAAAATCCAATTTCATTAGCCACTGTTTCGCTTGGTATTGACCCATGTCTCGGTAGAGACCCATTTAATAAGCATGAGAACTAAAGAGCATGAGAATTACCACAAAGCAACATTGACGACCTCATTCTTTGCGAGCGAGTCGGTGAAACTGCGCATGCACATGAAGTCTACATTATCGAGGTTGGTAATGCAGGCCTCCTCTGACCTTGCAGGCAGCTGTATGTGCGCATGCAGAGGCGCTGAGCTCAACAAAATTCTCAACTCCTCTTCATTCTCTTCGTTGATTTGCTCTAAAATAATTGACTCATCCGATACATTGGATGGCCCTTCTGATGCAGATCCTTGTCCTTGCCTTTCTTGAGCTGGCTCCCAAGCTGCCTCAGGCTCCTAAGGCTCCGGATCATTTTCCTTCAATATTGGTTGCTCCATAGATGCCTCAGGGTCCACCCTGGCCTACTCTTGCCCCTCATCATCCCTTAGTGGCTGTGGATCCTCCATGACTTGCTCATTTTGGTGTCTAGTTGGCTCCTCGATAACTGTCTCTATTTCTTCCATGATTGCCTCAGGGTCCACTCTGGCTTGCTCTTGGCCCTCTGCAGCTATCTCAGCCTGCCCTTCTGTGTCATTTCTCTCGACCCATGATCGGGTCCTTTTGCTGTTTGTTTCAGCCCTAGATGGCTCTGTCTGTCGTGCACGAGGATGGAGAGGAGGGATGTTAAGAATATCCATGGTTCTACTATCTCGGATAGGCACTGGCTGAAGCAGCCCATCGTAGCGGAAACGAAGCCTACGAAGAGTATCAAAATCCTGCGGCATGATAGTGACGCGGTGTGCATGGGCAGCTAGGATATATCCATTGCTGAAGAATTCCACGAGGTAGTCTTCAGCAATTTCTTGAAGGTAGAGGAGTGCACTGCTGGCCCATCGCATGCCGAGTCTCCACTGCTTACAAATCTCCCGCACTACTCGCTGGAAAGGGAGACGTGGAATATCAGGTTAAACATGTCGTTCTATCCTCCGTAGCGTTGCAGTACACCTCTGTGCGCCTCATATCGGCGTCTTCTTGCTCGAGCATTCAAAGATTCACCTGTTGCCCTCCTAGCGCAGGCCTTTACACGAGGCATCTCTAAAAATACAATAACACCAAAAGACAATTCATTTGTCAGCACAAGGGACATCAGATTTCAAAAATAGTCAATACCAAACGAATAGGTGAATAGGAAAGAGTTGCCTCACCCTATTCGCTCGGTACTGACCTCAGAAAATAGTAATAGCAGGCATGACTTATATTTTCTGAGGTCGCTACCTAGTGAATAGGTGCATAGGATAGAGTGGCCTTCTCTTATTCGCTCAGAAGTGACCTAAGAAAATAGTAATAGCAAGCATGACTTATATTTTCTGAGGTCACTACTGAGCAAATAGGTGCATAGGAAATATTTTACCTTGCCTTATTCGCTTGGTAGATGACCTCAGAAAATAGTAATGGCAGACATGACTTATATTTTCTGAGGTCACTAACGAGCGAATAGGTGCATAGGAAAGAGTTTCCTTGCCTTATTCGCTCGGTAGTGACCTTAGAAAATAGTACTGGCAGACATGAATTATATTTTCTGAAGTCACTATAGAGCGAATAGGTGCATAGGAAAGAGTTTTTTTTGCCTTATTCGCTCGGTAGTGGCTTCATAAAATAGTAATAGCAGACATCACTTACATTTTCATCCCCATCAACAAAATACCTTATTCGCTGGGTAGTGACCTCAGAAAAGTGTACAAGCAAGCGAACAAGTTTGCATCCTCTACAACAAAATACCAATGACAGGTCCTAACTGTCATGTCGTTCCCTCCCATCACCTCCCCTAATATCGGGGGGATGGTACCATTGATTCTGTCTCCCACGTCCACCTCTCATGAAACCGCATGGCGGTACCACCCCTCACAGACCACTCACTCATAAGCCAGAACCCAAGCTCTGCTTTTTAGGCATGTCTGAAAGTCTATTTAAAAAGCAGTTGTTTCAGAACCTCCCTCAGGCTTTCGCAGAACAACTAAAGGAAGCTTAGGATAGTGGTGATGCCTTTCCAAGGTATACTCCCGCAGCGCCAACAACTCTGCATCCGGGGCCTCCTCATGAGGTCCCCCCTTGGCCCTCCCCCGATGTTACCTTTAATGTTCTCTAACGACACAGCTCGGGAGTGGCTGCTGTCAACACGGGAGTCAACTCTTGAGGTAAGCCGTTGGTAATTCTTTGCTTTCGGCTCCCAATTTCCAAGCTCCTAGTTTGAAGAGCTTACTTTCTAAATGCTCTGTGCAGGATGCTAGCCTGAAGCTGCAGCAAATGCTGATCGTCAGGTAGAGGGTCTCAATCCTTAAAGACTCTATGGAAGCAAGAAGGCCTGAAGACATGCAGCGATTGCTCGCCGAGAATGGCTCTATGGAGGCTATCATTAATTGGCTTCAGGAAATGAAGGATGAAGTGCTTGAGCTAGCCAGTAAATATGAAGAAGCCATTAACTTTGACAATAGTCTTTGCGAAGAGATAGCTTAGCTGTGAAGAAAAAGGACTACATGGTTATTGCAAACCCTAAACCCCCGGAAATTAATAGTTCACTCTTTGTAATGTCTGAATTGTTTTCTAACTCAAAACCCGGTGTTCAGTTGTAATTTTTTTTCTTTCTTATAAAATCAAAACGCGTATTTGGCAAAAGAAAACCCTAAATCCGCAACAAGCAAGGGTTACCTTCCCCTTATTTGCTTAGTATTGACCTTTGTACTAGCAGACATCACTTAACTTTTCTTTTGGTCAGTACCAAGTGAATAGGGCCCTTCGGACTAAGTGACCTTACCTTATTCGCTTGGTACTGACCGAGGATGATGACCTGTACCAAGCGAACAGGTGCAGCAAACAGGGTTTACCTTCTCTTATTCGCCTGGTACTAACTACACAAAATACAAGTGCACAGAAGGGTAGTATGTAGCATACCTCTTCACTGTAGTTTGTTTTGACTTATTCGCTCAGTATTGGCTTCAGAAGGAGGATGCGCGAGAGTAAGAGGTGATGGAGTTTTCTTACCACGTAGTGTCGATGGGGGTAGAGTTAATTAGAATGATGCGCAGTAGAGGATGCGAAAATAGGCAGAATAGTTGAAACTTGAGATGTTTGGCGGGGGTAATGCCTCAACTTAGAATGCTTACCTCGGGGAGGGTGACAACTTCACTTATGTACGAGATTGTGGTTGGTAAATCGTACTGCATGGGAATCTGAGACCATTTAATTCTGGTTGTCCTTGAGAGCGCAGCCCACGTGCCTTTTTGAGTGACCGTTTAGGGTCAGACAGACGCCAATCGCCCTTGCAGTCGCCATCTCCATCTCCGAGTGGAACAAACAGACTGCCGCTGCCTTTGCCTTTTCTGTGCCCTTCCCCTTGGCCAGCTCTCGTGATCCCGTGTTTAGAGTCAGACGCCGATCGCCCTTGCATTCGCCATCTCCATCTCCATCGCCATCGCCTTTGCATTTTTTGCACTCTTCCCCTTGGCCAGCTCTCGTGATCCTGCGTTGAGTGACCTCCACTTCCACTGGGTCGAGTCCTTTGCTGCCGCGTCGCCATCGCCATCGCCCCCCTCTGGTTCTTGCTGTCGGTGGCCTGCGACATCACCATCCAACTCGGCGCCATTGGATATTGCAGAGACAGGTTCTTTCTCCCTGCCTCTCCCCTTTCTGTGTGCTGTTAGCTGTGTGCGCACCGAAGCCACTGCGTTAGGGTAAATATGCATGCATGTTTGGAATAATTACTCCGTATGTGACCGTACCGCATTCATGGTTGGAATAATTACTCCTTATGTGACCGTGCCTGAGTTTGGGCATAGTGAGTGAGTAGGCCTATAAATCTATCACTGATAACATAATATGCTTTGTTCTTATCCACGTGTTCCGAATGCTTAGGTCACAAGACAGAACCAAGAAAATAGAGCCCTTCATAGATTCTTGGGCCCCTACTCGCTTGGTTCTGACTCAACTAACGTCAACTCTTATGACATTAGCACACGGGACATAACCAAGCGAGTAGGGTCCTTCGGAAATTCTTGGGGCCCCTACTCGCTTGGTTCTGACTCAACTAACGTCACCTCTACTGACCTTAGCGCACGGGACATAACCCATCGATAGGGCCCTTTAGAGATTCTTGGGCCCCTACTCGCTTGGTTCTGACTCAACTAACGTCAACTCTTATGACATTAGCACACGGGACAGAACCAAGCAAATAGGGTCCTTCAAAAATTATTGGGGGCCCTACTCTCTTGGTTCTGACTCAACTAACGTCACCTCTACTGACCTTAGCGCACGGGACATAACCCGTCGATAGGGCCCTTCAGAGATTCTTGGGCCCTACTCGCTTGGTTTTGACTCAGGTTTTGACTCAACTAACGTCAACTCTTATGACATTAGCACACGGGACAAAACAAAGTGAATAGGGTCCTTTGAAAATTCTTGGGGGACCTACTCGCTTGGTTCTGACTCAACTAACGTCACCTCTCATGACATTAGTGCACGGGACAAAACCAAGCAAAAAAGGACATTGAGGGGTACTCGAGGCTCAACATTCGCTTGGTTATGACACCAAATAGTTTTGGCTTGCTTTTTCTTTCAGTCATGGAGATCATAGTCGTGGAGACAGACGTGAGTGAGGATACATGTGAAGAAAAACTATTCACATTCTTATATAACGCCCGTGCTCATCACCGTGCACCAGAACTATCAGGAATGTTCAATGTAGAGTTTTCTATACAGAGGATTATAGATTGCTCCTTTGAGTACCTACAAAACCATTTGCAACAGTATGAGGCAGTCACTTGTGACAATTCCATGACAGTTGATGGCATGAGATATGTGCACCCTGCTGACCTTGACCCTGACAAGAGTGCTTCAAGGAGACTGAATCGCTGTCTAGAAAAGTGTCCCTTCAATTCACTACTTGTACAAGACAGGTGTATAAAGCACTTCAAAAAGTGTCGCTTATTGGAATTCTATGATGGGTTTGTCTATTACTTATACTTGCAAACGGATGGTGAGTCAGAGACTTCGCAGTCAACAAGGCGCCGGAGGAAGAGGTAGAGGATGTCGAGGTGCAATTCAACCCAGAAGAAGAGCGGGTAGAGGTACTAAAGGAAACATTTGATGCGGGCTTAACTCTTGTTTCTCTTGCGGATGCAGCAATAGGGTGCAAGCAAGAAATCCCAAGTAAGGAAGTGACTTTGCCTCTGAATTGTGCTCCTAGCTTTGCTATGGCGAGCGACACCCACTATGTTCTGCTCAGAGATATCATGCATGAGCTCAATATACAGGAGGACTACTGCCTAGCGGCAATTGCAAATTTTTGTGAGGTAGACATGGGGTGACGATGATGGAGTGGACCAACATCTTATTGCTGACACAGCTGTGCGTGACTCACAGTTCACTTCAGGGTCTCAACTGATCAAAGATACTTTCAATGAAGCGAAGTCCGGAGAGGCCAATTTTCCAACAGATGAGCAGTTTGAATCGACAACAAAACAACTCGTCTTGGAAAACATGGGTAGGCACGTGGCACCCAAAGATCAGGTAATGAATAGTCAGTCTATTCACTTGTGGGGGAGGTCGATGCTGGAAATGGACGAGAATCAGATGGTAACTTTTGTCGTGCATTCAGATGGTATTAGAGATGGCCCATTGATAAAATATCATGATCATTTTTTTTTGCTTCCAGGTGCTAGTGTATGACGATAGTTTCCTTAGAATAGCGGGAGTCTCACGGCAAGGGCTTGTCACTGGAGTCCAAGGCAAGGATGCGGCGTTGTCTCACTACATCGGGCGTTTCAACCACAAAAAGGTTTGTAGAAACAATTCAAGTACTTGGCAATTGCACTCATCTCACTTACGGCATATAAATTCATTGCAATTTTTATGTAGATCATAATATACCACAAGGAATACTCCGATGACAATGCAAAGTTCCCACTGTTTGCAATGAAAGTTATTACAAGATTGTGTGGTGGGCACCCCCTCCCACTAAACATAGAAAGACTAATTCTGATTGAGAAACAGTTTGCTCTACGCGTATTTGGCATTGGGTATGGGTGCCAAGCACTCAGAGCCCCCTATTTCATGTCCTACACAGCTCAGGCTTTGGATGCAGGGGTTGAAGACCCGGGAAGCTTAGATCCATACAACAAGCGGCTGTTTCTGAGGGAAAGAAGACGCCTGATGCCCGTGGGTATACTGCCATCAACAGAGGAACGAGATCATCTACAGAGCTTGCACATCGAAGAGGTACAAAGTGAGGAAGAAGGAGGTGCATCAAAGAGGATAAAAATGACGGGCTCAGGTCCATCTTCTCCCACTCCTGACTCGTGACCAGTGCCACCTCGCATGGCGCTCTGCCGCATTTGAAGCTCCCCAAGCCATCTGTTTCTTCTTTTTGCGGATGTGTTGTAAAGACCGTGTAATTTCTGAACTCTTAAGAAGTTCCTTCTGCCTTGCTCTATGAATTAATCATCAATAAGTCCATTGGTGTAACTCTAATAGGCTATTGGCCTTTTCTTTTCCTCCCCCATGTCAAGTGTGCTTAAATTACCTGTCCTTGCCATGTAGTGGGTTTTTTCCATGCCTTGTGTGGACCATATTGATAGTGAGCCGTATGTCTTGGCAAAATATGGACCGTGGTTGAACAGTATGTGCTGCATTGAAATAAAACAAAATGGTCAGTAGAGTACAATTTTAAATTTTTTTTTGTATACGTAGAATGCCAACCCACTATGTAATGTGTGATATGTTGCCCACCCCACCCTGTAAGTTAAGCCTTTTTCCAATCCAGCAAGGCTTCTTGAAATGATGTGAGCTTACTTTGGTCCCAAGAATGCTGCTCAACGTAATGGAAAATTTTATCTAGTGATTTCCACACGTTAGCCTTGTGATTCTGTATTGCCCCACCACCAGCATTGTCTTTAACCACTTTATGTAACTGTTTCCATTTGTTGAACAGGTTTCTCCTTTGTTCTCTATCTGAATCTTTGAGGCTAAACCCAAGAAACCTTCTTGCCTTTACTCTGCCTATCGATGCTTTCCTCGGTACCTTGTACCGACTTTGAGACATCTTAGGGTCCTCTTCGATTTTGACACTGCCTCCATGCAAACCAATGTCTGAGAGCACTCCCTCTAATGCTTTGATCACTCTTTTTGACTCACTCTCTGGCTTTAATGTCTATGCAAAACATATGTACAAATGAACCACCTTTTCAATTATGCGACAGAGTGCATGAAGTGTACAGACGTGAACTCTACTCAGAGGAATATCAAGCACTGGTTTAAAAGTTTTATCTTGAAGATGTCTGTTGGGAGCATCAGCGATGCAATATAAGCATGGATTTTCCACAGCTGCTCCGTGTATTATGTTGTACATACACTTAAGAGTCTTTAAGTCACCTGCCATGTGCCATTCCACCGTGTAGTCACCAAATCCTTCCACTGAAAGAACGGCTCCATTTCTTTGTTCACTGATGATAGAAGGAATTTGGGTTTGACTAAAAACCCAATCGAGGATTTCAAAATTTTCCTTATCAACCTGTAGTGAAAAATGAAAACACAAAGTCAACAACCAAATAATCAATATTTTTGTAATCAGAGATTGAACGAAGCATACCTGAAATGATCCTAGAGTTAGAATGTTGTTTTCTGATTGCACGCTGAAGTATCGTGGATCCTCTTTAGTTATTGATGGATCCAGAGCTCTGTTCATGAGGGTAATGGTGACTCTCTCCAACTTCTTGTTCTTCAGGACCTCGCACTCGTCGAGCTTCAAAACAAACTTGAGAACCCCACCGCATTCGTCTCAACTGATGACAAAGAAGTGAACTGCATACCTTTGCAATGCTTCAAGATCAACTAAGAGGTTGTTGTGCTCGTTAAACTGTACCTCTCTGCCTCCCTTGCCTAAGAACGTTGCTTCAATATGGAATGGTTACCCAAGTTTCTCAAACACCTCATCGTTTACGTGCCGGCGACGAGCAGCCTTTACATGTGATGGATTTGGCAGCAATGATCCTCTCTGTAGTTTATTTTGAGACTTTTTAGCTAATGCTTTGAAGAGTTCCCTGTATCCCATCTGCGAGATGCCACTCTCATCAAGTATTGCTTGCACTTCCATTGGTTCCAGCTGATTCTCGTTCATGAAGGAGGTAAGTAGCCTCCCTTTCAACTTACGAAATTTTTTGAGTTATCATCTCTTCAACTACTTCTTTTGGAACTAGACGGCTGTAATGCACTCCGGCATTGAAGCCTGCACCGTTCGAGTTTGGATGCAGTAAAGACTTGCCAAAAAAGCACAATGCGTTATGATCATGTATAGGAAAGTAAGTGTATCCATTTCTTAATGAAGCACATTGAAGAAACAAACTTCGGGTTACCTTAAAGCTCGTATTCGTTTTTTCACGCCACCACTACCAACCTTCATGTTCTCAATGTTGCACAGATCTTGTTTTCTTTTCCGACTACCAAGCACGGTGTCTTTCTCTCGCAAACTTGTGATCTTCTTCTCAAGGCCTTGGATTATCTCTTTGTTTGATGAAATCTTTTGAGAGCATGCTTCATTAAGTTTCTTCAGCTGCATGTTCTCCATTGCCAGGAAGTTTCTTTGCCTTTCCGCATTCAATCCTCTCATTTCCAAATGTTCGGTGTATCCCAATAGCCCATCCTTGCCATCGCCTGTGAAATGTAAGAGGTTAGTGATATTAGCAAAGGGAGGTGGCGCATTTGTCGTAGAATCCTTTGGATAAATAGACCCATCGGTCCACAAATCCAAATGATGTTCCTTGTTTGTCCTTCCAAGTTCTTTCTCCCGTTGAGATAAGAAAGATTCCCTCCTACATTTCTACAATGGTGCGTACTCTTGCAATACATCAACATGAAGATGATGTGTGTTCTTTTTTTGGGTAAGTGTTAAAGATGAAGGGGCTGAGGTTTGCAAGTTCATATTAGTGTTTTCATCAGGAAAAGATGCGTTCTCCATTCCTAGAGTTGATAGAGAAGAAGACGGACAAATGTCTTAGGTTTTGGGAGGGAAAGCCATATTCTCAAGTTTAGAGTTGATAGAGTTCTTGTGGCTTATGTTTCTGGAGGGAACGCTTGTTAGTTGGCATTTCAAATCATTAGTCATACGGTTAGTTGGATTCCTGACAAGAGAACGAAGGATAAGGATGATAAAGACGGTGGCTACCTACCAAAGAATCTCATTTTGGCCTTTTGTTGCGAAGAAAAGTATCACATAAAATGCACAATTGAACATTTTCGTTTTCTCTCTCTAAGCCGACGTGGCACTTCTTACAGGGCCCAAAAGTGAGTCCAACTTTCTCCTAATGGGTCTTGTCCCCTTCTCATCTTCTTGCCCTATGCTACCTATTGGATTCATCTTTTGCAGGTAATCAACACACTCCATCTTGGTGCCATACCTTGTGCTGTTTGGGATATACTTCATTGTGAGTATGGTTTATGCTTGTTTCTTTCCATTTTTCTTATGTTGAGGTGTGCGGATTCGCCACCATACAAACACTCTCTATCTCCTCTCATATCCGTATCATCTTTCTACTTGCATCTTAAGGTGTGCGGATTTTCCACCTTTGGTATGAGAAATGAGCATACTTGCATGTTTCTTTGACCTCATTATCTTCCTTACTATATGCACAAATAGCAAGCCCGTTCTCACTCACTCACTATTCCTTTCATCTTGTTTTACGACCACCCCATCCACACTTGGGCGTGGATCTTGAAAATTTTTTCCATGCAATGTTTGATTGTGTATATGTATGCGTCCTAGCTGCATATCTTGCTAGGTGGTGTCCGTATTGTGTACCTCCCATGATGAGGCCATCGTGCATAGTCTTGGTGTAGAGGCCACCCGGTCTATTTTTCACTTCCGCCTCTCAGTGCAGAGGACAATCGACGGACCAACAACCCCCATATGTGCGCCATAAGACAAGGAAAAGTATCATCTCTCTCTCTCTCTCTCTCTCTCTCTCTCTCTCAATATTGACATCAAACTGTGTGTAGAAGAAACAAAAAATAGTAGGTGTTACCTTTTCTTGGGCTTGGCATGGAAACCTTCCAGAGATCATAATCTCATCGGTACCTTGGGCACACTTCAAGCCTTCACTCTCTACTGTCTCACAACATTTTTGTGTACATGTCTCTCTCTCTCTCTCTCTATCTATCTATCTATGTGTGTGTGTGTGTGTGTCTGCCTCTCCCTTCGTCCCTCTCTCTGGGTGTACGACCTCTACCTAAGTGTATCTCTCCTTCTCTCTCTCTCTCTCTCTCTCTCTCTCTCTCTCTCTCTCTCTCTCTCTCTCTCTCTCTCTCATAGTCTAATCTTACATATTACCATTGCCTCCATGCATGGAAAATACATGTCCAAAAGCTAAAATTAACTAGTGGCCATTTATTGCACGTATAATTTTGATAGAGAGGTCACTTTCACACTTAAAGGGTTGTGCAACATTCGCTGGCATGCTTATTGTAGCACCTGAGAGAGAGAGAGAGAGAGAGAGAGAGAGAGAGAGAGAGAGAGAGAGAGAGAGAGAGAGAGATAGAGAAAGAGAGTAGAGTTGTGTGTGTGTGTGTGTGTGTGTGTGTGTGCGTGTATGTGCTAAAGAGGAAATGGTATGTTATTGGGACTACTTCATAAGCCAAAATGACTACTGCCCATAATTTTGTCTAGTTTGCACAATGGCCTGTGAAGATAATTCTATTATTAGAGAAAACCTTCGTACACATGCCATAATCCCACTTTCTCACAGATAGATAGATAGATATGGGAATGACATGAGGGAGAAAAAGTAGAGTCAGGATACACAAAGGAATAGAGAGAGAGAGAGAGAGAGAGAGGGTGTGTGTGTTTGTGTTCCTGTGTGTAATAAAGAAGAAATGAAATGTTATGGAAATCCAAAATGATATATGACAATGACTTGGACTAGTGTGCACAATGGTGCATGGATATCAATCTATCTATTGCAAAATCGCACCGATGCACCATAATACCACTTTCTCAGAGAGAGAGAGAGAGAGAGAGAGAGAGAGAGAGAGAGAGAGAGAGAGAGAGAGAGAGAGAGAGAGAGAGAGAGAGAGAGAGAGAGAGAGAGGATTCAGACATGTTAAAAGAGCATTTTTTTTTATACCCCACGAATGCAAGTTATATAGGTGGTATTGAACGGTGAACCCCCCGAGAAATCATGTTTGTGATGACGACGTCTCTCAAACTCTACTTGGGGGCATGAAATGGACTAAAGAGCAGACATGCTTGCGGAAGCTACGTCTCCCAAGCACCAAATGGATTAGTCATCCATCTTGGAATGATGTCGTAGGGTAAAAAGGGATCCTCTGTCTGCTAAGAAACATTGACTAATGACTAAGGCTTTATCTCTTCTACCTCATAGTTGAGGACAAATATGATTTCAAGAGAGAGGTAATGTCATAAAATCTAATATCTAACCTACAACTCATATTAGGGAATATGACCCCCTTTTCTACATTTATACAAAAATCAAGAAAGAAAACTATCATACCCCTATCTTACATATAAAATTTAGGTCTCACATGATCTAACTAAGTAAAGCTAGTCAAAGAGAGTGTAGCATAGTGGCTGGCAATGTACTAAGGAACCACTTCTATTGATAACTAGATGTATCCTTAATGTTTCTTAGTTTGACTTTCAAACTATGTGCCGATTAGCCTGCACTCTTGCTACTCATCTTATTATGACCCATCCCAATCTACCCTTTACCTGCTCCAAATCAGCCCTTATCTATGATCGGCTTGATATAAAATTTGATGTCTGACATGATTAAAAACTTTCCCAAAATTCATCCAAGTTCTAATGCAAACCGATGACCAATCATTACAAGTAATCAACCTGGGTCAGGTCCCTGTCCCCCTAAATATGATACCCCCCTCCCTTATTTTTAAGCTTGAGAATAAATTATTGGGGGCCTACCCCTAACTTATACGCTTATGTAACTTGTAAAAAAAAACCTCTCCCCTACTTTTACGTGGTGTGGTAAGTTTTCCATGGTGAATCCCTCGGGGTCCGAATGAATAAAATGACCCCTTATTTAGGATTTTTTTTTCAAAATTGAATATAAAAACCCCTTATTTTAATGTATCTCTGTTAAATTGCCTAGAATTTTGACATTTTAAAACCCCTCCTTTTGAACTCACGTTATACATTGACATGATTACATAGTGCACCCCCGGGCATGATTCTAAGCATGTATACTAGTTAAATTTGTGCACAATAAAAAGAGAATTAGTCTTATAGAAAAAAAAACATTGGTCATTTAAAAGAAACATGTACATTTTCTTACTGTAATGTAGCATTGTAAGCATTGACAAGGTTCATACTATCCTTAAGTTGCATTCCTTGCATCCATCTAGCATTGTCAAAAGGATGAGTTTTGAGCTTAATAAGATACCGTCGGATAATCTTACCATGTCGTAGTACCTTGTCTTCATGCCGAAGGATAGCTTCGGGTTGTAGCACCTCAGTTCTTGGTCTTTGATTTTGGGAGGGTCTTCAATAATTGGTTCACTTGGTGGCTCTCCTTTGTACGTCTTAAGTAGGCTCACATGAAAAGCATTTTGTATGAGCCAATGGTTGGGTAGCTTGAGTTGATAAGCTATCTTATTGATTGGCTTTAAGATTTGAAAAGGACCATATTATCTTTTTTCTAGTTAAAGCATAATACTTTTGATGGCCCGTAGGATTTTTGCATGTCGTTTGTCTCAATCAAGCCTTGCGAAACTTAAGTAAGACCCAATCATTTTCTTTAAATGTTAAGGCCCTTCTGTGCTTGTCAACAGTAGCAACTTTTTGCCTTTGTTGAGAGATGGATATAACCTCCTTAATCTTTTGGAAATATTCTTGTAGGTCACAACTATACTCATCGCGGCAGTGAAGATCTTCCCATGTACTTTAGGTAGCAAGGGACTTTTAGGTCTTCCCTCTATAATTTCAAAAGGTTTGTTTCCCGTAGAAGTATGGATAGTATTATTGTACGCATACTCTACAAAGGGTAAGTACTTTTCCCATTGTGAGTGTTGATCTACATCTGTAATGTAAGTCTTTCATAGATCAAGTATTGTAAGATTGTATATCTCACTTTGGCCATCTGTTTGTGGGTGATAGGCCAAAGAGAAATTCAATCTTGTACCTAGACTTTCAAAGAGACCTTTCCAAAAATTTATGGTCATTCTAGAATCTCTATCTGACACGATGGATGTTAGCAATCCATGGTGTTTGAAAATCTGAGATATGAAGGGATTTTACATTTGGTGTGCCTTAATAGTCTTTTTGACAGTAATAAAGTGTACTTGCTTACTAAACCTGCCGATTAGACTTGGGTAATCCAAAGATAAAATCCATAGATATACTCTCCCATGGTGAATTAGGGATTGGCAATGGTTGGAGTAATCCAGGTTTCTTCCCTCTATCATACTTAGTCTTTTGGCATACGACACATTTTGAAACATACTCTTGTATGTCTACTTTCATGGTATGTCAATACAAGTACGTATCTACTCCTCAAAGAGTAGGTTGAATGCCTCTATGTATCACATAGTAGGAGCATGGGATTCATACATAACTTTCTCATGAAGAGAGTGGGTAACAAATAGCCTGCTTCCATGGAAAAGATAACCATCTTGAAAGGTGAATGGTTCTTCTTTCTTTCCCAATGCAAGGGCTGACACTATGTCTCTAAAGTCGAGGTCAATAGAATACTCATCTATCATAGAAGATAGATCATTGTGAGTTCCTATAGACACCGCATTAACTCTTGGTCGTCCGTGAAAGTGCATCGGCCACTTGATTGTGCTTACTAGCAATGTGAGCAATATGAAAATAAAGTTGCAAAAGAAAAATTTCCCCACCACATTTGTTTGTCAAAAAGCTTGGTTTGCATCATAAAGTACTTGTGAGACTTTGGTGGTCTGTTTGTAAAATAAATGAAGTCTCCAATAGATAGCACTTCCTTCTGTCTAGGGCATGTAGAACAGCTAAAAGATCTTTTTTGTAAATTTCCCCAGACTCTTTCACCGGCATTGAGCCTTTGGATTTCATATGCTATGGCATGACCTTCTTGATGCAAGACTGCTCCAAGGAAATCACCACCACAAGCATCACATTGGACCTCAAATGGCTTTGAGAGATCGGGTGCTTTCATGTGCTTGACATTCATTGTAGCCCCTTGTTGGAAATTGATACGCGAAGCAACCATAGTGTGGTGGATTACTTCGGTGATAGAACCAAGCCATTGGGAGTTGACGTACTTGGCCATCTCTTTAGGTAATCCCGTACAAAATTGTTTCTTTTTCTTGGTAAAGTCTATCTTTTGAAAGGCAGTAGCCTTGAGATGTAAATCCCAAAACTTGTCCACATATTTGTTACTAGACTCATGGGACAGAATCAAACTCCGCCATTTGGTAAGAACTTTTTCCTTTGCATTGCTTGCAAGGAATTGCTTCATGATGGAAACTCATAGAGGTTTCCATGTCTTTGGGGCTTCTCCATTGCCAGAAAGGCCAGCCCACCATTGACAAGAAGATTTCTTGAAGTGCATAGCTACATGGAATAGCTTGGAGGACTCCGTGAGGCCCTCGTCTCCAAAGGCCGCATCAAATTGTTGGATGAAGGCCAATACTTTGTCGGTAGCACCAAAGGTGCCATCATAGGTGAGAAAAGAGATAATCTTTCCTCCCTCTTTGAAATTCTTCAGCTTTTGGGACCTTCGCCATGTAGGGTAAGATTTGTGATGTCCTCCCCTCTTGTATTCTCTAGGAGAATAGCTATTGATTTCATTGGAAGAGGAGGAAGGTGAAGAAGAAGGAGAAGAGGGTGACCTCTTTCTTAACCTTTTCTTCCTTTGTTTCCTCTCTTCCCTTTTGGAGTGACGAGGAGGATTGTGGGTTGACTGTTTCCTCTTGGGAGGAGTTGGCGATCGTCTAGACCGCTGTCTTTGTAGAGCCACATCTTCAGAGGAACTTAGGGATTTGCTTCTTTCTTGTTCTTTGGATTCCTCCTCTCTTATGGGTGAGAGTATTACTTTTGGGGTCTCATCAAGAGGCCTCCTAAGCTCTCTCTCTCTCTCCCCTCTTGGAGAGGAAGGGAAATCCCATAAGCACGAAGTTGTTAACTTTGGCTTGCAAAGAAGGGTTGCCCATAGATTGCTGCAACCTAGTAACAAGATAATTGACAAACATGGGGGAATCGTCATTAGCACCTTCATGTGCAAAATCAAAGTTATCAATGTTCATTCTACTCTCTTGGTTATTGCCAGCCATGCTAATTTTACCTATGTATAGATTACTTTGTGCTTTGGAACCCTCAAAAACCTTAGTCGCTACTCTTCTTTACCTTTGAAAATCAGTTCTCAAGCAGCGACACCCGTGATTTAGACATTGTTGATTGCAAAGACTGGTGGAGAGGGCCTAACATTGCTTGGTTGATTATGGTTCCTGCTGATCTTGCTCGTAGCTCAATAATGGTTAAGCTAAAGGCAAGCCCCGAGAGGCTCCATTATTAAGACTATAGTTCCCAACCGTGTACCTTGAACTAAGTCCTTCTCAACCAAGATAATAGATCCATGTCCCACTTAGCCTATTGCAATGAACATGCCCAACCTTTCATGACAACTTAAGGACCTCTCTTCTTAAGCAAGAAAAGAGAAACCAATAGTTCTGATACCAATGTAATGGAAATGGACTATGAACTTTGAGAATAGCGTAATTAAGAGAATTAGAGTGAGCATTTCTATGAGACTACTTTGAGAACATAGAGGGTGAACCTAATTAGCTGTAGCAACATAACCATTATACTTAATTAACTTGGCATGAATAGTACTTTTGCAAGAGAGAGAGTTAGAGAACTTGAAAATAGTTGAGGACCGGAATTATGTGGAGCCGGTCCCCCCTCCTCCAATAGGCTTTTGTATTATAGATTCTCCCATCAGGAGAGACTTGGAACAATACAATATTTGTGTTCCTTGTGACCTAGGTGATGCAATGAAGATGGAAAGCTTCATGCATCACGAGCATAACATACACTTTGTAAAAAGCATTAACCATCCTCGGTCTCAGTCCCAAGGCTTCAAAAACCTTCAAAGGTGGAGAGAGCTAGCGGGGAATGAGGATAGGGAAGAGGAAAAAGAAGCATTCATAGGAGAAAGAAATGGTTCCTCACTTATCATCACTCTTCTTGCTTAGCATTCATAATATCATAGTCATGAAGATGGAGAAGATGGCAAGCTTAAGCATTGAAGCATGGCTCTTGATTGGATTTGCATTCATAGCCAAGAGTGTTGGTGTAGGCTCTCAACTTCTCAACAAGCTTGGAGAAGGACATGGAGCTCTTGCACTTAGCACTTCACACAATGAGAGAGAGAGAGAGAGAGAGAGAGAGAGAGAGAGAGAGAGAGAGAGAGAGAGAGAGAGAGAGAGAGTGTGGAGGGGGGGAGTATACTCCCCAAGCTAGCCCCTTGCTTCCTTGGTTGACCCCCCTTTGTGGCTCATGCTATATGATGATTGGACCCCTACAAGCCTAGCCAATCACATGTAGGGTGCATATCAAGCAATCATGCTAGCCCTGGGACAAGTGTCCCCCTTTCCCCTTTGAGAGAGAGGACTTGATAAATACATAAACAATTAATTAAATTAACTTTATGGTCATTGGACCCCTTGGGAGGCCATAGGCTTTAGGCACACTATGAGGGCAACATGAAGAGGAGCTTGATAAGTGTCCTAGTTGCTTTCTTTGTACCAAGCTTTCCTTTTGTGAGGGTGTGTGTTCTCTCTCTAGCTTCTACAAAGAGAGCTGTCCCCCTCATGAGTAGGGATGTGCTTTGACTTTTTGAACACCTTAACCCCTCAAGCACCTTAGTCATGGAGCACCTTAGCACCTTATTCATTAAGAACCTCAAGCACCTAGTCATCAAGCATGACAAGCACCTCAAGAACCTTACTTAGCAAGCACGAGAAGCACCTCAAGCATCTTAGTTAGCAAGCATGACAAGCACCTCAATCTTGGGCCGGGTTCCCACCTCAAGCACAACCTAGCTTGCCTAAGGTCAAAATACTTTCAACACTACCATTTGGAGGTCTTTAATGAATCTAACCCTAAATTCTTTAAGCTCCATTAGCTAGCCTTTATCTTTGACAAACCATCTCTTATTTGGACCCCTTTACCATTGGCCCCGTGTTGAGATAGATCCATAAGCACATGTCTATTCTAGCCCTTGTTCTTGTTTATTCTACCACATTAAATGATCAGTTTAATATGAGAAAATCATTTGGCAGGTTAGATATTAGAATTTATGACATACCTCCACATCTATGACACCATTGTTCTCCAGGCCCGCCGACTCTTGATCAAAAGGAATAAACTTAGAGTAGCCTGTAACAATTTTTGAGAGCGTTGGTACCAAAAGGAGATGAGAAGGGACTGTGTGCTGATCATGTACTTGGCCACCAAAGTGTCTAGTGCAACCTCACAAATGTATGCCATCCACCTCTTTAACATACCACCCTCTATCAAGAATCTTGTCACAAAAGCAAGCATAGAGAGAATTACATACCAGCATTGTCTAAAGTGCAACATGTTTGTGGTAGGTGTGAAATAGTTCCACAAATAAACTTATAGGACAAAAAATAGCAATCTTTACCAATCTAGTGGGCACCCAATTTCATAGGTACCTTTGCACATCCCTAAACAGCTTGCTTTTGAGAGCTTCACACATTGTGGTGTCAGGGACCGGCCAGTCAATATAGCTCCAATTTTTAGGGAGAGGGAGTTTAACCAGAGTACCTTTTTTATTTTTTGGTTGAGTTGGTAGAAATACTCGTAGAAGAAAATTCCCTCATCTACAAGACTCTTACTAGTTCTTCCATCATACTATAAAACACCAATGTCAACGTCATGGATTACAGAGATCAGACCTATAACACACTCCACTGGCTCCCATTCCAATATGATTTCATAATATCTAATTCTCCTAAATTATTTTCTCATGTTAAACTGATCATTTAATATGGGAACAGTGCTAGGGGAGAAAAAGCTAGATATTTGTTAAGCTGGCAGACTGGCCACAGTAGGGATCCAAAGGAGGGAAAATAGGGATCCAAAGGGGGGTCCATCTGCAAAAGAGCAATGTGCAACAATGGGCTTAAAATACCCTAAGGTTCAGCCCATTAAGACTTCTAAATTGCTAAGGTTCCAAAATTCAAAGGATGTGTTCAAAGGTCAAACATTAGAAATTGGATGCTTTGTGTGTGTCACAAAAAGTCTTCATGCATCCCTACATAGAAGGGGGCAAGACCTAGTTGTAGGAGATGAGAGAGAAACTCACACACACACACACACACACACACACACACACACACACACACACACACACACACACACACACACACACACACACACACACACACACACACACACACACACACACACACACACACACACACACACACAAGCTCCCTTTACACAAAGGGAATGAGGGACACATGTCAGCTCCCTAGCCCAGATGCCCACAAGGTGTACTCAAATCCTATTGGATGGCCTTGGAGGTGGACGAATGAGAATAGGCTAGAGTAAATCTAGTTTAATTAATTTACAAACACTTTATAAAAGAGAAAATAAGAATTAAGCCCTCTAGAAGACTATTGGACAGTCTCCGAAAGGGTCCAATGAGCATTCAGCAGCCCAATGGCTTGTCTGATTCCTTTTGGCCAGGAGACAAAGGGGTCCAATGAGAGTTTAGTTGCATTAATTAATTACCTAAATCTCTCACGTAAGGGGAAAGGGGGATACATGTCAGAAGACTATCACTTATTCCCCTGAAACCCTATTGGCTAAGCCTGGGAGGTCCAATGGGGTGTCTGCATGAGCAAATAGCAAGAGGGGTGGGGGGGGGCTGATTTTCTCAAGGCATTATTGCATTACACACTCACACTACTCTATGTGTGGAGTAAGAAGACTCTCTCTCTCTCTCTCTCTCTCTCTCTTCTCAAGATTTAATGGAAAGCTTGTCACTTACTCCAAGCTTGTGAGAAGCCTGCCTACACCAACAACTCTTGGCTTTGTGATGAAAATCCAACCAAGAGACAAGCTTCAATGCATGCTCATCTCATCTACCATGCTAATTACTAAGCTAAGCTATGCTAATATGAGTGATTATGTGAGGAGATGTCCATCTTGCTCGTAAGACTACTCTTTCTTCCTCTTAGTCTACTCTCATACCCCGCTAGCTCTCACCTCCTTCGAAGGTGTGTGAGGTCTTGGGTCTGAGACCATGAGGGAATGGATGTTGTGTTTGATAAGTGTTTTGCTTAGTGCTTGAAATTTCCATCTTCATTGCACTAGCTAGTATTGAAGGAACACAAAGAATTGTATTGTAAAATGTCTCTCTTGATGGGAGAAACCATAATACACGAAGCCTTTTGTAGGGGGAACCGTCGGATCCATACATATCCGGTCCTCATTTGTTGTCAATTGCTTAATTTCTCTCTCTTTTGAAGTATTGTTCATGCTACCTAACTAGGTGTTATGCTTTTTGCTGCTCTCTCCACCCAAGCACTCTTGTTATTCTCATTAGGAATCTATTCTAATGAAATGCTCACTATGTTCATGCTATTTTCCGCTACACACAGGTTGCTAGGCCATTGAATGTTACATTGGTATCAGAGCACAAGGTTTCTCTTTTCTTGCTCAAGAAGGGAGGTCCTCAAGCTAGCTATAAATGGTTGGTATTATTAATTGCATGTGAGTAAGTAGAATAGGGATTTTTCAGTCTTGCAGTGCGCCTGCCTTTGTGTAGTTAAAGGGGCATCACCATTGAGAGCTATGGTCCTAATAGTGGAACCCTACAGGTCTTGCCTATGGCTTAACCACTATAGAGGGAAGCAACCTAGATTGCTTCAACATTTGTCAATCCCTTATTCACCATGGGAGAGCATATCCATGGAGTTTATCTTTGGATTGCCTAAGTCTATCCATTGGAATATGGGAATATGGACAATAGTGGACAGGTTTAGTAAACAAGCTCATTTTATACCTATCAAAAAGGCTATCAAAGCCCATCAAATGGAAACCCTCTTCATATCACAAATCTTCAAGTACTATGGCTTGCCAATGTCCATAGTGTCGGATAGAGATCCTAGAATGACCAGTAATTTTTGGAAGGGTCTCTTTGAGAATTTAAAGACAAGGCTAAAGTTCTCTTTGGCCTATCACCCACAAACGGTCAAAGTGAAATAGCTAACCTAACAATTCTCGATCTACTAAAAGCCTATGTAATGGAAGTAGATCAAAGATCCCACTGGGAGAAGTACTTACCCTTAGTGGAGTATGCCTACAATAACACTGTACATACTTCCACGGGAAAAGCACCTTTCGAGGTAATTGAGGGAAGATAAAAAAGTCCCCTACTCCTTAAGGTACACGGGAAGATCTTCGCTGCAGATGAGTATAGCTAAGAGCTACAAGGATCTTTCCAAAAGATTAAGGATGCTATCTCTATCTCATAGCAAAGGAAAAAGGCTGCTGCTAACAAGAAGAGAAGATCCCAAGCCTTTAAAGAAAATAATTGGGTCTTACTCAAATTTCCCAAGGCTCGATTAAGGCACACGCCGAACAAGAATCCTACAAGACAGCAAAAGTACTATGCTAAGTTAGCAAAAATGTACTATGGTCCCTTCCAAATTCTTAGGCCAATCAATGAGATGGCCTATCAACTCAAGTTGTCCAGCCATTGACTCATACACAATGCTTTTCATGTGAGCCTATTAAAGCCTTACAAAGGAGAGCCACCTCAAGAACCTACTATTGAAGACCCACCGGAGATTGAGGACCAAGAAGAGGTGCTGCAGCACGAGTCCATCCTCCAACATGAAGACAAGGTACTAAGAGGCGGCAAGACTATCCGGCGATATCTTATTTAAGTTTAAGAATTATCCTTTTGAAGATCCTAGATGGATGCAAGGCATACAATTAAAGGATAACCTAAACCTTGTCAATGCTTACAATGCTTCCCAAGAGTAAGAAAATGTACAAATGTTAAAAATGAACAAAGATTTTGTGTCTTATAAGACTCTCTTTTTCTTTATTGTGCACAAAAATGAAGTAGTATGCATGCTTAGATTAAGTTTGCGGAGACGACGTCTCCCGAACACCAAGTAGAGCTTGTCACTCTACTATGGAAGATTGATAGGACTAATGTGCAGACATGCTTGCGGCAGCTTAGGCTCTCAAGCGCCAAATGGAGTAGTCATCCATTCTAGAATGATGTCATAGGGTAACATAGGGATAATGTACCCACTAGGAAAAGGACTAATCAATATGCTTTATCTTCTCTACCCCACATTCGAGGATGACTATGATTTCAAGAGCGAGGTAATGTCATCATAACTAATATCTAATTCTCCGAAATGATTTTCCCATGTTAAACTGATCATTTAATATGGGGAAGTGCCAAGGGAGAAAAAGCTAGAATATTGGTTAAGTTGGCAAACCGGCCATAGTAGGGATCCAAAAGAGGGAAAATAGGGATCCAAAGGGGGGGGCATCTGCAAAAGAACAATGTGCAACAATGGGCTTAATGTCACAAAGTGATGATGTGGCTACAGGCAACAAAAACCCTAATTTTTGCGAGAAATCCTAAAATTCCTGCAAACCCTAATTTCTACCAGAAACCCTAATTTCCATAAATCGCGGAGGTGGGATTTTTTTTTTGGGTGTTTTTTTTGAGCAACGCAAATCTAGTGGCTTTTTGCTATGCAAGGATTTGGAGATAGAGAGAGACTTGAATTGCTTTAATTTGCCCTCTCTTGAGATAGAGAGAGAGAATCTGCTTTTGCTTTTAAGATTTTGGGCATCCCTTGTAACCTTTAAATTGGTGGTGATGACCTCACTTCTCAGAGCATCTGGACGCATAGTCTGAGAGTGAAACCCGAGCCACCTCTCTTGTACTTTGAACAGATTAATACAAAAAGAAATACCGAAAGGGGCGTGAATCTTTGGGGCCAATATCTCTAGGCACGGAACTCCGCCGGGCGAGTGCAAATCTATTGTGATCTGTGAATTGTTTTGAAGTGGTTATTTGGTGCGGTCGCGATTGATTCTTGACTTGGAGTGTCCAAGTCTGTTACAGTGGTATCAGAGTACGGCCAATTTTTCTTCTACGGGAAATCCGATCCCCAATTTTTTTTTCCACGGCACCTATGGCTTCACGCAAGGATCAGTCGACTCCCTCTGCATCTAGAGATGCGGGAAGGGATCACAACGAAGATTCTGACAGAGAGTATGGCCCACCTCGGCTACTTAGGCGGAGCAAAGAGAGATGAAGCGTTGTCAATTGATTGGCGATGCAACAAAGATGATGCTCAGTTTTGCGAAGGATCCGAAATTGGCAAAATATATGAGCGAGACTTCTTTTCCGGAAGTGCATGAACAGTGGCAGAAAACCACTACACCACCACTGAAACCCGCTCTCAAGAAACTTTCTGATCACAAACAATATTCAGAGAAGGAATTACAAGAGGTGGTTGATGCACGGATTGCTCAGCTTTTTGACGCGCAAAAAGCACGGCAAAAAGCAAAAGAAAAGCACTTACTTCCCAGGATATTTGGGTCGTCAGTCGACATTTGACAAGGAAAAGAAACAGAAGAAGCGTGCTCGATTTGAAGGAGTACCCAGTTCTTCTTCTTCTTCTTCTTCTTCTTCTGACAATTCTTCTAGCTCTTCAGATTCTAGAGAAGAAGACAGGAAAGGTAAAAAGCAAAGCAAGAAACAAAGCTTCGGAAAGGGCAAGAAAAAGGCAAAGAAGACTAAAACTCGCCCATAGACTAAGAGTTCTATTGAGGACTCATCTACAGACAGCTCATATTCTGATGATGGAAACTTCTATGTGAACAAGAAGAATTTTTACAAAGCCAACCAGTATGACTTTTTCAAAGATAAAAGCAAGAAAGTCCGAGAGTTTAAGGAAGGTGGCCACTCGATCAAGTTTGATACTTTTTCAGGATACTCAGATGCTTTGAAGGCTTTGTCTTTTAAGAATACAGCAGTTTGACATTGCTTTCGTGGGAAAACGCTATTCAGAGCACTCCAAGATTCAGAGAGCTACCTCTTACCTTAAGGGAGGAATGCTCGTACTTGGTGGTCCACGCTTCTTTTAAACAAGACTGCACCAGTTAAATGGCTGAAATTTAAAAAGCTTTTTATTTCTTCTTGGTTGATGCAAGAATATGAACGAGATATACGAGCTACTTGGAACCATCTTCAGATGACCAAGAAAGATACAATCAATTCTTATTGTGAAAGATTCTAGAGCTCTTTTCTACCCGCCTCTTCATTCAAGAAGATCTCGTTCAGAGAACAGATTGAGCGGTTCACCTTGGGTCTACTTACAGAGATCCGAGATCACTGCTTGGAATAGAAGTTAGCTTCTATTCAGGAGTTGATGAGTCATGCAAAGCAGGGCTTTGCCATTCACTCTGGCAGTCTGGCCTACCCACAGATGAGGCCATGACACAACGAGCCGAACAGACTTCTGGGAATGAAAGTAGAAAGAAAAAGAGCAACCCAGAGAAAAAGGATGCACGACCCAAGCTTACTCCTGAGGAGAGAGCTCGATTTATCAAGGAGGGGAAGTGCTTTGGATGCGGGGAACATGGACACATCTCCGCGAAGTGCCCTAAAAAGGCACATAAAGAACAGAGTGATAAAGACAACGACAGGCCTGAGAGTTCGAGAGCAGCTGAGGAACGTGGCAGAAAAGGCAGATAGAAAAGCAGAATTGGTACCACATGGCGTGGAACCTGCACCGAATCTAATGAATGAAAGTACAAAATTTGCTGCTTTTTGGGCCAAAGTGAAGGATCAGGAAGCTCTTTTGAAGGAGCAAAGGCCAACTTCTTTTCACTTGGAATTGGCGGCTCAATTTGGATTTACACCCGACAAACTGACGCCACAGGCAGAGGTAGTTCGACTGGCACCCGAATGGGATGTTGCCATTACACGGAGCATTGGCAAAATTCGTTTGCAACGATAGGGGTGTTCAGGGCACGCGAGTGACGTTCTACTCAGGATCCCTTGGTACCACAAGAACTACGCCGTGGTTGACTACCGGGCCGAGAAAGCGACTTTGATAAATGAAGGGCTCAGAGAATTGTACTTGATGAACTTCAGTTTCTTTACTCATTCTTTTGGGAGAGAACTGAACGATGGATAAAGGTTGAATATGTTTTGACCTGATCAAAAGAACGCCAAGATTTTTCTCCACACTCATGACGATTGCTTTTTAGAGGGCTTGAAGATCAGACCATTGACCTGATACCTGGAAGCACATCACTAAACTGGCCACCTTACCGTGTGAGCCGAGTACAGACTGAAAAGATTATGAACCGAGTGAAAGACCTCTTGGAAAAGGGTCTTGTCCAGCATAGTACTTCACCGTATTTCTCTCCACTGTTGTTGGATTTGAAGAAAGCGGATCTTGGAGAATGTGCATCGATTATGGAGCTCTCAAAAAAATCACCATCAAGAAAAAATTTCCAATTCCTAGGATCGATGATATACTCGACAAGTTACAGGGATCCTCGTGCTTTAGCAGGATTGATCTAAAGAGTGGATATCATCAGATCCAAATCACGCCGGGAGATATCTACAAGACAGTCTTTTGGACTACTTTTTGGGTTATTTGAGTTTTTGGTGATTCCTTTTGGCTTAACCAATGCTCCTGCAACATTTAACCGGATGATGAACATGATTTTTCGAGAGTACAAGCTATTTGTTGGCATTTTCTTTGATGATATCATTGTTTTCTCTAAGAATGAGGCAAAACACAGAGATCATTTGCTTCAGAGATACTTCTTTTTTTGGGACACTTTGTCTCAGCAGCAGGATTGCAACTGGATCCGGCCAAGATAGACACTATCCGTGATTGTCCCGATCTGAAGAATGTCCATGAAGTTGGAAGCTTCTTGGGACTGTGTTCATACTACAGACGGTTCATTCAAAAGTTTGCAGAGGTTTCTTCCCCTTTGCATATCTTGATACAGAAAGGAGTCTCTTTCTCGTGGGGATCCCCTGAGGGGATTGCCTTTTAGACATTGAAGGAGAAATTGACTACGGGACTAGTTTTGACTTTGCCGGACTTGCAGAAGTCATTTGAAGTATATTGTGATGCTTGTGGTCGTAGTCTCGGTGCGGTCTTGATACAAGAAGGCCATGTCATTGCTTACGAGAGCTGATTGTTCTCTAGGCCGGAGATGACATCACACATATATGAGAAAGAGCTTTTGGCGGTTATCCATGCTCTTACTCAGTGGCGGAATTACCTACTCGAAGCGGATTTTACTCTCTTTACAGACCATCAGAGTTTGTGCTACTTCTTGTCATAGAAGCAGCTTTCGAAAAAGCAGATGCGGTGGGAAAACATCTTGTCATAGTTTCACTTCCAGATTGTCCATGTGCAGCGACAGAAGAATGTGGTGGCAGATGCTTTGTCTCGGAAGCCATTGGTTCTGGCTTTTTCCACGATACATCATAGGAGCTTCGAGGATATAGTCGACCAGTATGCCACAGATACAGATTTTGCAAATATGTTTACACGGATAGGGGATGGGGAGACAGTAGCAGGATACTCCCTTCGGGAAGGCTACTTGATGAGAAAGACTATGTTGTGCATTACACAGCCGTTGAGGGAAATAGTTATAACTGAATGCACTGTCCACCATTTACGGGTCACCACGGCATTGCTACCACCATGAAGGGGGTAGAGAGATACTTCTTTTGGCGGAGACTCAAAAAGGATGTGTAAGAGTTTTGCGCAATGCCAAAAGGTCAAATTTGATAGGCATAAGGCACATGGATTGTTATAGCCTTTACCCATACCCACCCGCCCTTGGGAAAGTATTGAAATGGATTTCATTTTTGATCTCTCGAGAACACAGATTGATCACGATGATTTTCCGATTACATGGCACGTCTGAGATGATTGTCTCCGACAGAGACCCTAGATTTATGAGTTTGTTTTGGAAGGCAATTTGGGAGAACATTGGCAAGAGATTGCAGTTCTCGTCATCGTTCCACTTGCAGACTGATGGGCAATCTGAGATTTCCAATTCAGTGGTTTTAGATTTATTGAAGTCTTGTATCTCGGATCAGAAGACTCAATGGGAAAAGAACTTACCTTTGCTCAATTTTGCCTACAATAACAAGATACACTCTTCGATGGGGAAGATGCTAATATGAGTAATTATGTGAGGAGATGTACATCTTGCTCGTAAGACAACTCTTTCCTCCTCTCATTCTACTCTGATACCCCGCTAGCTCTCACCTCCTTCAAAGGTGTGTGAGGTCTTGGGTCTGAGACCATGAGGGAATTGATGTTGTGTTTGATAAGTGTTTTGCTTAGTGCTTGAAGTTTCCATCTTCATTGCACTAGCTAGTATTGAAGGAACACAAAGAATTGTATTGTAAAATGTCTCTCTTGATGGGAGAAACCATAATACAAAGCCTTTTGGAGGGGGGACCGCTGGCTCCATACAAATGTGGTCCTCAACTGTTGTCAATTTCTTAATTTCTCTCTCTTTTGAATTATTGTTCACGATATCTAACTAGGTGTTATGATTTTTGTTGCTCTCTCCACCCAAGCACTCTTGTTATTCTCATTAGGAATCTATTCTAATGAAATGCTCACTATGTTCATGCTATTTTTCACTACACACAGGTTGCTAGGCCATTGAATGCTACATTGGTAACAGAGCACAAGGTTTCTCTTTTCTTGCTAAAGAAGGGAGGTCCTTAAGCTAGCTATAAATGGTTGGTATTATTAATTGCATATGAGTAAGTAGAATAGGGAATTTTCAGCCTTGGAGTGTGCCTGCCTTTCTGCAGTGAAAGGGGCATCACAATTGAGAGCTATGGTCTTAATAGTGGAACCCTACAGGGCTTGCCTAAGGCTTAACCACTATTGAGCTATTAGAAGCTTGACAAGAGCCGGTGTTGTTTTTGTCTTGAACGACCCTCTTTTCTATTCGTTGCAATTAATAGTATTCGAGCCATGGGTACAGTAGCTTGAGTGCTTTTTCTAAATGGGTAAAGAGGAGTAGCAACTAGGGCTTGAAGTGCCAAAGTACACCTAAAAAGTTTACACCTAAAAGTTGTTAGAATGGCTGACAATAGTAAAGAGAGTGAAATTAATGTTGATAACTTTGATTTTGCTAATGAGCAGGCTACTAATGATGCCCCGATGTTTGTTAACTATGTTGTTTCTAGGCTTCAACAAGCCATGGGCAATCCATCCCTTCAAATTAAAGTGCAACGGCAGTTTTGTGCTCATGGGATTCTCCAAGCTCCCCACCATGACGAGAGAGCTAATGATGCATATCCTTCTCAAAGGAGAATTCAAGACCCCCACCAAAGGAATGAGAAAGAAGTGAGTCTCCTGCCACCTCGGCGGAGATGGCTCCACGAAGACGACGGGCTAAACGCTCTCCATCACCTCCAAAACAGAGAAGACAATCGCATACTTCTCCACACCCTTCTTCAAAGAGGGATGACAGAAAGCAAGAGAAGAAAAAGGCAAGAAAGAGGACACCCTCTTCTCCATCTTCTTCATCCTCTTCCTCTTATGAAAGTGATGGTGAAGACAAAGAAGATCAAGGCAAGAAAAAGGCGAGAAAGAGGTCATCCTCTTCTCCATCTTCCTAAAATTCTTCACCTTCTAAAGAAAGTGATGGTGCAACCTTTGAACCATCAAAAAGAAGAGGCCATACGAAATCCTTAACCACGTGTAAGAGGTCGTCCAAGCTCAAGAAGTTCAAAGAGGGAGGGAAGAGCATCTCTTTCCTTACCTAAAATGGCACCTTTGGTGCTACGGACAATGTCTTGGCCTTTATCCAACAGTTCGATGCGGCGTTGGAGATGAGGGCTTCACGGATTCCTCTACGCTATGCCGTGTAGCTATGCAGTTTCAAAAGTCCACCAAGCAATGGTGGTCTAGCCTACAGGCCAAGGGTGAAGCTTCATGAACATGGAAAGCTTTAAGAGCTTCCATTATGAAGCAGTTTTTGGCCACCGATGCCAAAGACAAAGTACTCACTGAATGGAAAAACTTGAATCTCTCTCCCTACGAATCCATTCACAAATATGTAGACAAGTTTTGGGACTTACAACTCAAAGCCATTGTCTTTAAGAAGTTGGATTTTGGAGAGCAAAAGCAACAATTTTGTGCAAGCTTAACTGAAGAAATGGTGGAGTATGTCAACTCCCAAAGGCCACACACCATATCGGAGGTTATACACCATACTATGGTGGCTTCTCGAATCAATTTCCAAACGGGGGCTAAAAAGAAATTCTAAGCCCACAGAAAACAAGGGTTCCAATGAGCCTAAGGGAAGGGACAATGTCCAAAAGTTTCCTAAGGGCAACTCCAACAAAGCTAAAGAGAAGAAAGTTTACAAAGGCAAAAATAAACTCTCTCTTGAAGAGCTTGAGCGTTATCAAAGGAAAATATAAACTCTCTCCTGAAGAGCTTGAGCGTTATCGCAAGGATAACCGTTGTTTCAAGTGCGGCCAGCAAGGGCATGCATACCGCGCTTGTCCCCAAAAGAACACCCGCCACGAACCTCCTAGAGCTACCTTGGTCGAAATCCAAGAGGAGGAAACTCACCACAAAGGATCTCCTCTATGCCATGATTGGGGAAAGGTAAGAGAACATGATGCTTTTATTCTCTTTGACCCTGGTTCTACTCACAATTTCATATCCACAGAGTTGGCCACCAAGCTAGGCATACAACCTTACAAGATAGGAGATGTCCTAGCGCAGATGGTGCTTAAAAGGGGCAAGAAGCTTCAGTCACTCCCTTAATTGGGAAATTGAGGCTCCATGTCCAAAGCTATGTGGACAAAGAGGACTTCTTTATCTCTCCTCTCAAGCATGAGGATGTAATCCTAGGGGCACCATGGTTTGATCGCATAGCTGCCAATGTTAAATTCCCTAAAAGGAGAATCTCCTTTAGGTTCATGGAGAAAGATATGTACATAGATGCTAGTAACACCATACCCATTGTACATACGCAAGCTTTCAATAAGTCAAGAAATAGCTCTATTTCCGTTTACATGATTTTTGTTAAAGACTCTCAAAATGAACCTAATGTTTTAGCAAAAGAAAATATACACAATCAAAAGGAATTAGAGTTATCCAATTTTCTCAAGGGGTTCAAGATGTCTTTATTGACGACATCCCTTGTGAGCTACCTCCTAAACGAGGCAATGATGACCATGCAATTGAACTTCTTCCAAGAAGTTCACCGCCTAACAAACCTCCTTATAGAGTTTCTCAAGCTCAACTAGAGGAGATTATACAGCAAGTGCGTGAGTTAGTTGAGAAGGGCACAATTAGGCCTAGTTCATCTCCATTTTGTTCTCCTGTGCTATTAGTGCAAAAGAAAGACGACACATATCGTATGTGTGTTGACTATAGAGCACTAAATACGATCACTATCAAGAATAGGTTTCCTGTTCCACGGGTGGAAGACCTATTTGATAAGCTACAAGGGTCCACCTACTTCAATAGGATTGACCAAAAAAGTGGCTATCATCAAATAAGGATAGTTGATCAAAACATTGTAAAGACCGCATTTTGCACTACGTTTGGTCATTATGAATACATTGGCATGCCTTTTGGCTTGACCAATGCACCAGCCACATTCAACCGCTTGATGGAGAAGCTATTCAAGCCTCACCGAACCTTTAATGGAGTGTTCTTTGGTGATATCATCATCTACTCTAATTCAGTAGACAAACACAAGCAACACCTCCAGGTAATATTTCAAGTTTCAAGAGAGAATAAACTTTATGTTAATAAAAAGAAAAGTGAATTTTTCTTACAAAAGATTCAGTTTTTAGGTCACATAATCTCTCAAGATGGCATCCAAATGGATCCATCAAAGTTAGAGGTAATAAAATAATGGCCTAAACCAAGGAATCTTCATGAACTAAGAAGCTTTATAGGTATGTGTGCATACTATAGACGCTTCATAAAAAAGTTCTCACTAATAGCAGGACCATTACATGACCTAACAAAGAAAAATGTTAAGTGTACATGGTCTACCAAGGAGAACAATGCTTTTGAAAAGATTAAAGAAAATCTTATCTCTCAACTTGTGCTTACACTACCGAATCTCTCAAAGGCATTTGAGGTCCAATGTGATGCTTGTGGTGATTGCCTTGGAGCTTTTTTGCTCCAAGAAGGGCATGCCATAGGGTATGAAGTCGAAGGCTCGACCCTGTTGAGCAAGCTCTAGGCATATATGAAAAAGAACTCCTTGCAGTTCTACATGCCTTAGAATCATGGAAGCACTATTTATTGGGGACTCCTTTCATTCTGCGAATGGATCACCAAAGTCTTAAGTACTTCATGACGCAGACCAAGCTCTTCGACAAACAAATGAGGTGGGATCAACCAGCCCCTACTTAGTTACTACTTACCTTGAAGCAACAATGGTGGGTTGTTATCTTAGATATAGAGGGTTTACTACATCATTTAGTTGAAATGCGACACAGTGATATTGTTCCATCATGGGCCGAGCTGAACATGCGAATTGTCATTGACAAAGATGAATTTTATCATGTGGTGCGCCGTGATGCAAAAGCTTTCTTGTATTTTTGTTTTGATTATTTTGAACCTTGGCTATGGTGTTGCTATAACCTAACCAAAGATCAACATATACTTCAGATGTGCTTTCCTAGGCATTGTTCAAAGTTCAAGATGTTTATGAGCAATGAGAATTGTCAAAATCCAAATATTATGATTGGATATAACAGAGTTTATCATAAGACGACTGAGAGTGAATGCGGTTTCCATAGCAACTCACAATGATCTATCTTCTATGATAGATGAGTATGCTATTGATTCTGATTTTAGAGATGTGATTTCAGCCCTTGCATCAGAGAAGAAAGAGGAACCATTTACTTTACAAGATGGTTATCTTCTCTATCGCAATAGACTATGCATTACTAGCTCACTACGTGAGAAAGTAATGTATGAATCTCATGCTCCTCCTTATGCAGAGCATAGAGGGATTCAGTCTACCCTAAAAGGGATTGAAACATATTTCTATTGGCCTACCATGAAAGCAAACATACAAGAGTATGTTTCTAAATGTGTGATATGCCAAAAGACAAAGTTTGATAGAGGGAAGCAACCTGGATTGCTTCAACCTTTGCCAATCCCTAATTCACCATGGGAGAGCATATCCATGGATTTTGTGGATTGCCTAAGTCTATCCATGGGAATATGGGAATATGGACGATAGTGGAAAGGTTTAGTATACAAGCTCATTTTATACCTGTCAAAAAGACTATCAAAGCCATCAAATGGCAACCCTCTTCATATCACAAATCTTCAAGTGCCATGGCTTGCCAATGTCCATAGTGTCGGATAGAGATCCTAGAATGACCAATAATTTTTTGAAGGGTCTCTTTGAAAATTTAGGGACAAGGCTAAACTTCTCTTCGGCCTATCATCCATAAACGAATGGCCAAAGTGAAATAGCTAACCTAACAATTCTCGATCTACTAAAAGCCTATGTAATGGAAGTAGATCAAAGATCCCAATGGGAGAAGTACTTACCCTTAGTGGAGTATGCCTACAATAACACTGTACATACATCCATGAGAAAAGCACCTTTAGAGGTAATTGAGGGAAGATAAAAAAGTCCCCTGCTACTTAAGGTACACGGGAAGATCTTCGTTGCTGCAGGTGAGTATAGCTGAGACCTACAAGAATCTTTCCAAAAGATTAAGGATGCTATCTCTATCTCACAACAAAGGCAAAAGGCTACTGCTGCAAGCACAAAAGATCCCAAGCCTTTAAAAAAAATGATTGGGTCTTACTAAAATTTCCCAAGGCTCGATTAAGGCACACGCCGAACAAGAATCCTACAAGACAGCAAAAGTACTATGCTAAGTTAGCAAAAAGGTACTATGGTCCCTTCCAGATTCTTAGGCCAATCAATGAGATGGCCTATCAACTCAAGTTGCCCAGCCATTGGCTCATACACAATGCTTTTCATGTGAGCCTATTAAAGCCTTACAAAGGAGAGCCACCTCAAGAACCTACTATTGAAGACCCACCGGAGATTGAGCACCAAGAAGAGGTGTTTCAGCCCAAGTCCATCCTCCGACATGAAGATAAGGTACTAAGAGGCGGCAAGACTATCGGACGATATCTTATTAAGTTTAAGAATTATCCTTTTGAAGATGCTAGATGGATGCAAGGCATATAATTAAAGGATAACCTAAACCTTGTCAATGCTTACAATGCTTCCCAAGAGTAAGCAAATGTACAAATGTTAAAAATGAACAAAGTTTTTTTGTCTTATATGACTCTCTTTTCGTTTATTGTGCACAAAGATGAAGTAGTATGCATGCTTAGATCAAGTTTGCGGAGATGAAGTCTCCCGAACACCAAGTAGATCTTGTCACTCTACTATGGAAGATTGATATGACTAATGTGCACACATGCTTGCGGCAGCTTAGGCTCTCAAGCGCCAAATGGAGTAGTCATCCATTTTGGAACGATGTCATAGGGTAACATAGGGATCCTCTACCCGCTAGGAAAAGGACTGATGAATATACTTTATCTTCTCTACCCCACAGTCAAGGACGACTATGATTTCAAGAGAGAGGTAATGTCATAATAACTAATATCTAATTCTCCTAAATGATTTTCTCATGTTAAACTAATCATTTAATATGGGGAAGTGCCAGGGGAGAAAAAGCTAGAATATTGGTTAAGATGGCAGACCGGCCAAAATAGGGATCGAAAGGATGGAAAATAGGGATCCAAAGGGGGGGCCATCTGCAAAAGAGAAATGTGCAACAATGGGCTTAAAAGACCCTAAGATTCAGCCCATTAAGACTTCCAAAATGCTAAGGTTCCAAAATTCAAAGGATGTGTCCAAAGGTCAAACATTAGGGAAATTGGATGCTTTGTGTGTTTCCCAAAAAATCTTCATGCATCCCTACATAGGAGGGGGCGAGCCCTAGTTGTAGGAGATGAGAGAGAAACTCACACACACACACACAAGCTCCCTTTACACAAAGTGAATGAGGGACACATGTCAGCTCCCTAGCCCAGATGCCCACAAGGTGTACTCAAATCCTATTGGATGGCCTTGGAGGTGGACCAATGAGAATTAGGCTAGAGTAAATCTATTTTAATTAATTTAAAAACACTTAATAAAAGAGCCAATAAGAATTAAGCTTTCTATAAGACTACTAGACAGCCTCCCAAGGGGTTCAATGAGCATTCGTAGCCCAATGGCTTGCCTGATTCCTATTGGCTAGGAGACAAAGGGGTCCAATGATAGTTTTAGCTGCATTAGTTAATAACCTAAAGCTCCCACAAAAGGGGAAAGGGGGACACATGTCAGAAGTCTATCACTTATGCTCCTGAAATCCTATTGGCTAAGTCTGGCGAGGTCCAATGGGGTGTCTGCATGAGCAAATAGCAAGAGGGGTCGACCAAGAGAGAGAGGGGGCTGATTTTCTCAAGGCATTATTGCATTATACACTCACACTAGTCTATGTGTGGATTAAGAAGACTCTCTCTCTCTCTCTCTCTCTCTCTCTCTCTCTCTCTCTCTCTCTCTCTCTCTCTCTCTCTCCCCCCTCAAGCTTTAATGAAAAAGCTTATCACTTACTCCAAGCTTGTGAGAAGGGAGGCCTACACCAACAACTCTTGGCTTTGTGATGAAAATCCAACCAAGAGACAAGCTTCAATGAATGCTCATCTCCTCTACCATGCTAATTACTAAGCTAAGCTATGCTAATATGATTGATTATGTGAGGAGATGTACATCTTTCTTGTAAGACTACTCCTTCTTCCTCTTAGTCTACTCTCATACCCCGCTAGCTCTCACCATCTTCGAAGGTGTGTGAGGTCTTGGGTCTGAGACCATGAGGGAATTGATGTTGTGTTTGATAAGTGTTTTGCTTAGTGCTTGAAGTTTCCATCTTCATTGCACTAGCTAGTATTGAAGGAACACAAAGAATTGTATTGTAAAATGTCTCTCTTGATGGGAGAAACCATAATACAAAGCCTTTTGGAGGGGGGGCCGTCTCCATGAAAATCCACTCCTCAACTGTTGTCAATTGCTTAATTTCTCTCTCTTTTGAAGTATTGTTCATGCTATCTAACTAGGTGTTATGATTTTTGTTGCTCTCTCCACCAAGCATTGTTGTTTTTCTCATTAGGAATCTATTCTAATGTAATTCTCACTATGTTCATGCTATTTTTTGCTACACACAGGTTACTAGGCCATTAAATGTTACATATGATGAAGGATATACATTTGCAGTTGCAACAACAAAATGTAATAGACCACCTAGTCTAACAACTGAATAGAATTTAGAACTTATGAGAACTTGATCTACCTCTGTTAATATTGTTCTACCTCTTCAAAAAGAAAAAAGAAATTAAGACAACGACAAGGTTTGAAAGAAAGAAAGAGATGGAAGGCTATGAACACACTTACAGTTTCATTGTGGATGATAAGCAAGAGACATCTTTGCCCTTAGCAATCACATTGGAGTGACTATAGATATGTTGTACCAAAACCTCCTTAACAATTTTCTTTCCCACCTCCACTTTGAAATCTAGCCGTCTTGATTTCCATGCTGAATAAAATAGATTTGTTGTTGAGGATCTTTTCCTCCTTCTTGGTTGCACAAGAACCCAAGAACCTTTGTATATTGTCTGTTGTTTCCATTGACTATGTATATTGATGGAGTTTGAGAATCTAGTGATAGAGCTCATGGTGCTACTTGGCCTCCTTGGGAGACAAATGGTGAGGCAGGATGGGGAGAGAACACACTAACCCCTAGAGCTATTAGGGTGGGAAGAAGAAGAAGAAGAAACCATGGCTCTTTCTAAGTGGTAGAAGAAAGCATGAACTTGCTTGCAATGGAGGGAAATTTAGTTTTGAACGCTTGATTAATGGAGCAAGAGCTTTTGGTGGCAAGAGTATGATACATTATTGTAGCTTTTTTTCAATATTTTAACTACATTTAGACCCTAGGCCCACATGATATGGATACCGTAAACGCCATAAAAACGATGTTTTACCTCATGTTTCTTCTCTTTCTTTTGCATTTTTGATTTATTTCTTCCCATTTCTCCGTTACGTTGGCTTTTTGTTCATTGGATGCGCCTCCTTTTCTCTCTCCTCAATAAGGCCCTCCAAATGACCTCCCAAATTCCCTAATATCACTCCTATATTGTACCTACTTCTACACAAGGTTATGGGAAGCTTGTACATCACGGTATCTTCCTTATTAAGTATGGAGTGGCCACAACTAGATTTATGGTCGATAGAATCTTTCAAGAAAAAGATGGTAATAGATGTCCAAAACTCCTTAAATATTTCAAAGCTTCAAAGTCTGTGGGCTTGAGTTGGTGTTTGCCTATTCATTGTTTTGTGCATATCTTTAAAGAGTTTGCATTTGCAGTGACAACCACAATGCTTGTACGTAAAGATGTGCATTGTGAGAATTTGAAGAGGGCTTTAGAAGAGAACTAGGGTTTTGTAGAGAGCATGCACAATGGAGATAGTTACGTTGTACAATTGGAGCATCAGATATTGGGATGCGCTATTTAGTATTGAGGCGGTCCGGGGCGGGCAACAAGAGAGGCGACCTCTAAACACCCCTCAAGGCTCCCGTGCTGCTCAATTGGGGCTGGGGAAACCACAAGCACAACACAACAACAAACCCACAGCCAAACCCAAACAAGATAGGGGCACCACCTAGTTATGGTATGCGAACTAGGACGCAAGAGAGATTTTGGCACAACCAAGAAGATGCACCACACAACACACACAAGCAACCTCACACCAAGACACACATGAAATGGACCAGTGAGAGCTAGAGCAAAGGGAAGAGAGAGAGAAAAGGATCTTGCGTAATACCTTATTTGTGACTTGCAAATGGAGATGGTTCGTTATGATGCTATCGTAGAACTTGTACAAACTCACTCAATGCTTAGTGATTGCTAATCATTGCCAAAACACACACACACACACACTGTCTTAGGGTGTGGGAGACCTCTCACCACAATACCCTCTTACAATGGACACAAAACTGGCAGTGAAAAAAACACACTAAAACACTTTCTAAAATCAAGATCAACCGATAAAAACTCAAATACACAAGTCACCTTGAATTCACCAAACCGTATTGCACAAATGGAAGGACGAAGATTTGAACGTCGAATCACGCCTTTGATGCACCAAACCTCAATTTATTGATGATAAAGGAGCATATACAATAGTGGTTTTTAGATTTGAGAAACTCACGCTCTCTCACTTGCAATGTGTAGCTCGAAGGCTTCTCTCACACCAAGAGTGAAGCTCACAAGTGGTTGCTACACCTAAGTCTCTCCTCACGCATAGAGTGTTGGGGTGCTATGTGAGATGTTGGAGGTTGTTTTACAAGAAGGAGAGGGGCCTATTTATAGGTTGGAGACCCCTCATTAAGATTATTGGAAATCTTAATTTACAAGCTAACAAATCAGGATTATGATTTTTTTGAATATCAAAACATTGCGGGCCTTCTTTGTCTGCTTGAGTCATGGGTGTGGGCTCAAAAGAAAGCATTATTGATGGTAGATAAGGTGAAAGTAAGTTTTAAAGAAGGAGAGAGAGAGAGAGAGAGAGAGAGAGAGAGAGAGAGAGAGAGAGAGAGTTACTATACATGTCTTGAGGTGAGGTGTCTTTTATGGTTAGGTCAATGCTATTTTGTGTTAGTATGTTAGTCGTTAGTAATCACTAGAAAGTTAATGTTACATTTACAATGGGTAGAGTGAGTTGATTTGATGAAGGAAGAGGGGTGAATTAAAAGAGAATCATTGAGATAGTGAAGCTTTGAAGAAGCTTGAACTCACTTGCGTAGGTTCTCATAATGACTATCGATCTTCTTCTTCGTCTTCTCTTCTTTATGCCACCGCCGCCAAGGTTGATCATCGTGATGAAAATGGTAATTCCGTTGATGAGATCTTTTGATTGGCAGAGGTTAAGCATGGTACACATGCTGAATTTATGTATATATATAAGGGGTAAGATGGAATTGTACTTTGGAGATAATAGAGAGAGGCATAGAGATGGTGTATGTACATGGAGAGCTCATATGAGAGCTATGGGAGTAAGTGGGGAGGTTAATGGTGAGGAAGGTGAGAGAAACCATTGAAGGTGCAGGTTTGAGTGAGGGATTGAGAGAAATGTGTGTGTGTGTGTGTGTGTAGAAGTGTGGAAAGAGGTGAGAGAAGACTATGGGCTACTTGTGAGAAAAGTGGGCAGATTGGGGTCCACTCAAAAAATCATAGCTCATCGCTGGTAGCTCCAAAAATCATGAAAAAATTTGAGGTGATTATTCAGAGCGTGGGCTACATTTTCTCTTTTGACCACCGCTCCAAATTCGGAGTGGAGATAGGTGCCAAAATTCTCACCAAAAAGCCTGTTTTTTATGCCTGCAAAAGTCTTTTAGTGGCCCCCTCCTTTGTTGAATTTGTACAATGCGTCCAAGAGTGAGCCCCTCCTTTGTCATATTATAATACAAAGCATTCAAGTTTCCCTTGACCCATGCATGGAGGAGGATTATTGGTGAAATAAGAAATATATACATGGTGGGACTAGTGTATGGACTATTCATGGACTTTAGCTCAATGAGCACATGGTGTTAGAATAATGAGTAAAAATAATAATAAAAATATGGAGGAGTTATGGATATGGAAAGATATTGGAATCATATGATATGGTCCCTCCTTGAATTATTTTGGGTGAAAGAGGAAAAGGTATGCAAGTAAATAATATAATAAAAGTAACCAATGAGTAGAAATCAATTTTTTGTTTTCACGAGGGTGAGGGTGAAAATGTGGGAGTGATTTGTATAAAGGAAAAATATGAGGTTAGAGTATGTACATATTGGCAAAAAATATAATTATGGTGTAAGAGGATGAAAGAAGGTGTACATAGGTTTAATAAAACACACACCTAAGTAGAAATATTTAAATAAAATACCAAAATAATTATAAAAAATCCCTATATTTAGGCCATATATACAATGAAATATTTACACACAAAGAGGCCATAATATACTTTTATTTTTTTATTTTTTTTATTTTTTTTGGCTCACCTAGCCCAGTGACTAGCTAGCTGAGGGTTTTTAAGAAGATATGGGAAAAGCCCCCTAACTCACACACGCCTATGTACAGTGAAATGTCAGGGATAGCCATAGCGTTTGGGTGAATTTGGTAGGGTGGAGTAACTTAGTATGGAAATTATGGAGAGCCGAAAAACGGCTATCAATAGCCCCCCCCCCCCCCAGGATGATGGTATATTCATGTACCATCATAGAGCATCTTTTCCAAAGAGAGTGCTTCAGAGTCCTTGACGAGATCTTCATTGTTTGGCCCCTCAAAATTTTGGATGGAGTTACACTCATGCTTCATGTAACAATACTTACATGAGACAGCGGCCTTTGGACAGATCTTTGGTAGATCCTTTGGTAGAAGGCGACTCAAATAGGGCTTCAAGCGATACCCGTTTACCTTCCTGGAGTGCTCTTTACCATTCAAGTCCATAAGCTGATAGTAACTAGAATTGAAAGCCTTCTTGACTATGTATGGCCCTTGCCATCTAGTTTCAAACTTGGCATCAAAACGATTGTCAAGTCGATTGTCATACCTTAGCACAAGCTCTCCTTCCTTGATGCCTTTGTCCTTCAGTTTCTTGTCGTGCGTTTCTTTCGCTTGTGTGGCTTTCCTCTTGTAGCACTCGTATGCTGCTTCTCTTTTCCACTCAAGCTCCACTAACGTAAGAAGTCGATCCATCCATACCTCTTGATCATCTTGTGCTCCTTTGCCATGAAGTCGCATTGTTGGAATGTTGAGCTCGATAGGCTGCAAAGCCTCTTGACCATAGACCAAGTGAAATGGTGTGAACTCCGTGGCTTCCCTATATGTGGTTCGATATGCCCACAAGGCACCATCCAAGAAGTCATCCCATAATTTTGTCTTGTTTTGCACCATCTTTCTAATGATTCCTGCAATGACACCATTAGCCTTCTCCACCAAACCATTTGACTGTGGGTAGTATGGTGTGCTATGACGATGTAGAATGTGAATCTCTTCACAAACTTCTGTGAGCAAGCCCTTCCTAAACCCTGGACCATTATCAGAAACAATCTCCAAAGGTGTGCCAAATCTGCAACAAATGTGAGTGTACACAAACTTGCTAATTGTCCTCTCATTCACTCTTGCCACACTTTGAGCTTCCACCCACCTAGTCATATAGTCTACAGCCACTAGAATGTAGAGTTTACCATTTTTTGTCCTAGGCAGAGGACCCATAGCATCAATGCCCCACTTTTCAAAGGGTCCATTTGCAAGCACTATTTGCCTCGGGCCATGCACCAACCTTCTATTTCCATTTATCTGACAATTGTGACAGCTTTTACACCAATGTTGAACATCCACATGCAAGCTTGGCCAAACATACCCCGCAAGCAAAATCTTCTTCATAGTTGATTCTTGGGAAAAATGACCACCACATGCCTCTTCATGCAAACCTTTTAGAATGGCTGGAATTTCCTCGATAGTTGGTACTCTTCTGCACACTTGATCCCTCCCTCTTTGATAGAGGGAGCCTTCTAGGAAGAGATACATGCTTGCCTTCTTCATGAGTCTCCTCTTCTGAGCCTTCGTGAAGTCTTGTGGAAACTCACCCTCCAAAATGTAGCCGATAATGGGAGCCAATGACTCCAATCCCTGGTATCTCGGTTGCTTGACTGTTGCTGCCACCATGATGACCTGCACTTCTCTCTCAACACATGTAACTGCTTGTTGTGCAAGTAAATCGGCATCTTCATTTTGTTTCCTCGGAATATGATATAGTTGCACTTCTTCAAACTGATTAAACATCTTACGAATGGCATGAACTTTTGTCCTTAAGCTTTCATTCTTGCATGCCCAAATGCCTAAAATCTGTTTAACAATGAGAAGTGCATCTCCCTTTACCATGAGACGTTTTATCCCTTGGCCAATGCACATCTTCAAACCATGAAGTAGTGTGTCATATTCTGCTTCATTGTTGCTAGTTGAACCTGGTAGATTGACCTTCTCTTTCATGACCACCTCTCCACTTGGGTTGAGCAATACTAGCCCTCCCCCTGCTTTCCCTGTGGCTCGACGAAAAGCTCCATCAAAGAACAAGGTAAAAGCATTAGGAATACTTTTTGGTGGTGGCAATGGTAGGGTCTTTACTTGAGGCACCTTAATTTCCTTCTCATGTACCCTATAAGTGAGAATCCCTGCCAATTGTGCACGCACACTATCTTCTACCTTGAAAGAGTATTGAAACTCTTGCAACTCCATAATCCACTTTGAGATCCTAGTACTAAGATTCATTTGAGATGACACCCAAGGGAACAAATTCTCTGCGGTGAGGATTACAAAAGGTTTTGGGAGCAAGTAGGATCTAAACTTTCTCACCGCAAACATGAGAGAAAGCATCAGGAGTTTTGCTTCTGTGTAGTCTCTCTCCAAAGCATTCATGACCCTACTAGCAAAGTAGATGGGTTGCATCCTTGTATTGTGGGGATCTTATTGTAGCAACACAGCACCAATTGTTTCTTTCCCAGCACTAGAGCTAACAAAGAATGTGTACTCCCAACAAGGAGGCATGAGTGTTGGTAGCTCTGACAAAATGGCTTTAATGTTACAAAAGTACTCTTCAAGCTCATCAGACCATGCAAATTCTACTCGTTGTGTCAACTTTTGCAAAGGATGAAGCAACTCCGAAGCTAAGTGAATAAAGCGTGACATATACTTCACTTTTTGAATGAATGATATGACCTCTTTGAGATTCTTGGGTGAGGGGAGCTCAATAAGAGCCTTTGCCTTTGAAGGATCCACCTCAATGCCTTTATAAGAAACTTTATGACCAAGCAAGATTACTTCATCCTCACCTATATGGCACTTGCCGGGGTTGAGTTGACCTCCCATGTCGTAGAGCTTCTTTAAACCTTCTTCTACCCTTTGTAGATGCAATGATTTTGAGCTATAAATACAGAAATCATCAATGAACACCCTAATTGACTTTCCAAAGAATGCTTGAAACACCATATTCATGAAACATTGGAATGTTGCAGGAGCATTTGTCAGACCAAATGGCATGACTCTAAAAGCATAACAACCCCAAGGAGTGATAAAGGTTGTTTTCAGTTGATCCTCCAATGCGATACCTATTTGAAAGTAACCCGAGTAGCCATCACACACAGTGTACTTCTCATGACCAGCTACTTCATTTAGTATCTCATCCTGAAATGGGAGGGGAAAGTGATCTCTTTTTGTTGCCTCATTAAGTGGACGATAATCCACACACACCCTCCACTTGCCGTTTTTCTTAGGAGTGACAACAACGGGAGAGACCCACTCTGAATTCTCCACTGGATAAATGAAACCTGCTGCTAGAAGCTTTCTTACCTCCTTGAGTAGAGCCTGCTCCTTAATGACTTCTAGCCTTCGTAGCTTTTGAGCCTTAGGTGTGGCCTCTGGCTTCAACTCAATCTTGTGTTGAACAACATCTACTCCACGTACATCGGTGTAGTCTTTAGCAAAAAGCCTCGGAAATTTCCTTAGCACACATTTGAGCTCCTCTCTTTCATCCTTTGTAAGTGTTGTTGATAGCATACCTTCCAGCATCCCTTCATCTTGAACACCTTCGTTCTCTTGAGGACCTACCTCCTCCAAGCCTTGACAAGAGGTCTCTTGGTTGCTTGGCTTAAACCTTACCCCCATGACTTCGATGGAAGACTCCTCTTCAGTAATGCTGCCACTACTTTCTTCTTCTGAAGTGCTATCGGTCCAACCTTCTTCCGTCTCACTTTGAGATGATTCTTCATGGAGCTCCTCTTGGCGTTGCTCCTTCATGTCAAAGACAACCTTCTTGTGATTGTCATTCCTGCAAATTAGCTTTCCACTCTCCCAATCCTGCAAAGCTCGCATTTTCATTAGCCATGGTCTTCCTAGGATAAATGGGTAACCATTTCCCTTGGTAGACATGACATAGAAATCCACTGCCTTCTTAATGCCAAAGGCCTCCACAAAAACATTTTTACAAATGCCTACGCACCTAGCCTTGCTATTGTTTGCCATTTTCACTTTGATTTCAGGTGTCTCATGGATGTGCATGCCTAGTCTTTGCATGAGCCCTTCTGTCATGATGCAAATTTGTGCACCCCCATCCACTAGACCTTTCCTAACCAATCTTCCTTTTATGTAACAATCTAGCACAGGTGTAATATCCTCGTTCATTTCAGCATGTGCAATTTTTACAACAGGAAAACTCTCTTTTACCTTTCTCCTAGTGCTAACTGCCTTTGTTAAATCCCTCCTAACTTGTGGGCATAATGCAAGAAACTGAGGGCATGAGATATCAGGACCCTTACCTTGCATGTCTTCCAACAAGTTGTATGGAGCCATACCATGTCCAAGAGGGAAGTCTTGGAGATTGATACGACGTCGAGTCCTCTTAGCTTCCTTGGTCTCCTTTGCCTTCTTGCCTTGTCCATGGTCACTCTGTGATGGGACACCCTCTTTCTCTTTACCTTTTCCTCGGCCACGCTTAATGCCATTGTCTTCCATGTCAAACTCATTTGAATTTTTCACCTCTACCACATGCACATTTGGATCTGGCAAAGGTGGAACTGCTTCCACTCCTTGTGGAGGTGGTCTTGCTCCATTTGGCCTTTGTATAAGCCGTGGTTGCTGACTACTTCCTTCACCTGCATTCATCACTGGGTAATTCAAGTTAGGTTTCCCTGGCTCCCCACCGGGCCAAGGACAATTATACATCCCATGTCCAGACTCACCGCAATTCCAACATTGCAAGACTCTCCTAGGTCGTGGGTCTCGCTCTTCAGACTTCTTTGCTTGTCCCTTTGGACCTACGGCTTGTGCAAGGTGAATTGACAGGCTGCTTAAGGATTCATTTAACTTCTCAATCACTTCAACCGTTACCTCAGGAAGCTCCTTAGATGTTGATGCTTGTGACTTACCTTTGGGTCTAAGAACTTCTATTGGAACCTCCCCCCTTAAGCACTTGAGTTTCCTATATTTCTCAGCAGCCCTAGTTTCAGCTGCATCAAAGGTAGCAGGTGCACCCGCCTCAACTTTTACCTTAAGGTCAGGAAAGAGTCCGGCTATGAACCTCTCCTTCTTTAGAAATTCTGCACCATCACCAGGGTTAGCAACATTTCGTATCCATAGAGCCCAAAGACGTAGGAACTCTTGCTTGTACAAGTAGTAGTCATCTAAGTCTTTTTGCTTATGAGAAACAATGTCTTGCCATAGCTTTTGAGTGTTTTGGGGATCAAAGAAGTATCTCTTGAAATGATTGACAACTTCCATGTAATTTTCTTTAACTTCCTCAGGCAAAGAGTCAAACCAAGTGCTAGCATCTTTCCTAAGGACTACCTCAAACATTTCTACACGTTCTTGATCAGTTACTATCCTCTTGATACGACAAGACATCTTGAAATTTGCCAAAAATAATTCTGCATCCTCTCCAGGCTCTCCAAAGAAAAGAGGATATCCAGACATTTGGCGTTGGTTCTCCATTGAATTGATTTCAAAGTGACGCGTTTTGTTTTTTTCTTTCTTTAAAAGATCTACACAATAATATTCTCTAAATTGCAATCTATTCTACAACAAAATAAAAATATTCACATCAAATGACCTATGATAATCAATGAGAGGTAGGATGACAGGATTTGGTGACGCGAGAATTTCTCCTACTCTTTGGGCACCAAACATGAACACCATACGTTGTTGAAAATGGATTTTTCTACTAATTGCAATGTTTATTCTAATGTGTGGAGTGAAATGAAAAGGGAAAACCTCTATTCTTGGGCCATTATCCATTGTCTATGCATGACCTTATGCTTAAAACAAAACAAAAATATAGACGTCCAAACTAAGGTCGTACCTAATGAGAGGCAAAATAAAAGGATTTACTGATGCGTTTATCTCTGCCAACCTAAGAGGACCTAAAATTCTACGAATTACACATTGAAATTGCAACTTAGTACTAACAATTATGTGTACCTTTTGCCTTGCAATGGGAATGAAGGGATCATACAAATTCTCGTGATTCATGCAAGCTACTTGATTATGCTAAAGGTTGAGCCTACACAAAACATACACAAGCCTGTCCTCAGTGGGGGCACCAAAATTGAGGCGGTCCGGGGCGGGCAACAAGAGAGGCGACCTCTAAACACCCCTCAAGGCTCCCGTGCTGCTCAATTGGGGCTGGGGAAACCACAAGCACAACACAACAACAAACCCACAGCCAAACCCAAACAAGATAGGGGCACCACCTAGTTATGGTATGCGAACTAGGACGCAAGAGAGATTTTGGCACAACCAAGAAGATGCACCACACAACACACACAAGCAACCTCACACCAAGACACACATGAAATGGACCAGTGAGAGCTAGAGCAAAGGGAAGAGAGAGAGAAAAGGATCTTGCGTAATACCTTATTTGTGACTTGCAAATGGAGATGGTTCGTTATGATGCTATCGTAGAACTTGTACAAACTCACTCAATGCTTAGTGATTGCTAATCATTGCCAAAACACACACACACACACATTGTCTTAGGGTGTGGGAGACCTCTCACCACAATACCCTCTTACAATGGACACAAAACTGGCAGTGAAAAAAACACACTAAAACACTTTCTAAAATCAAGATCAACCGATAAAAACTCAAATACACAAGTCACCTTGAATTCACCAAACCGTATTGCACAAATGGAAGGACGAAGATTTGAACGTCGAATCACGCCTTTGATGCAGCAAACCTCAATTTATTGATGATAAAGGAGCATATACAATAGTGGTTTTGAGATTTGAGAAACTCACGCTCTCTCACTTGCAATGTGTAGCTCGAAGGCTTTTCTCACACCAAGAGTGAAGCTCACAAGTGGTTGCTACACCTAAGTTTCTCCTCATGCATAGAGTGTTGGGGTGCTATGTGAGATGTTGGAGGTTGTTTTACAAGAAGGAGAGGGGCCTATTTATAGGTTGGAGACCCCTCATTAAGATTATTGGAAATCTTAATTTACAAGCTAACAAATCAGGATTATGATTTTTTTGAATATCAAAACATTGCGGGCCTTCTTTGTCTGCTTGAGTCATGGGTGTGGGCTCAAAAGAAAGCATTATTGATGGTAGATAAGGTGAAAGTAAGTTTTAAAGAAGGGGAGAGGGAGAGAGAGAGAGAGAGAGAGAGAGAGAGAGAGAGAGAGAGAGAGAGAGTTACTATACATGTCTTGAGGTGAGGTGTCTTTTATGGTTAGGTCAATGCTATTTTGTGTTAGTATGTTAGTCGTTAGTAATCACTAGAAAGTTAATGTTACATTTACAATGGGTAGAGTGAGTTGATTTGATGAAGGAAGAGGGGTGAATTAAAAGAGAATCATTGAGATAGTGAAGCTTTGAAGAAGCTTGAACTCACTTGTGTAGGTTCTCAAAATGACTATCGATCTTCTTCTTCGTCTTCTCTTCTTTATGCCACCGCCGCCAAGGTTGATCATCGTGATGAAAATGGTAATTCCGTTGATGAGATCTTTTGATTGGCAGAGGTTAAGCATGGTACACATGCTGAATTTATGTATATATATAAGGGGTAAGATGGAATTGTACTTTGGAGATAATAGAGAGAGGCATAGAGATGGTGTATGTACATGGAGAGCTCATATGAGAGCTATGGGAGTAAGTGGGGAGGTTAATGGTGAGGAAGGTGAGAGAAATCATTGAAGGTGCAGGTTTGAGTGAGGGATTGAGAGAAATGTGTGTGTGTGTGTGTGTGTGTGTAGAAGTGTGGAAAGAGGTGAGAGAAGACTATGGGCTACTTGTGAGAAAAGTGGGCAGATTGGGGTCCACTCAAAAAATCATAGCTCATCGCTGGTAGCTCCAAAAATCATGAAAAAATTTGAGGTGATTATTCAGAGCGTGGGCTACATTTTCTCTTTTGACCACCGCTCCAAATTCGGAGTGGAGATAGGTGCCAAAATTCTCACCAAAAAGCCTGTTTTTTATGCCTGCAAAAGTCTTTTAGTGGCCCCCTCCTTTGTTGAATTTGTACAATGCGTCCAAGAGTGAGCCCCTCCTTTGTCATATTATAATACAAAGCATTCAAGTTTCCCTTGACCCATGCATGGAGGAGGATTATTGGTGAAATAAGAAATATATACATGGTGGGACTAGTGTATGGACTATTCATGGACTTTAGCTCAATGAGCACATGGTGTTAGAATAATGAGTAAAAATAATAATAAAAATATGGAGGAGTTATGGATATGGAAAGATATTGGAATCATATGATATGGTCCCTCCTTGAATTATTTTGGGTGAAAGAGGAAAAGGTATGCAAGTAAATAATATAATAAAAGTAACCAATGAGTAGAAATCAATTTTTTGTTTTCACGAGGGTGAGGGTGAAAATGTGGGAGTGATTTGTATAAAGGAAAAATATGAGGTTAGAGTATGTACATATTGGCAAAAAATATAATTATGGTGTAAGAGGATGAAAGAAGGTGTACATAGGTTTAATAAAACACACACCTAAGTAGAAATATTTAAATAAAATACCAAAATAATTATAAAAAATCCCTATATTTAGGCCATATATACAATGAAATATTTACACACAAAGAGGCCATAATATACTTTTATTTTTTTATTTTTTTTATTTTTTTTGGCTCACCTAGCCCAGTGACTAGCTAGCTGAGGGTTTTTAAGAAGATATGGGAAAAGCCCCCTAACTCACACACGCCTATGTACAGTGAAATGTCAGGGATAGCCATAGCGTTTGGGTGAATTTGGTAGGGTGGAGTAACTTAGTATGGAAATTATGGAGAGCCGAAAAACGGCTATCAGTATCTCGCACCTCCTTGTACATACGATTTCACTATGATTGTTGGATGTGCAAACTTGGAGTGTGGACTCCCTTAAGTGTGTAGACGATGATATTGCAAGCTTTGACATTATAGTGAGGATGCTCAATGATGCTTTGGAAGATGTCCAAGTGAACAAGCATTGAACTCTCAACAACGTGCAAGAACATTTTGAGGACCTTCAACATTAAGGTCAATTTTGTCTCCAAGGTCACAAGGTGGGGATCCTTTCACCAAAGTTTCAACCATCAAAGTTTGACATTCATTGCTTCACTTATTGTTCAATGGAAGACAAAATTAAGGTCCAAGATGATTGGGGCATGGATGGAACTATGCTATCGTTGTTATAGCTTTGAAACTCTTACATTTGTGGAAAAAAAAACCCCTCAGTAATCAATTTACTTAGCTTTCACAAATTTTGGACTTTGTATAATTTTTCATTCAACAATAGCCTTCTTGTGTACAATTTGTTTCAGTACCATTTTTACATATTATTTAAATCTACGCATCACAATGAGGCAAAAGTCAGCGTCATTTGACTGCCACATTTAGAACATGCATTTCTAAAGCTATTTTTGGAAAAAGTTCTTCTTTTTAAAGTCGCTCCCAGTATAAAAGTGGGGGCTTCCTAAATCATTCTCACTTTTCACTTTTGTAACCCTTGAGCTCTTCCACTGCCTATCGATACTCCAAATCAGACATGGATGCATCCACAACCTCTTCTTCTATGCCCACATCCGCTCCTTTTCACGCTTCACCCTCTTCCTTGTGGACACCAACTACAAGGGAAAGTTGGATCTTCACACCTTTTTCACTCATCTCCCCAACACCTTGATGCCACAAATTTTCCCTCCACATGAATGCGTTTGCAAAGATTTAGCATTCATGGAGAAGCATATCATCAAATATGCCATGACTATATCTCCACATACAAGGGTCTGGGTGCCTTGCAATCTCCTGTGCTACATCCACAAAGGAGATCTCTTGTTCTCTAAGCGGTTGAGACGGTTCCAAAAAATTACCACCGCTGCAAGCCATTTCTTTAACGAGTGGGCCCCAGGGGTGCTACCGTTGAAGAAGCGCAAATTGGGTATGAAGTACCTTTTCACTTGGCTACTTTCATATTTCTTGTCAATAAGGAGCCCGACTTGGAGAAGGTGAGACTATCACACCTTCAGGTTGGCTCCACTGTCAAAGATTCCAAGGAGCAGGAGGGTTTCCCCGTGAACCCTTTGGCCGAAGGTCAGGCAATTTAGCTTGAATGCCCTAGGGGGTCTAGGAAGTGGTTCAAAAACCCATCGTTGTTGATACCATTAGTGTCACTCTAGAGGATGCTCTATGTAATAAGCAAGGGAGGATTGTGGTCCAAAGGCCATCGCTTACCGCCCGTCCACGTTGCAAACTCATCAAGCTCCAAGAAATCCTACCAAAAACCAATCAAGGGTAAGAAAAAGATAATTAAGGTGAGAACAAATAACTTTGAAAGTAAGATAGAATCTACCTCCTGGTCCTTGTCCTCCTTCTCTCTATTGCCCTTGGCATCCAAGTTGATGCACGACTTCATTGAATCCACAAACTTTGGCTCATGAAAGGGGGGATTTTGCATTGGAATAGATGTCCTTGCAGTCACAACCTTGGTTTGCAGGGCTTAGAAGTCTTCCTCAGCCATATGCAACTGCTTTGCTGCTAGAACCTCCGCACACACGTGTGATAGTGTTAGTGATAGAGTCACCGAGTGGTAGGGTCTTGCTTTCAAGGGCATTGGCGTGGACTCTAGGGGGGATCGGGGGCTGGTGCATAGCACACTTAGATCCATGTCTAGGCCGAATGCTTCTCCAAGTCATTCAATTAAAGAAACTCCTCCCCATCCACCACCACTGACAATAAGCGGTTGATCTCTATTTTTGGGATCACCTGATCGATCAATGGAAAACTTCCCCCTGGTGATGTTGCCATTGTACACAATGAGTTCACTTTCCAAGGTCATTTCATGACGTGATCTTTGAAAGCCTTGTGCAAAGTTTTGTGATTGAGCTAAGTTGCATTATACAAAAATGGTTAAATGTATATACGCGTTTAATGGCCGTATAATACGTTTGGCACAAAAAAGAAGGTCGTATAATACGATGACACGTCACTGAAATCGGCCTCTCGTATTATTTCTTTGCACGTCTATAGAAAAAAACTTAAATCACAGTTTTCTTCGATCAAAGAAAACTTTGATCAAAGCATTCCTAGAATCTAAAACACCATCGCATGCTCTCCCAACACCATTTGACACAAACAAATATTATTTTATTTTGAAAGAGTGATCCTCTCTCTTTCAATTAGAAATTTGAAAAATAAAAAAATTATAAAAATATTTAGATTAATATTAAAATTTAATTATAAATCTTATGTTTGTTTCTCATAATTTGTAGTAGAATCTATTTTTTTTAATTGAATATTTGTTGAATAATTGTAAAAATAAGAACTTCGCTCTTTTTGTGTTCAAATTTTCTCACACTTAAAGAGGAGAAAATTAGGATTTTAAGCCGTCTATCAACGTGTTAGAAAATATACTCCACTTGATGGATACGAATCATAAATAGACATATTTTTCCTTTGTGCTAGAGTAAACGCGTTTACTCGCACTGACGATAATCATTGTTTTACATTTATTGCAAATGTTATTGCAAAAGGCAAAGCTAATATTTTTAATGTAAAAACTATAAGCTTAGAGTTTTTGCTTGAGAAACTAGAAACTTTACTTAAGTATGCACCTGCACGGGATATAAATTAATGTTTATGGTTTTTATTTACTCAAATTTAGATTATAGGATTATACGCTCGACTATACATCTTATTCGGTATTATTAGGAAATAGAGTGTATAATATCGTATAGTACGTATAATTTTCATTATACGATCGTATAAATGCAACCTAGTGCAGCTTGAGTATCCATGGCCCAAACTACTCATCTTCTCTTCCTAGTGAGAAGATGCCTAGTAAGAAATGCATTTGCATACTGGCTTCCGTGGCAAGGTTTCTGCCCGGAACAGGATACACGCCTCTGCTGGCTCAATTGACCCTGAGGCAATAGCGCACTCCCTCTTGGCCGGGGAGTTGCCTTATGATCAAGAGAGAATGGTCAAGAAAAATATGGACTCCTCAAATAAATGATGTAGCAACCTTCTTTCAAAGTACTAATGAAATAAATATACTTGCCTCTCTATCTTGTACATTCTTTTCATTTTACGTTTCAAAGTTTTCAAAAAATCATGAACTTGGTGTTGTCAATTGCTGATGGGTGTCTTTTTTGCTTTGGGGTCGTGTTTGGTTGTTCTGCGAGCCCTTGTGACCACCCCGTTTTTGCTTGTCTTGGCCTTGTATGCACCCCAAGACCCCTGAAAACCTCAAATCCATCTGAAATTTAGGTGTCCATGCATTAACTCGCCCCCTCCCCCGTGGCACCGCTCGAGCCTAAGCTGAAAGGGTGCATGAACACTTGAAATCAAGCAAATTATGTGTTTTTCTAGTGTCTTGGAGCACACAAGGCCAAGAAAAGAAAAAAGTAAGGTGAATCTACAACTTGCTTGAAGGATTTAGTTATATGTTCATAACACAAATTAGAATGCTATTTTACAAAGCTATGGTAATAAGACAGATCCATCAAAAACGTTTTTCCTTGACATGGATGTTTTGTGAAAATTTCCATTAAGAAAAGTCCCAATTTTCAAGCAATAACAAGGCATAGATTTTGACGAGGCCTTTTTGCTAGCTGTCAAAATGACTACAAAGAAGATATACTTACTTTGGTCATGTGAAAAGGCTAGGCTAGCGGGTGCATGTGATTGTGCATTAGGTGCATAGCTCAAATCCCACCTTATTCTGATGCATTACAAAAAAGGTTTGTGATACAAAGCATAATGAAAGACATTGGAACAACTCTCTCTTGAATAACAAGTTGTGAGTTCAACTCTCCTCGGATAGATCTTTCGGGTCTCTTGGGATTGTTCCTAAGATGTTCAAATCTTCTCTCTCTCTCTCTCTCTCTCTCTCTCTCTCTCTCACACACACACACACGCACACACAGACGATATGCAGTCAAAATCTAGCTACAGAGTAATGCACTTGCTAAATAAAGGTAACATATAAAAGAAGCACGAGTTGAAACTAGAGGATAGTGGGGAGCGCATTACGCAAAAACGAAGGTAGGCGGTGGCATCAACAGGGTGGCAATATGTGGCGAGTTGCGTAAGGGAGAGGAATTTCTGCAGCAGCACCAGGCTGGTATTTATACCCCCACGAACGCCATCCCAAAGCCGCCAAAGCAAGAGCTCATCCTCTTGCAAGCATTAACTCTGCTGACAATAGCCAAAATGGGTACCAGCTTCAAGATGCTTCTAGCTCTTACAATTCTCTGCTCAGCCAGCTTCTTCGTCAATGCCGCCCGCGAAGAACCCCTCGATGCCAAACCCACCCATGTAAAGCCCGCCGAGGCCACTCCCACTGATGTCAAGCCCACCCAAGTCCAGCCTCAAGAGACCGACGCTGGCTATGGTGGTGGTCATGGTTATGGCCACGGGGGTGGCGGCTATGGTCATGGTGGTCATGGTGGCGGTAGGCAATCACAAGACAATGCTAAACCTGAAGAGACTGATGCTGGCTATGGACACGGTGGTGGCTATGGGCATGGTGGCGGCTACGGGCATGGTGGGCACGGGAAATCCCAAGTTGAGGCAACTGATGGTGGCTACAGCTACGGTGGTGGCTATGGGCATGGTAGTGGGTATGGCCATGGCGGCTACGGACACGGTGGTGGATGGCAATCACAAGCCAATACTAACCCTGAGGAGACTGATGCTGGCTACTACGGTGGTGGCTATGGGCATGGCGGCGGCTATGGACATGGTGGCGGCTACGGGCATGGTGGGCATGGTGGTGGTTGGCAATCACAAGCGAATGCCAAGCCGGAGGAGACTGATGCTGGCTATTACGGTGGTGGCTATGGGCATGGCGGCGGCGGTGGCTATGGGCATGGTGGTGGCTACGGACATGGTGGGCATGGTGGTGGTTGGCAATCACAAGCGAATGCCAAGCCGGAGGAGACTGATGCTGGCTACTACGGTGGTGGCTATGGGCATGGTGGCGGAGGCGGCTATGGGCATGGTGGTGGCTACGGACATGGTGGGCATGGTGGTGGTTGGCAATCACAAGCGAATGCCAAGCCTGAGGAGACTGATGCTGGCTACTATGGTGGTGGCTATGGGCACGGTGGCGGCTATGGGCATGGTGGACACGGTGGTTATGGGCATGGTGGTGGTTGGCAATCCCAAGGCGAGGCTAATCCCGAAGAGACTGAGGGAGGGTATGGGCATGGCGGCCATGGACATGGTGGTGGTGGTCATCACCCTTGAAAGAGGGCAAATCCTCCCACTTGATCAATGCAAGTGCAAGCCAGACACAAGCTTCAACAAAGGAATAATTGAGGGATTAAGCTTGTAGTATGTACATCAAGGGGGCTTTGGATCTTGCTTTGTTATATGGTCTTGTATACTCTCTACTCTCTAAGTCTTTAACTCAGCTTTTACTTGTTGATCTTAGCTCTGCACATGCAAAAGTTAAAACGTATTCTCCTGAAGGTAAGGTAAGGGTTGCATGGATAAGGCCACTTATGTATGCTTGCATTACTACTATTTCAAAAGAGTTCTACTGTTGCATGGATAAGGCCACTTATGTATGCTTGCATTACTAATATTTCAAAAGAGTTCTACTGTTGCATGGATAAGGCCACTAATGTATGCTCACATTAATTACTACTATTTAAAAAGTTAAATGGTGCCACTTTCAAGAATTCAATTTAAAGCATTTGAAGAAAATCACATTTGCATGGCATTTTTGTGATGTAAAAAGATAATATGGAAACCTCAAGCGCTTATATTATACTTATGTTCATAGATGTTACTCTTAACCTAATAAGAATACTAAGGAAAAAATTTTATAGTCCCCTTTTTAATCAAAGAAACTTGATCTAAATTGAGCTTGTTCGTGGATGGCTATCACACTCCCAAATTGCATCATCGATTTTCTTGTAAGGTTCTTTAATCGATTTCATCCAAAGAAAAATCGGCATTTGAACAGTAAGAACAGTTTCTAGTGCTTCAAATGGACAGTCTCCATTCCAAAATCTCACAATCGAACAATTTCCTACTAACATCAAGTAAACTTTGCTAGTGGTAGCCAAAAGCCCTTACTAATTTTAGTGGCATATACATTGAAGATAAAAATTGACGAAATTCCATGTTGCTCCCATATGGTGTCCCTATAATAGGCAGTATAAGAGTCAAAAAAAGTCTTCTTCCTTAGTCAAAATCACGCATCTATTCACTAATGAGACTTTACACACCTACCCCTCATGTTCCCTTTATAAGCATCAATAAGCATCAATTTCCACCATGCCAACATGTTTATTCCTTCTTTAGCATTTAAAGCAAGACGATTTGGGTGTTTCTAGCCTTCTACATACTACAATGTGACTCAAAGCTATTGTGGTCAATGCTTAGAACATACTATACGTGTTTTGATGAACTCTAACTCTCCTTGAATAATATGTGAAATGAACATGGCTCATAGCATAGTTGTCGAGTCCCTTTAACAGAACAACATATAATAGTATTTCTTCATCCTTTCATCACCTATAATGGATCAAGAGAGAAGTAAATTCTTACTCCTACTCCTACTCATACTCATGTAGTGCAAGGACAGTAAGAAACGTTTAATGTAGTGCAAGAACACTAAGAAAATGCTAAAGGGAAAATAAGCAAAAGCAAAACACAAATGTATCATTGTGCTCTCAATCGTCTCTCTTTTGACTTTCCACTTTCATGGGCCTTTCCATTTCCTAATCTCACCCTTCACTTATGCAATTAAGATGTTTTGAAAGGTTGTTTTTGAGATTGGAGAAAAATAAGCAAAAGAAAAACACAAATGTATCATTGTGCTCTCGACCATCTCTTTTATATGAATACAAAATGTAATGGAATTGACCTATTAACTTGAGAGTAACAAAAATTAAAGAGAATATTTTTGTGAAATTACTTTGTGAGCATAGCGGGTGTACAGAATTGATGGTAGTAACATAAACATAGCATCTAGTTAACTTGGCATGAACAATACTTCCACAAGAGAGAGAATTTAGAGAACATGACAATAGTTGAGGACCGGATTTATGTGGAGCCGATCCCGCCTCCAAATAGGCATTTGTATTATGATTTCTCCCATCAAGAGAGACCTGTTACAATACAATCTTTGTGTTCCTTGTAACTTAGGTGATGCAATGAAGATGGAAAGCTTCATGCATCACGAGCATAACATAAACTTTGTGGAAAGCTTTAACTATCCCAAGCCTTAGTCCCAAGACCTCAAACAGCTTCGAAGGTGGAGAGAGCTAGCAGGAATGAGGGTAGGGAAGAGGAAGAAGAAACATTTCATAGGAGAAAGAATTAGTTCTTCACTTATCATCACTCTTCTTGCTAGCATAAATAATAGCATAGTAATGAAAATGGAGAAGATGGAAATCTTAAGCATTGAAGCATGGCTCTTGGTTGGATTTGTATTCCATAACCAAGAGTGTTGGTGTAGGCTCTCAACCTCTCTATTTGCTTGGAGAAGGAGAGGGAGCTCTTGCACTTTTCACTTCACACAATGAGAGTGTGTGTGGGAGAGTATACCCCCTAAACAGGCCCCCTACTTGCTTTGGTCGGCACCGCCCCCCCCCCCCTCCTAGCTCATGCTTGAAGCTCATTGGACCCCTCCAGACCTAGCCAATCATAAGCAGGAGTCTTACCAAGTAAGAAGGGTAGCCTTGGGACAAGTGTCCCCCTTTCCCCTTTGAGAGAGAGGACTTGATAAATGTAAAAACAATTA